>NC_083693.1:74131480-74431480 GCF_033118175.1 Dama dama
TGAGTCAGAATGTTCTAGATATATTCTTAAGATTTCTTTTGGCATAGTATATTATTATCAAATAGGAAACAGGTCATACCTTCTGGATGGCACTCTTACCAGTGGTCTATATGAGTGTCCAGATCATTTTAAGGATTAGTTAAATTACATTGTTTGCAAAATCAAATTGAACTTGCAGTTTTTAATAAGCTTTGTTTTTGATGCATTGTTATTTATTAGGTCTTCAGTGGAACATTTTAAATGAAAGAGAAGAGGCTTGGTTTTATATTAGTTTCCATAATTCTTATTTATATAGCACAATTTCTAACTTGAAAATAAAAATTGTTAGTTTCTTAGCGTGCTAAAATGTATGAAAACAGACTTGGTCAGTAGGTGATCTATACTGACCAGCACTGTGCTATTAGGGAATACAGATTATTGCTGACTCAGATTTTTATGTGTTGTTTCTTACCACTTGTTTGAGAGCTTATTGCTACCATCATAGTCTGCATGGTCTTTTTATCTGTCTTAACATGTGAAGCAACAAGCTTGAATGTATTTTTAGCTTTACCAGCCAGTGTTAATAGACTAACAAAATGAGATTATAATTAGTTAACCTAAACTTCTTGTTAAGATGGTTACCAATAGGATGTTATCCTTTCCTTGCCAAGATGTGAGTGCATTTCACTTCCAAAGGATTTGGTTTTAGAAAGAGCATTTTAAAAAATAAGCAGCAGTCATACATTTCTAAATGACAGGTTATAGTTTTTGAAGCAGGTTACATGCCGTGAAAAGTGTGTCATCCCAAAAAAGGGATATATAAACAAGTTTCATATTGAAGTTTTTATTTTTATAACCTTCTGTAAAGATTTAAGGAATTTAAATGGATCCTATACATGTGCTGAATCATTTTTTTTTTTTTCTTTCTGTGGCCATATGTCTGTCTACATTGCTAGGGACTGTTAGGATGAAATCATTCCTTATTCATATATACACAGCTCACCAGAAGGGAGCACAGGTTATTTTTTTTTCCTGTATTCCTCCCAGAAGCTGGGAAGCTGGGAATGCTTCTTGTCAGAGGTTTATAGAATAAAGCTGTGTCGCTAAAGAAAGGAAGTGGAGTCCACTTTGGGTGGTTTATTTAGCTAGTGTTCTTTGTCTGTTAACTGTGTTTTAGAATTTGTGGATGGTTATTTTGGTGTGGCATGGTATTTGTCTTAAGATTGTTTGGAGCCATGTTAAAATATGCTTATTGCTATTCATTTGGCATTTTAATTTTTTCAGTTATCATTTATCAAATATGTGTACCATGCAGGTGCCCCCTACTGAGACGATTCCTCAGATCAAAAAGGAAAAACATAGTACTCAAGCTAAAAATAGAGCAAAAAGGAAACCTCCAAAAGGAATGTTTCTTTCTCAAGAAGATGTGGAGGCTGTTTCTGCCAATGCCACTGCTGCTACCACGGTGCTGAGACAACTGGACCTGGAGCTGGTGTCGATCAAACGACAGGTGCCGTGCACCCCGTCCTGGCAAAGAGTGCCCTGCCCTGCAGCCTGCTCTCGCTGCTCACTCGCTTCACAAATCTCAGAGGGGTGTTCTGTTTCTAAGGAATTGGACAGAGGCTCTTAGGCCCGTTAATTTTTTTTTTTCTCCTAACTTAACCATGAAATTGAAATTTTACATATCTGTATCGATCTCGATACAGATCTCAGTGATTTTCATAACATGAACACACCCACGTTACCTCTGTCTGGTCAAGACCTGGAACGTGGTCTCCAGCACCCCGTTCATCCCCCCTTAGTTCTTGCTCCTGTTTTACTTTGAGTTTGGGTTGTCTCCCCTTGTTGGCTGTTAACACTGGATACAGATAGGAATGTGGTTTATGTGCCTCTTGGTGCATTGTGTGTGTATGCTTGTTGGAGACACCCCTCAGGGTGCAGTTGCCAGGTTGTTGGGCGTGCACATGTCCAGCACTAGAGAACTGTCTCCCAGGCTGGTTGTGTCGCTGTGTGTGAGTGTTGGGTGCAGGATTTCCTAACCGTAGCACAGCTGACTTTTGGGGCCAGATAACTCTTCTTGTGGGGAGTTGTTCTGTGTCTTGCAGGACATTAGCAGCAGCTTTGGCTTCCACCCACTGGACACCAGCAGCGCCTCCCCCCACCGCTCTGTTGTGACCACATTGTGGAATTACGGGGCTGGCAGGGGGTTGTCTCACGTTCCCATTTGGAGGCCTGTATTTTCACTCACTCAGTGGTATCTTTTTTTTTTTTTTTTCCCTTAGTATTTGTTTATTTGGCTGCACCAGGTCTTAGTTGTGGCATGCGAATTCTTAGGTGCAGCTGTGAGATCTAGTTCCCTTACCAGGGGTCGAACCTGGATCTCCTGCATTGAGAGTGCAGAGTCTTAGCCACTGGACTGCCCCCGGTCCCTCCTAGTGGTATCTTTGATGAACTGATGCTCTTCGTTTTGAGGTGGTCCAGTTTCTTGTTCTTGTCTTGTGTGGTGGGTGCTCTGGAGTTCTGTTAGGAACCCTTCCTGAGATCATGAGGCACTGTGTTACAAGCTTTGTTTTGCCTTTTGATCTTCAGTTTACCTGGCCTGTTTTTCTTTGTTGTTATGTGTAGGGTTGTTTTT
Source organism: Dama dama (assembly GCF_033118175.1). Classification (NCBI taxonomy): domain Eukaryota; kingdom Metazoa; phylum Chordata; class Mammalia; order Artiodactyla; family Cervidae; genus Dama; species Dama dama. The sequence continues at coordinate 74,134,095 of NC_083693.1, forward strand.
TTTTTCACATGAATATCTAGTTTACCAAGCGCTATTCATTAAAGACTGCCTTCTTCCTGTCAGAAGGCAGTGGGACCTTTGTTTTAAATCTAGTGTCCATTGTGTGTATGGGTCGTGTCTGGAGCTGTGTTTGTCCTTTCTTCACCAGCACCGCGTGGTCCTGACGAAACAGGTTATAAATGGCGCTTCGTGGTAGGGGAGTCTTCCAACGTTGTCGTGGATCCCTGCCCTTGTGTTTCCATATAAAACTTAGAATCACCTTCTCAATTTCCAGAAAAGTAACTCTACTAGAGTTTTGATTGGGATGGTGTTGAATCTATAGATCAAGATAGAGAGTTAACATCTTCTCACCCAGGAACATGATTTGTCCCTGCACTTCTGTGATCTTGTTTCTTCCAGAATTTTGTGGTTCTTGATGGGAACAAGTCTTCTGTTTCCTTCATTAGAGTTATTCCTACATGTTTGGTACTTTTTTGGTGCTCTTGTAAAGAATAGTGCTTCTAAAATGAATCCTTTCCTGATTATTTGTGCCTCGTGTGGGAAATGACTCATCCTTTTGGTCTGATTTTGCATAGAAGTCAAACTGAAAAGTCAGCCGAGTGGCCCAGTGTTGTCCGTGCCTTAGTCATCTCCCCCCACCCCCACCCTGACTTCAAGGTGAACTGTGGACTGGCAGTTCTCGCTGCTTGGACGAGATGAGACGAGCGGGGTGGCCTGCTCTGTGGCCCGTCTGTCCCCTGGTGCAGGAGGCGCACAACCCAGGACCGAGCCAACCCCATGGACTCACGGGCTTGGCCATTTGTCCCAGCTGCTGGCAGAGCTGTATTCTAGTCTTAGGAGAATCAGTTAATCTTTCTGGGCCTCTTCTCAAACAAGGAGATTCATCCTTGTCTGCCTGATGGTACAGGATGCATGAGGACTTGGCACGCTGCGTGTGCAGGGGGAGGCTCTCCGGTTAGGGCTGGGGCTCCCCCTGCCTTTCAGCTCCCTCTCCCGGGGCTTCAGGCCCACAGCCAGGTGAGTGTCTGATGCTGACTCTCCAATATCAACATGGAACGGGGGTGAGACCCGTTTGCACAGAGCTGTTAGTGATTCTGTTGTCTGGTAGATAGAGAGCCTTCAGTTTTCAGAGCCAGGATCAAGAGCAGGAATGTTTTATTTGAAGGTAGCTGCCCAGAGTTGACGTTACCAAAGAGTGAATTCTCAGAGTCTTCAGTTACTGGGAGGTGAGGCCGGTGGTTTGCTGTCTGCAGCCTTTAGCTCTCCTGCCAGCCGCACTCCCGGACGTCCATGGCAGTCAGTCACACGGTGGGCCTTGTGTTCTGGGCGCTCCCACGTCTGGTCGTGTATCAGGGACACATTCATCCGATGGTAACAGAAAACGTGACTAACAGTGGCTCAAATGGTGAGCTGTTTGTTTCTTTTTTCTTTTTTTAAAATAGCAAGAAATTCCAACGTCAGTGGCTGCTGATTAGTTCCTCTGTTCAGTGCTGCCCTCGGAGGCCCCAGGTTCTTTCAGAGTTCCCTGCATCCTTAGCTTCTAGGGTTTTCATCTTGCTTGTGGCCTCATGCTGGATGCTGCAGAAGCCATTTCGTCACCTTTGTGTCTTCATTCAGGGCAGTAAGTAAGAAGGGGGAAGCAGAGCTGACCCTTCTGTCCCTTTCAGCAGGAAAAGCTCTTGCCTCCCCAGAACCTCCTAGACGTTCTATGTGCCAGGGCTCTGCAGCCCAGCTCCTCCCAGCTCCAAGGAGATCCTCATTCGCTGTCAAAGATACAAGTGAGAAGGGGACTGGGGACAGTTTAGCCAACAGACACTGCCTGCTGCATCAGGACTTGCTGGGTGGAGGGAATGAAAAGGTCTGATGTTAGAGAAGAATCACGCAGTAAAGCAGGAAAAAGAAAGTTATGTTCAGCCAGGAGCCCTTGGTAAGACCCCAAGCCAAGTGGACTGCTTTGTTTGGTTCTTTTTTCCATGCTGGTTACTTTCTTATCCTATGTCTTATCCAGCTGGTTGCCATTCTGGCTTCCTTTCCAGTTGGCATAATTCTGTCAACTAACTCCTATTCTTACACTGATTAGTAAACACAAATGATTAGAATGCATGTGGGTAAATGAGAATATTGAGCTAACTTTTAGTTCATAACTTGTGGATATTTTATCTTGTAGCCACTCATTTAATGTCTATGCTTTTTTATCAAAAACACTGCTTTTAGAAAATGCATATGTTACTTAAATAGATTGGTCTCCTTGGAAGATGCATGTCACTTAATCCCAGTGCAATATAGATAGATAGATCTCATGCACTCTCTCAGCTTTGTATCATATATTATAAACAACCAGCTAGAATGAATAGAGTAACTGGAGTGCCTGAGGAGAGGGCGAGACATGGGGTATTTTAGACCCCTGACTTGAGAATTTGCTCATTGCATGTTGGAAGTTTCTAGGCCTCATTTTCAGAATCCAGGGAACATAATCTCAGTGCCTTGCAGTATTTTGTGGGTTGCTGGTAACTGCAAGGTCTGAGAAGAATCTAAGATTGTGCTCTTTATTATCAGAGAGTGTTCTATTAAGTAATGCTGGTCTGAGAGCTTGGAATTACTTATTCTGAGTAAGTTTCAGATAGTTTCTTCTGATTTATACCTTTTCAAAATAAACTAAAGCAAATTTCAGTAAAGCACGGTCGGAGTTTATGGTTTTTACTGTAGAGTAAATTTTGTGCATATTTCCAGTATTTTTCTTTTCAGTTGCTTTTGTGTTCTGATGTGGCATTGTTATCAGAAGATTTGGAGTGGGCTGCATGTCTGGTAGACTTTGAGGCCCTTACTAAGGCAGACAGGGTCAGCTCTGGTCCTTAGGAGCGCTGGTCTTATTTACTTGCCTGCTGGTCCCAGAGCATCAAAAAATCTTTCCTGTACCCCTCCCCCGCTGCCTGAAGCCTTTAAACCTTTGAGAAGTAAAACACAGAAGGAAAGGATATGTGAAACTGGCAATTGATGAAATGTAAGTAGTTGAAAGTGGGATTTTTGAAAATTGTATAGGTATGAAAAGTTTTTAGAGAGACAAGTATTAGAAGTGCCCATATGACAGTATCTCCACTCATCTCCCACCTCTTCCCTGGCTCTGGGAGTGCTGCTTTTCTTCATTTGCCTAGGGCACTTTCTGCTCACAAAATGTTTTTGATGTTTCCCTTGGGAAAGTGAACTTGTTCCTCTGCTTGCTTGCTTATTTGCTCAAGTGATATTCAAGAATGAAAGTGCCAGGGCCAGAGTTCCCCTGGTGCTTGGCACAGAAATTCCCCTCTGCCTAGAGTGGAGTGAGAAGGGCCCCATCTGTGACCCAGCTTGCTCACAGTCTGAGCAGAATTAAGGAGCAGCCCTGGATTGATGCAATGGTTTGTCCTGTTGTGTCTTTCTTTTGATTAGGCAAGCTCAGTGAAAGATTAGGTCCACTGAATCAAAGTAAGAATGTGGAAAAAATAATTTGTGAGAAAATGAAGAAGTTACAGTTGCTCAAAATTAGGCTCGTGGAAAAATAGCATTTTTTCCCCCTCCCCATTAAAGAAGTCTGAAAGGCGGGCTGCTGCCTTCACCCTGCCCGCTCTGTGCCGGCAGCTCCGTTCTGTGTGGGGGCCCAGGCGCAGTGTTTGGTGTCAGGCCCAGGCTCTGTCTTCTGCTGCCCAGGTGGACGCCTGTTAACGGGCTGTTGGGTTAGGACTGAGTGTGCAGGACCTTCGCACCACCACCCCTTTCTTGTTTGTTCCTTGTCTGCTGCTCTCAGCAAGTTAATTAAAACATCTATTAATAGTTAGCTGCTCTCAAAGGATGCAATAGGGACCTTGTATTTGGGGCTGTCTTATAGACCAGGAACTTCTTTCCTCTTGGTTTTTTGTTTCTTTTAACTTTCGTAGTTTTGTTTTCTTTTCATACCTTTATAAAAGTCTTTCATTTTTAAAACGAGAATCTTGTTTCTCTTAGATTCAGAATATTAAACAGACGAACAGTGCTCTAAAAGAAAAACTTGATGGTGGAATAGAACCATACCGACTTCCAGAGGTAAGATTATGTAAATATCATCTTTGAAGTCACACCCGAGTTTATCTGTTTAAGGATTTACTGTCTGTCTCCAGTACACATCTCCTAGAAGGAAGGGTATAGACATCATTTATTGTAACCCTAGTTGATGTTAACGTTCTGATAGAAGATTGATTGATCCTCATGAGGACATGCCTGCGCCCAAATGTAATATGCTAACAGGACTCATTTGGATGTCCAGGTCATTCAGAAATGCAACGCCCGCTGGACCACAGAAGAGCAACTGCTCGCCGTACAAGGTAGGGAGCTTGTACTTAGAAACAAGAAGCTCTGCTTCTAAACAGAGAGCTTAGGCAGAGCGGTCGCCTCAGGAGGGAGTTGTGCCCCAGCCTGCTCCCAGCACATCACTCACCTTCAACAGACTCCTGTGAGCTTACATCCTTCTAGCGGACATCATATTAGCTGAATTTCTGCATTCCCTTTGGGCTTTGCTTTTTTCCTTTCCCATGTCTCACAAGATGTAAAAATGAATCTGGAAGTCTTGGTGTCTAAAGGCATATTTCGTTTTAGCAACTGCTTGTTTGGTTCTGAGTAGTCAGAAAGGGCAGATTGAGGGTTAGGGCTGTAAGGTTGGAGGTGTTCTGGTCCTGGGACCCTGGAAAGGCCAGTGTGGAATGTCCACAGCACAGGATAGCTGCTGGGTGACCTCAGTTATGCCATGTGGTGTGTGGTGAGAAGGTGCAGACCCTACATAACAGGTCATGCAGACTGTGACTGATCTTGCACATGGACCGTGTGACTGCTGTCACTCACGGACCGTGTGACTGCTCTTGCTCGCGGCCTTGTGACCAGTCTCGCTCGTGGACCGGTCTTGCTTGCGGACCATGTGACCGGTCTCACACGTGGACTGTGTGACTGATCTTGCACGTGGACCGTGTGAGCGATCTGGCACATGGCCCGTGTGACCGGTCTCGTTCGTGGACTGCTGTGCTGCTCTTCCAGTTGGTTTCTACGCTAAGATAGTGTCTGCTGTTAGGAGCCCCCATGCTGCCTTATCTGGATCAGGGGTGAGTCTCAAGTGTGTGTGTGAGTGTGTGTTTTATTATTTTTCTCTTGTGTTGAAAAAGACACTTTCTTCCATCCTTAGCCATCAGGAAATACGGCCGAGATTTCCAGGCCATCTCAGATGTGATTGGGAACAAATCAGTGGTGCAAGTGAAAAACTTTTTTGTAAATTATCGACGCCGCTTCAACATAGATGAAGTTTTACAAGAATGGGAGGCAGAGCACGGGAAAGAAGAGAATGGTCCCAGTAACCAGAAACCTGTCAAGTCCCCAGACAGCTCCATCAAGATGCCTGAGGAGGACGACGAGGTGAGTCTGAAGCAGCTGGTCTCTGCAGGATTCATGCTCGACCTCCAGTTACTTTCTTCACTGATAACCTTTTCCAGCTGTAGAAGAAGTAGATTTAGGCTTCAGCTGTGTCAGTAATGACTGTCACCCATAAATGCTGTAATATATGTTGACTTTAGTCACTTCTTGGTCACTGTGTACGTTATTCACGTTTTAACTCCTGGACAAATTCTTAAGTCCACCCTACTTTCTCTAGCCACAGAATATTTCACATTATCAGTATTTCCTTAAATACAGGAACCACTTGACCCTAAGACAGTAAGTTAGAAGTGCCTTGAGGATCAGCCGTGTGAACTGTGTGTCATCCCCTGTGAGGTGTGAGCTCACAGGGGCATCTGCAGGCTCCTGCTGTGTCTCTGCTGCCACACCTCCAGTCTGCCTGCTGTTGGGGGGCCACCGGCTGAAGGACTGATGGGGACAAGTCTAGGTCCTGGGTTGCCTGGCATTTCCAGAGTGGAACTGACACTCCTGTGACCTCCTGGGTGGTGGCACTGAGTCTGCTGACCCAGTAGGCAGAGATTGAGGGGAGATTGCTGAGGCTTCAGGGGCCGTCTGCTGCCTGCCTACTTCCTGCATGCTCACCCTTCCCCACAGACAGTGCATAGGGCTAGGGGATGGGAGTGCACGACATCCACTTTATTTTTGCACTTGTTCACTGACATAGTAGGCTTCCCTGGTGGCTTAGTTGGTAAAGAATCCGCCTGCAATGCAGGAGACCTGGGTTCGATTTCTGGGTTGGGAAGATCCACTGGAGAAGGGATAGGCTACCCACTCCAGTATTCTTGGGCTTCCCTTGTGGCTCAACTGGTAAAGAATCCACCTGCAGTGTGGGAGACGTGGGTTTGATCCCTGGGTTGGGAAGATCCCCAGAGAAGGGAAAGGCCACCCACTCCAGTATTCTGGCCTGGAGAATTCTAATGTGAGGATTAATTTACTCATCAATTTATCATCAAAATCTTCCCCAAACGAGGCAGGAAGGACTTGAAGTTACTTCTTCTGTGTTGTTCTGTGACTCTTTGCTCCCAGAGCCTGGCTGCAGAACTTGGAGGCCCCCAGGCTGTGCGTGCATGAGCCTTGTGCGGAGGGTTCCCTGAGAGCACAGCTCTGCCAGCCACCCCCACACCCCGCGTCCACGTGCCAGTTTGAGAAACAGCCTTGAGGCATCTACACCTGTCAGAAGACATAGTTTTAGAAGCATACTAATTTTATTAGACTGTTTAGATTTTGCTACCAGAAAATATTTGCAGTTGTGTGTGCACAGTCTCTAGTACTGGCAGTGTAAGAGGTTCCTTGACTCACACCCACCCAGCCCAGCCTGCCCATGAACAGGACAGCACAGGAGCAAAAGATGTGTTTTCATCTTGGGGCAGTGACTTTGTCTGATAGCTAGTTGTCCTTTTAACAATAGATTACCTTCCCTGAAGTCCTGGACTCAGTTCAGGAAGCATTGAGAACATGAGGATTACTGGGGAAGGGCCATTAGAACTTGGAGAATGAAAGCTTTCTTCCAGGTCTGTTTTCTGACTTAAGGCTCATGAAGCAGAAATGAGAGGAAGCTCAGATCTCTTCCCTCTTCAGATTTCATCATAGCCGGCCCCAACAGAGTTAGCATGAAAAATGTGATCGCAGGTTGAGGACCCAGAGTCGTCATCATTCATGATCCGTTGATGTGGCTTAATCTGTCAGCTGACGTTTCCTCCTGTCTTGCTAGCTCAGAAGGCCTGTCCTTCCTTTTCTTTAGTCCCTTTCTTCTTATGCTTCTTAAGACACCAGGCCTCCTGCTTTGCCACCCTGGTTTTCCAGTCTCTGTATGTTAGCCTACAGAAGGAAATTTATCTTTAAGGACCAGCTGCTTCTCTGTGTCCACCAAGGGCCTAAGGGAACCGGCTAATTGTCTGTCTGATCAGTGCTTAGAACTTAGTGTGCTTGTAATTTCTCCATTCCTGTGGAGTCTAGCAGCTAAGAAAGATGTCTGCTGGTGTCCAGCCTGCCCGTGGGTCTTACCTGTTTATGTATTGCAGACAGATTTGAGAAGTTCATGGCTGTCTGTTAGCTATGGGCTTTCTTTGGAGCTGAGGAGGCAGAGTAGCCCACGAGGGTTGAGCGTGTGAGACTCAGGGTTCTCTGGGGAGGGGCGGGCACAGATGGAGTCTGGGGAGGTGTCAGAAAGGCATGGAATGACGCTGAAGGTGACTGGTTTGAAGGTAAACATTCTCACTTAAAAGTGTAGAGCGATTGAGTGTAGTACTATTAAGGAGAAATTGATTTCATTAATAACAGTTCTCATAAATTGGGATTTCACCTGAAGGCACAGCTGTTTTCAGATTTTGGACTCTAAGCTTGGCTATTTCCTTAGAAATAAGACACCACGGGGGAGCAGCAAGCTCTGAGACCCTCGATGATCTTGAGGCCTAGGTTCAGCAGTCAGTCTTTAAAAATAAGAATAGAGAATTAGAAAGGCCTGTGAAGTTTAGAAGATCCTACGATCTTTATGTTGTGGCTGTCTGCTGAACAAGGTGGGTGCCAGACGTCCCCGCCAGTGGGTGCTGGGACTCCCAGCAGTGTGCTTGCAGGCCCTGTGAGGTGGACTGCAGTGTTGGGTCCCTTCAGCTGACAAGCACCCTGATAACTCGCCCCGGACACACAGCTGGAAGGGCAGAGCGGGGCCTGGAGGTCCAGGCACATGGCCGTGGAGGCCTACCCACCTGCCCACGCGGCCTGGCATAGCCTCCGCCTCTGCGCCCTGGCCTGGGAGCCGTGGGGCCGGACAGGGGAGCGGGGCCCCTCCAGACCAGAGTCAGCAGTGCGTCCTGGTGACCTGCCTGTGCTTCTGTCTCCTCCTTGCTCAGGCTGCTTCTGTCCTTGACGTCAGATACGCGTCTGCCTCCTGAGACGCTCTGGTGGCCTGAGCGCTTGGTGTGGACGCCTGCATTTTCCAGGATTCAGGTACCTCCAGACTTCACCCAGCCATCCGCATCACAGCTCTGTGGACAAGCAGCTATTACCAAAAAGGCACACACTCGCAGTCCTGGGCTACACCTGCCTTAATTCTCCGCTCGTTCCTCGTGTGGAGCCGCTTCCCCGAGAGTTCTCTGTGTCTCTCGCTCTGCCTCAATGTGGGGATCCTGTGGCCTGCACGCTCCTGCGACGCCGGGGCCCGCCGCCCCCATGGAGCCCCGGCCCACCTACGGCAGCTCTTCCCCGTTGGCGGCTTCGGAACAAGGAGTCAGTCGGAGGTGCGACTCTGTTCCTGCATGGCCTGCAGTCCCTACTTTGTGCATAATGTACTTTTCAGAATAACTGACCCGTTGGCCTTCTGGGAAGTTTCCTTTGTTCTTTTTTGAGGCATCCACCTAAGTGATATCATGCTTCTTCGGAAATCCTGCATATTGGCAGACTGCGTCATAACCTTTATCGTGCCAAACAGCTTGATACAACTCCCCTTTCCCTCAATGTAGGTATAATTATGGTCTATAAATTCACTTGGCTTAAATCTCTCCCCTCTCCTGCCCACGTGGTGGAAAGCTCATTCTCTGCACTGTCCTTGGAGGATCGTGGACCCCAGCACTCGCTGCCTTCAGCATCGTCACCCCAGGACGGGCGCTGCCCCGTCTTCTCCTTCGCCTGCCCGCCCCCGACTCCCAGAGTGTCCGCACACGGTACCTGGTGCTTGTACATTGGGAATTGGTGCCTTCTCCTTTCGGCAACCATGTTTTCAACCCTCTTTTCTGTTTCAGTGTCTTAATTCTTCTTTAAAGTTGATTGCTTGCCAAAGATGACATCACTGAGATGAGGAGACGGGGAGGCCTTGCTGCAGGTGCTTGACAAGAGTGCAGACGCGCGATGTCACGGTGGGCGGTAATAAGGGGCATGAGGCTGGCTGGCGATGGTTTTCTCAAAGCTCCATGCTCTTTGAGCGCTGTCCTCTTGTTACGCCTGGCCTCTTGCCTGTCTCTCCACGCAGCCTCTTGTCTGTCACGTGCTGGCCATGCAGGCACACCCCCCTCGATATTACAGAACAGGCAGGGACGTGCTCGGTCACTGGTTCTAGTGAGTCCAGGTGGGAAGAAACCATCTGCAAAGGGGTATGTGATGCCTTTTGGTTGGGCTGGGAACAAGTACAGACATTTAACAAATGTTCTAAAACTTGCAGAATCACTTTTATTCTCTTGCCAGACCGTGGGCCTGTGGAGGGGCTGAGGGTGGACTGCGCCATGCCTCCTGGTGTGCCCCGTTCCCTGGCCCGTGGTTGGTTCAGTCTGCACTAAATACGTGGAAGGAGCTTTTTTGTTGTTGGTTTTTGCATCAATGAAGTATTTTTTGTGCTTTCAATACCAAAAAGAAAAAAATTTCAGATGCTTTAAGGCATAAACAGAATTCTTAAGAATTTGAAATATGCAATTAAAATTTGTTGTTTTGACTCCCACACACCTTGCTTTTTTTTTTTTTTCCCCTCGCTTTTTTTTTCCCTCTCTCTCTCTTTTTTTTTTAAGTCAGCTGATTTTCTCTTTAGGAAGAGGGTCAGCACGACACCTAGAATGTTTGGAATTGTACTTCTTTTTTTGAAATCTGGAGAAAGGTTATCAGGAGGGGAGTGATTCGGGCCTTTTCTGGTGCCCATCCCCTGTCCCTACATGCAGTGTCTGTGGGTCACGTGAGGGCTGGTGAGGAAGAGCCTCCAAGGAGCTGGGCGCCCCCGCCGCTCCTGCCAGGCGGGCAGCAGTCACAGCAGTCACTCTGCAGGGTTCATTCTGTCTTTGTCCTGACCCTGCCGCCTAATTGGACATGGCAGAAAAACACGGGCAAGAGGTGGCAGGAGTTTTGCACGTTGCCGAAAGAGAATGGTAGGCCTGAAGAGGCTTCTGCTGCGTCTGGCCTCTTCTCCAGCCCTCCTTCCTCGTTAGAGAAGCAGTGGGCACCTTGCTGCAGCGGTCTCTCTGCCAGCCGTGCTTCCTCTCTTCACCCCCAAGCTCTTTCCCTCAAGAGTCGATCCCGCTTGGCAGTGCTTCAGGGCTGGTGCTGGTCTGTGCTGCTCAGCGGGCACACCGGCAGGGCCAGGCCCGTCTGTGCTCAGACATCCCCTGACCTGGCTCCTGGCAGCAGGTGGTCTCCAGTACCAAAGAGTCACGGTGCTGGTGTACTTGCCATCATGGCCACTGAGTTTTGGCTTTCTCGCCAAGGGAAAGGGGTGTGTTGTTTTCATTTGCTAGAAGGAAAAAAGGTAGTTGTCTTTGCCTGACTGCCTTTGTTGTAGTTTCATGCATAAGATAGCACTGTGTTTTAAACTGTTTCATTACACTGTCTTTGCAATGATGTTGTAAATGAAAGAAATCACTTCTCTTTAGAAGCGAAGTGGTTTGGTCTTATTTATGGGACGACCCTTTTTAACATACCAAGACTTGGGTGCGTCAGCAGGTTGTGTTTGGATGTGTAAGGGTCCATGATGACAGCTGCTTCAGATGCAGTGTTCACTTAAGCTTTGTCTTCTTAAAAATTATCAATGTGAATGTCATAATTATATATATTTTTTGTGGAAAATTTCTCCTAAGTTATTGTGCAAAATATAGTACCATTGAAGCAAATGATAGTTTACCTTTTAGTTTAGAAATCCTGAAAGATATAAATTGTATTGCATATGCATTAAAGGTTTGTTTTATTTAATTTTATGTAGATGTGTGAAGTGTTAGGTAAACATTTTTTCACTTACTCATTTGAACACCTTGTTACTTGAATATTGTTTTGACTGGTCTGAAACAGTGATGGATTCTGTAGGATCGCTCTGTAAGCAGGAAGCAGCCCCACCTGTTCTTACTGAGTGGGGAGCCGTGGGGAGGCAGCACCGGAGCCGGCCGGACCCTGAAGTTAGTGTAAACCGCCCGCCTCCCCACGTCATCTCGCTGCGTCCATGCCTACCAGACATCATCAGTCCCTCAAGATGGCTTTGGGTAGTTTTTAACCTGCCAGATCCTTTGATGGTCGTAAACCTCTGATCAAAAAATGAGAAAGAAAAAGTAGTTGAGTTTGAAAAGCTTACTGTTACCACACACCACTCTAAGTGTGCTTGCTGTCACTTTAATTTCAACTATGCCCTGTTTTTGTCTTTCTGATTATCAGATTGTACTATTGGTATAATTGCATACCAAAAATAAGCCAAATAGTGCATTACACTAACTGGATCCCTGCTTATGTGAGCAAAGGTCGGATGGAGCCAGCTCACCCGAGAGCCTCGTGTTTCTTGTCTAGCCTGATCTAAACTGAGTGACCCCGGATTCAAGCTTGTGATATCAAGTAAGACTTTATCTCAAGTTGACTTGAGGTGGTTAGCTAATTTGAATCTAGTGATCTTGTGCAATGCTCAAAACAAATCCCTCTTTCTGCCACTCCCCGGATCTCTGCAGCTTTCCCTTCTCATAGTGAAGCACAATTGCAGTGACGTTGCAGTCCAGCGAAGGAAGGTCAGTACAGCCTATGCATGTTGTATGATAATGCGTGTTTACAGCCCTTCTCCTGAACTCAAGTCTGTACTGGAGCAGATAGTATTCCATTACGTAGACTTATCAACTTTGCTAAGTGCTTTTTAGATTGCTTAAAAATTTTTTCAAGATTTTAAAAGATGTATAAGGTTAAGTTTGCAAATATAATGGAAATGCTGTATATCTTTTGAAGTGATAAAAATCCATGTTGGAATTTTAAAGAAAATATGTTGTAATAATGCTGTTGTAAGTAATATTTTAATGTCTCTTTTTGCCTGTTTTCTATTTCAGCACATTCATTGTGGTGAATGTTCATAGCATTATAATTGCTTAGCCATCGAATGATAACATTTGTTAGTAGAGACTGAAAATTTTATTTGTGAAACTCTGCAAAATTCACTTTTCTATTTCCAATATTTGCTGAAGTTAAATAAAAATTTTCAAGCCATTGATGTAATAAAATACGAAACAAAAGACTGTTCTGACCACCAGGCTCAAAGCAGCACCCCACCCTGACTGACACCAAGTGGGTTTTCCCTGCCTCTTGCCCGGGGTCTTTGGGTTTCTGAAAGCGTCCGTTCCCCAGCACTGCGCGCTGTGGGAGCACACAGCCAGCAGTGCTTTTGTTTTTAACCTTTAGATCTACCTGAACTACATTTTTTAGTTTATAATATATGATGATCTTATGGTTGGGATCAAATCAGTGGACATGAATTCATTATGTTTGTGATAGTTGAGGACTTAAATGTGTAGGTTTGATTAGAGGAATTTTTTTTCCTGTTGGTGGTTTTTCTCTTTTTGGCTCCACTGAGCTTGGACACCTGGCTGCCGGCCTCAGCACAGTCTCCGGACTATGGCAGAGAAGAGGCGAGATGACTGCTTGTCTTGCCTCTGGTCAGCCCAGTGGACACAGCCCAGATCTCAGTGCCTCGCTGAGTCACATGAGGACTCTCTGAGTGCCCCATGGCCGTCTCTGTGGTCCTTTCTAGCCGGAATGTAGGATTTGGTTAGATAATGCTTGTATAAAAATCAGCCTTGCCTCACACAACATGTAAAACACGTGGGTGGGCTTGCTCTGTGTGGTGACTTCCCTTAGTGAATGGGGTTTGCGTGACGCTTCCCAGAGGCCCTTGCCTGGCAGATGTGGTCACCGCGCTGAGTGTCCAAGGAGCGTGTGTGCAGTGCTGCAAGGGGGTGGCCCCTGGGAAAAGGAGCTCAGAGGCTCAGAGACCTCAGCCCATGTCTCCGGAGGCGACTCCGGTCCAGACCCAGAGAGAGCCAGTGCCAAGGCCAGAACCTGGGTTTCCTCCAGGAGACAGAGGAGGAGGGAGACCAAGAGGGTGTGCGGGCAGGGACAGAGGAGGCCACGTTGGCTGCTGGGGTGGGCCCGGTGAGGGCTGTTTGGGCTTCTGATGAAGTTCCTGCCCCTCACTGTGGTCTCTTAAGTTCTCCTCCTCCGTGTGTGGCACTGCTGTGTCCAGGCTCATCGAACTAGAAACACGGTGTCGCCTGCCTCTGACCCCTACTCGAGGGCCTTCCTCCATTACTACGTCCAGTGACAGCTCAGGCCCCTCCCAGTGTCCTGAGCTGATGCTCTCGCTCTGAATTCATCTTGACCCTGACATGCCTCTTTTCCTGCTCTCTCTCACCCGACATCTCCCAGCCAGAATCAGGGCCCTTTGCTGCTTAAAACGCTCCCTCTGCCTTCCAGAAAAGCTCATTCATTCCAGAAAAGCCCTTCATTCTGTCTTAAGCCACATCACATGCCTACTGCAGGACCAGTCTCGGTGCTTCTCTCGAAAAAGACGCCACACCCCCCTGCAGAGCCCTGAAGTCCTGACCCGCAGCTCAGGCCTCCGCCTTCAGCAGAGGAACCGGTCTCCGGGCCTCTGCTGCTTGCACGTCTCTGCACTTGCTCTTCGTAGTGTACCACAGAGAAGCAGCTTTACGTTTGCTCTTCTTTTGAATGGGTAACCAGCATGCTTGTTAGAAAAGGCACACAGTGGGACGTGAGCTCCCCGCCTGTGGCCTCCAGCCACCCGCCCCTTCAGGGAGCCGCGGCTCTGGCGCCTCCTTTGAGAGCGTATCAGCAGGTGTACAAGCACGCATGCTCACTTGCACGTGTCACATACTCACGTTTCCATGCAGATAACGTGCAGTTGTCTCTCCATCAGTATGTGGGGGATTGGTTCTAGGACCCCGCAGACACCAGAATCCAGGGCACAGTCAGGTCTCCCTGGCCACGGGTCCCCTGTCCACAGGTGCAGAGGCCGGCTGTACTGTGTATACTGTTCTTGGCTCGCACAGCGGCACCTTAGTTTTCTAGACCAACCCATGGATAGGAAGTTGCTTCATTCCCTTGCACTAGTTTCATGGTAACCAGTTATGACAGTAAGTGTTTATTTAAACTGTGTCATTTGATAGTGAGGAATCATGTAATATCAGCAGAGTGGAGCCAGCCTATGTCATTTTGCCTACAGGCAAGTGTAGTTGTGGGGATAAATATCTAAGATTGGAACTTGAGTCCAGAAATCGGATCACTCTGACACTTGACACATAATGCTGTGTTTCTCTCAGAGGGGTTGTACCAGTCTCTCTTTCCATCGGCCGTGAATGAGGCAGCCTGTTGCCCTGTGCCCTTCCTAACGTTTTGATCTGAGGTGTTTTATAAGCTTTTCATGAGATCCAGGGCTGTCATAGTCTTCTCTGTGCCCACAACTGGCGATAATAGGCTCGTGGAATAAAGAGCTGGAAGGTCAGCACGTTGAAGAAGAAGAATGAGCGCCTGCCAGGTCTTGAGTGCAGGATGAAAGGCCCATTGTGGTGGCCGCCCCCGGAGGGGAGGGGGACTCGGCGGCCGCTGGTTCCTGGGCATCCAGAGACGGAAGAGCTGAGGTTTGGGGTTTTCCGGACACTTTGCTTCTTTCTGAAGCTATTTGCTTTTTTTTTAATTGCCTAAGGACTGGGGAAAAAATGAATTGGAATTAAAGCTCTGGTGCTGGTACATTAGGAATGAGGTTGGAGAGCGCTCTGTGCAGCCTGGTTTTTGGTTCTCTGTCGCCGCCCCGCCCCCATAAGGTGCCACACGCGTTGTGCCAGCTGACCAAGGTCCTGACCGGAGACGCTGCACAGACACCTTCCAGCCGAGACGCCACAGGCAGTGCTTCTCAGACCTAAGTGAGCCGTGAGGAGAGATCGTCCCACCTGGGGCATTCTTGGAAGGCGTTCCTGAGGAGATGACAGTTGAAGGAGTGACAGCTGGCCTGGCGTCCCTGCAGACCCGTGGTTTATGTGGGACGTGCCTATTTCCTTGCCACCCACTGAAGGGTGTTGGAACTTCCTGTGGCTCCATGGTGATCCCTGTGTCAGTCTGGGTCCCCACCCAAGGCCGAGGCTGATGAATGTCGCTGCTGCTTGGAAACTGGGAGCAGTCAAGTCACCTGCAGGCACCGCACACAGACTCCCTCCTGCAGGCTGCCCTGTGGCCGTCAGGGTCAGAGGGCAGGAGGTAGGGCTGAACGCTGCCTCGTGACTCTCCAGCTGTGGTTTCTGTCTGGGATTCCCCGGCCTCGGGGCTGGGCAGCTGCTGGTGACCCCTGACCTCAAGCCAACGTCCTGCCCGAGGACAGGCGTTGCTGGAGGGGGCCCCTTCTTTTCCTGCCAAGACTTTCATGGAATGAAGTTATTTGGCGGACGGTGGCTCGTGACACTTAACTGATTGAAAAGTAAATCTAGCAGCAATTAGCTCTTATATTCTGCATAATCATGAATAGGAAATTATTTGTGGTTTTTAGTATTAATTGCTTGATTTGTTGAAGATGGTCTTGGCCTTCAAGGACCAAACATGTCTTGTTTGATGTAATGCTCATGGCAGCCTCACGCAAAGGGCCTACCATCCTGGTCTTAGAGGGGACCGAGACTAGGAGAAGAATGCCTTCCCAAGTTAGGCGAGTAGAAGGGGCCTGAGTTGGGGCTGGACATGCCAGAGGCTCTGCTCTCCTGTGTGGCCGCCTCCTCAGGCCCCGGGACACGGCCTCAGTCGCTCGCTCAGCCACCTCATCTGTGAAGCAGGGACGATAGCCGTCTGACTTACCCGAGGCAGAGCCCGGAGACGACTTGGTCCAGCTCAGGGGCCTGCAGAGAGGAGATGCCCGACAGAAGGCTCACCCTTCCCTTCCACAAAGACCCATTTTCTCAGGAGTGTGTGTTGCCTCGTCTCCTGTGAGCAGGGGATAAATCAAGTTTTTCACAGTTCGTGGGCCTTCAGCCAGATCCCTCGTTTCTCTTCCCAAGTCCCCATCTCCAGTCCTGCCCCCAGAGCAGTGGCGCTCCAGTGGTTTTGGTGGCGTGCTCTTATCAGACGGGAGTTCACTGACGAGGCGCCTCCATGGTCATGTACTCATTTGTAGCATTTGTATGGGCAGTGCCTATAATTAGTATGTTCAGAATTAGAAAAGACCCCGAAGCCATTTCCTTCTGTACCCTCTATTCTAGATAGCTAACTGACCCTGATGGTGCCTGGCCGTCCCTGCTCCGAGGCTCGGGAACACTGCACTGTGAAGGAGGTGCACCCCGCCCCCCGCCCCCGTGTCTGCGGGAGCCGAGGCCGGAGCACTGCAGTGACGTGCACAGGGTCCCTCAGCCGGCAGCTGGTGGGCGCACCTTGAGACAGCTCCTCGCCAGGCCTCCCGCTGTGGCCGCTGCCGAGTGGCTGAACTGTGCGGAAGGTGAGGGAGCCTCTTCAGTTTGGCTGCTCCCAAGGCTGGGCCCATTCTGAGCTCCCCCGTTGCCAACAAGCATGGTCCAGCTCCCCATCTTGAGTCCAGACCCCAGGGCCAGTGCTAGAGTGTCCTTTCCCGCCTTCAGCCTCTGCTGATGCTGGCCGTGGACACTCTTCCTGCAAGGGAACTCATGTCTCTGGGGCCGCTCGTCTAGGATGGACCCTGATTTCCTCGTTGCTGCCATCGCAACAGTTGGTTTCAGATGCCCTGCTGGTCACCGTGCACCTGCTCCTGAAGCTGGATAGTGCCCAGGGCTGGCTGCACCTGGTGTCCAGTTTCCCTCCTCAGCTAAGGCCTGGGCACCCCCACCTCCCACAGCACCAGGCTGTCCAGAGAGGACTCTGGAAATTTCCCCACCTTGTCCCATTTCAGGCTGCCCAGCCACTGAGGTCCCCCAGGTCCTTCCCGGGGGTGATCTTTGCCTCCTCTGCAGCCCGGGGCTCTGGGCCCAGGGCCTGGTGGTGCCCGGTGAGTCCTGCCCAGCAGTACCGTGAGGCCTGGGCTTCCGTCAACGCTCTTCACAGCAGCACTGGGACGTAATTCTGCCCTTGTCTGGCCCTGACCACAGAGGTGGCCCTGATGACCCCTTTCCTCTGACGTCACTGGTAGGAAAGACTCTTGGAGGAGTGGCCCCAGTGAGTCACACCTCTGAGTATCCTCATCACACACTGTCCCTCACCCCAACTCTTCTTAGTCGTGGACTTGCTTCACCCCGCAGAACTTTAGCAGTCATAACAGGAGCATCAGCCTGTACTACCTCTTGTAGCTGAACACTCTGCCACCTTATGGAGAAGCTTTGCAACCACCTTCTGTACACACTGTGAGTATCCCAGGCAAAAAAGAAAGGGGCAGAGAGGATATTTGAAGAAATAATGGCCAAAAACTTCCCAAGCTTTAGGAAAGACACAGACATAAACATCCAAGAAGCTCAACCAGCTCCAGGTAAGGTGAAGTCAGAGACCCACACAAAGACGCGTTATAATGACTGTCAAAAGCCAAGAGAATCTGGAAAGCAGCAAGAGAAGAGAAAAGCAACTCAGCCCACATAAGGGATCCTCAGTAAGATAATGAAAAGTTTTCCCATAAGAAATTCCAGAGTCCAGAAGGCACAGGGTTGAGCATAACAAAAGGCATACATGAATCAACATCATGTTCAGTGGTGAAAGAATGAAAGCACCTCCTTTAAGATCAGGAAGAAGGCAAGGATGCCTGCTTTCACCAGTGTAGTACTGGATGTCCTCACCAGAGCAATTAGGCAAGAAAAAGTAATGAGGCATCCAAATTGGACAGAAGGAAGTAATATAATCTCTGTTCATGGATGATACGATCTTATATGTAAAAAATCCTAAAGATTCCACAAAGGAACTTAAAACCAATAAATGCAGCAAAGTACCAGGATAAAAAATCAACACACGGAAATCAGTCTATAATTTTTATACATTAACAATGAACAATCTGATAAGGAAATTAAGAAAACAATTTCATTTACAGTGGCTTAAAAAAAAATAAAATATTGAGCAATAAATTTAACCAAGGAAGGAATAGGTTTGTCCACTGGAAACTACAGAACGTTCCTGCAAGAAATTAAGGAAGACAAAAGACATCCCATGTTCATGGATTGGAAGGCTCAATATTGTTAAGATGTATGGTGAGAACATTTAAGGTCTACTCTTACAAATTTTAAGTATAGATAATAGGATATTTATTTATTCATCAACTTTGGGCTGTGTCAGATCATGGTGGCTTGAGGGCCTAGTTGCTCCGCAGCAGATGGGATTTTAGTTCCCTGACCAGGGATCAAACCTGAATCCTCCTCACTGCAAGAAGAACTCTTAACCACTAGACCACCATGGAAGTCCCACAATACAGTATTATTATAGAATAGTCACCATGCTGTGCATTAGGTCCTCAGAACTTATGAATTAACCTTATAACTGAGTATTTGTACCCTTTCCTCCACCCCCATACTACATTCACTTTACACATCACCCTAGACCTGCCCACATGCTCTGCTCTCTGGTCCTCGCATCTTGCATCGGCTTGTTTGTTACCATGATCACGGACTCAGGTGTGCTGCAGCGGCAGTGACTCCTGGACTCGTGTGGCTCAAGAAACACTCCAGTAATGCTTCACCTCATAGCCAGACTCTGAAACCCTTGCCTCCAGCCCAGAGACTTTTCCTGCTGCTGCTGAAGTAGCAAACACAGCAGGATCTTCTCGGTAGCCACGGCACTGCGACAGCCGTTGATGCCCTCTCTGAACTCCAGCCATAGAGGGTGGCTGGACTCAGCCTGTTAATTATTCTTCCTCACACCCTGGACTGTGCAGAGATGTATAGCATCATACAGCCTCACTGATAATGTATCATGAGGTTGAACAAATCAGTTTGTCCTGAAGCTATGGCTGATTCACTAATGGAAGTGAAAGTGCTAGTTGCTCAGTCGTGTCCATGGAATTCCCCAGGCAAGAATACTGGAGTGGGTTGCTATTCCTTTCTCCAGGGGATCTTCCTAACCCAGGGAATGAACCTGGGTCTCCTGCAACTGCAGGCAGGTTCTTTATCATCTGAACCACCAGAGAAGCCCCTGCACCTTCATAAATTGCTTTTGCTGCCTTCTTTTTTCCTCACTTTCCTTGCCTTGCACTTACTGATAAAGCGCTTTTGCCTCTGGCTCTAGTTTCCAGGGAGCCTGGCAGTCTGCATTCTTCTGACTTGCCATCCTAGTGAGCATGCCACAGGCTGGGGTGAGGGTGTGCATCTGCAGGACTCATGTTTGCTAGTGACGGGAGCAAACTCTGGCCAAACTAAGCAAAAGAAGGGAATTCTTAGAAGGGCCTTAGAAAGTTAAAGATAGAATTGGTTTCCTTAGAAAGTTAAAGATAGAATTATTGTTTAACCCAGTAATTCCACTTCTGGATATATGTCCAAAGAATTGAAAGGAAGGTCTTGAAGAAATATTTGTACACCCATGTTTACAACAGCACTATTCACAATAGCCAAAAAGTGGAAGCAACCCAATGTCCTTTGACAGATGAATGGATAAACAAAATGTGTAAAGTGAATACTATTGAGTCTCAAAGGGGATCTGAGATGCACTACAGCGTGGAAGTATCTCGAGGACTGTCTTAGTCCACTTGGCTTGCTTATAGAAAAATAACAAATTGGGGAGCTAATAAAAAAAAAATGTATTTCTCACAGCCCTAGAAGCTGGGAAATCCAAGATCCAGGCATTACCTGATTTGGTTTTTGATGAAGGCCTCATTCCTGGTTTCTAGATGGCTGTCTGCTGTGTCCTCAAAAATGTCCTCCTGAAATTTTTATAAGAGCACTAATCTCATTCATAAGGGCTCTACCCTCACGACCTAATTACCTACCTCCCAAAGGCCCCACCTGCAAATACCATCACCTTGTATCAAAATAAAAGAGTTTTGTGGGAACGCAAACATTCAATCTATTACAAGGACTTTATGCTAAGTGAAATAAGCCACAAAGAGAAAAATACCATATGATTCCGCTTACATGAGGTGTTGAGAATAGGCAAATTCAGAGACAGAAGGTGGAAAGTTGTCTCCCAGGTGCTGGAGGAGAGAGGTTATTTGTTTCATGGGTATACTGTTTTGATTTTGCAAGGTGAAAGAGTTCTGGAGATGGCTGGTTATGGTTAATGTGAATGTACTTAACACCACTGAACTGTACACATCAAAGTGGTTAAGACGGTAAATTTTATGTTACACGTTTTTTACCACTGGAAGTACTGAAGACTTCCAGTCTGATGGTGGAGTGAAGTGGTCAGGCCACCCGACCTGCATATAACTATGATAAAATTTGAGTGAAATACTAAAACAAATACATGCCAACTATTTAAAAGAACTGGAGGGCTTCCCTGGTGGCTCAGTGGTAAAGAATCCACCTGTCAATGCAGGAGACACAGGTTCGATCCCTGATCCAGGAAGAGCCCGCATGCAGTGGAGCAGCTAAGCACGTGCCCCAGAGCCCGGGAGCTGCAACTACTGAGCCTGCGTGCCCTAGAGCCCATGCTCCACAACGAGAGAAACCACCGCAGTGAGAAGCCCGTGCACTGCGACTAGAGAGCAGCCCCCACTTGCTGCAACTAAGGAAAGAGCCTGCACAGCAACGAAGACCCAGCACAGCCGATAAATAAATAATAAAAGAACTGCAAAGCACCCCAAAGGAGACAGAAACGAGAGGCGTATTCTTCCTGAAAACTTAATAACCACAAGAGCTAAGAATCAAGAGTTTGTTTTCCTCCCGATGGGGCTGCCCAGGGCCCTCTGCCATAGTGGAGAAGAACACCTGGAACATCATATCCCTGTCAGCTTCAAGTAGCAGAGAACAGAGCTCAGAGCTGCGAGAAAACCCGGGCGAACCTCTGGATGTGAGAGAACCACAGAAAGGGTGATGCTAAACACCTGAGTCAACGTGCGGTTCACATCCCTGACTGACCACAGCTCTACGCGTGTGCTGCGGATGCAGTGGAAAACAGGCAGGAATCTGTCTACTCTTGGAAGGCAGCTACACTAGATGATGCTTGCGAGTTTACTGCTTTTTATCTGACTGCGTTCCCCAACTGTGTACAGCATGAGTGGTAGAAAGCTGTAGCCTTACACTTGAGATATCAGAGAATATACCCTGGTGCTGGGAGGAAGCCGAGGATTTCAGAGGGAATCCTCAGAAGGAAGGAAACCACAAAGGGTAAGCTTCTGAGTGTCAAGTTCACTGAGATCCTTGACTGATGGCCAAACTATTCATGCAGAGGGGAGTATCCCCAGTGGAACAGGGAAAGAAAAGCTGTGACTACAAGCTAAAGAGACCAGCTGCCACACCCTCCCTTGGGAGACAGGATTCAGTGTGAATATAGGCAAATTAACTTCCCTCTAAAACAATAACAATAGGAAAACAGTCATGCTTAGAACACAACAAAATCTAGAGACACCTACAATATGTTGTCTGAAATGTCTAATTTTCAAACAAAAGTTAGACAAGCAAAGAATTGGGAAGATAGGATTCACTGCTAGGGGAAAAAAAAAAAAAAAGTTGAAATTGACTCCAAGTGGATTCAGGTATTGAATTTAGCAAAGACTTCAAAACATCTGTTATAAATATGTATCAATAATTAAAGTTATTTTAATTAGTGAACAGGTAGGAAAACTCAATAGTTAAAAACTATTAAAAACGGAATTTCAAGAGCCAAACAGTATGATAAGTGAAATTAGAAATTTGTGGGGTATTTTTGGATGGTTTGAATGGCAGATTAGAGATGGCAGAAGAATGAGTGAACTTCAAGATCAGTAAGAATTAACCCCAAAAATGGAGAGCAAAAAGAAGAAAGATGAACACAGCATCAGATGTGGGGGCGATATGAAGGAGCCGACATACATGTAATTGTCTTAGAAGGAAAGGAAGTGGGGAAAGGGACAGATGATACTTTTAAAGAAATAAGGTGAAACCAGCCCAAATTTTGTGGAAAACATTGAAGATACAAGAATCTTACTGAACCTAAAGCAGGTAAAAACACTCCTCAGAGCATCATGATCCAACTGCCAAAAGCTAAAGATAAAGGAGAAAATCTCAGATATGGTGAGAGAAAAACAACAGGTTGTACAGAACAGTTCTCTGACTGACAGCTGACTTCTCAACAGAAAAAACAAGCCCGAAAATTTTGGAGTGTCATATTCAGTGCTGAAGTTTAAAACTATCAAAGCGAAGGCAAAATAAGAAATTTTCTGCAAACAAAAATTGAGGAAATATGTCTCAAGCAGATCTCCACCATAAGAAATGCTAAAGCAAGTTGTTTCGGGTAAATGGAAATGACCTCAGATGACACCTCCGAGCTACAGGTCGGAATGGGTGGCAGTGGGTGTGGTAAATGTGGGTGAAGGGCTAGATCTACCAGTCAACATCCAGTCAGAAGACAGAAACCACTCACAATCTGAGCAGAGAACTTTTAACAGAATTACAGATGGTTAGGGCCTCCCAGGTGGCTCAGTGGTAAAGAATCCACCTGCCAATGCAGGAGACACAGGAGTCTTGGGTTCAATCCCTGGGTCAGGAAGATCCCCTGGAGAAGGGAATGGCAACCCACTGCGGTATTCTTGCCTGAGAATTCCATGGACAGAGCAGCCTGGCGGGCTACAGTCCACGGGGGTCACAAGAGTCAGACATGACTAAGCAACTTAACAACAACAAAGAGATGGGTAACAACTAAAATGGGTAAGAGAGAACTTTAAGGATTACAGGAATACAAATGCAGAAAACAGCTCAGGGATAAACTGAGAAGGTGGGATGTCCCCGCCCCCTGCCCCCCGCCCCCCCCAAGGCTGAGCTTCAGACCTCCGCGGCAGGTGCAGCTGGCAGTGGTGAAGAGCAGGGAGGACCGTGCTGGCTGAAGCTGGGTCCTAGGCCATGACCACAGTGGCAAGGGAAGCCCGGTGGGCCTCTTGCCAGCTGCTGGCGGCTGCACCACCGGGGATGAAAGCCCCGGGCCCCGGGGGGAGGAGCTGGGACTGACTGGCCCTGCGGTGGCCCTCCTGTGCCCTCTATTGACAAAACCTAACATCATCCAATAGGCAAGAGAGAGCTTCCTGTGATCAGCGCCAGTTCCGAAAAGCAGGGCAAAGACGGGTACACGGGGAGCTGAGAGCCAACAAACTGGTAAATGGCATGCCCCCCCCCCCTTTTTTTTTGGCTGTGCTGGGTCTTCATTGCTACACATGGGTTTTCCCTAGTTGTGGCTTGCAGGCTCTAGAGCATGGGCTCAGTATTTGTGGCCCACAGGCTTTGTTGCCTCTTTTTTTTTTTCATTTATTTTTATTAGTTGGAGGCTAATTACTTTACAATATTGTAGTGGTTTTTGTCCTACATTGACATGAATCAGCCATGGAGTTACATGTATTCCCCATCCCGATCCCCCCTCCCACCTCCCTCTCCACCTGATCCCTCTGGGTCTTCCCAGTGCACCAGGCCCAAGCACTTGTCTCATGCATCCAACCTGGGCTGGTGATCTGTTTCCCCATAGATAATATACATGTTTCGATGCTGTTCTCTCGAAACATCCCACCCTCGCCTTCTCCCACACAGTCCAAAATTCTGTTCTGTACATCTGTGTCTTTTTCTGTTTTACATATAGGGTTATCATTACAATCTTTCTAAATTCCATATATATGTGTTAGTATGCTGTAATGTTCTTTATCTTTCTGGCTTACTTCACTCCGTATAATGGGCTCCAGTTTCATCCATCTCATTAGAACTGATTCAAATGAATTCTTTTTAATAGTTGAGTAATATTCCATGGTGTATATGTACCACAGCTTCCTCATCCATTCATCTGCTGATGGGCATCTAGGTTGCTTCCATGTCCTGGCTATTATAAACAGTGCTATGATGAACATTGGGGTGCATGTGTCTCTTTCAGATCTGGTTTCCTCGGTGTGTATGCCCAGAAGTGGTATTGCTGGGTCATATGGCAGTTCTATTTCCAGTTTTTAAAGAAATCTCCACACTGTTCTCCATAGCGGCTGTACTAGTTTGCATTCCCACCAACAGTGTAAGAGGGTTCCCTTTTCTCCACACCCTCTCCAGCATTTATTGCTTGTAGACTTTTGGATAGCAGCCATCCTGACTGGCGTGTAATGGTACCTCATTGTGGTTTTGATTTGCATTTCTCTAATAATGAGTGATGTTGAGCATCTTTTCATGTGTTTGTTAGCCATCTGTATGTCTTCTTTGGAGAAATGTCTGTTTAGTTCTTTGACCCATTGTATATTTTTGAGATTAGTCCTTTGTCTATTTTGTTTGTTGCTTTGTTTGCTATTATTTTCTCCCAATCCGAGGGCTGTCTTTTCACCTTGCTTATAGTTTCCTTTGTTGTGCAAAAGCTTTTAAGTTTCATTAGGTCCCATTTGTTTATTTTTGCTTTTATTTCCAGTATTCTAGGAGGTGGGTCACAGAGGATCCTGCTGTGATTTATGTCGGAGAGGGTTTTGCCTATGTTCTCCTCTAGGAGTTTTATAGTTTCTGGTCTTACATTTAGATCTTTAATCCATTTTGAGTTTATTTTTGTGTATGGTGTTAGAAAGTGTTCTAGTTTCATTCTTTTACAAGTGGTTGACCAAACGTGTCAGGATGGCCGAGTGGTCTAAGGCGCCAGACTCAAGCGCGAACAAGTGGTTGACCAGTTTTCCCAGCACCACTTGTTAAAGAGGTTGTCTTTTTTCCATTGTATATCCTTGCCTCGTTTGTTGAAGATAAGGTGTCCATAGGTTCGTGGATTTATCTCTGGGCTTTCTATTCTGTTCCATTGATCTATATTTCTGTCTTTGTGCCAGTACCATACTGCCTTGATGACTGTGGCTTTGTAGTAGAGCCTGAAGTCAGGCAGGTTGATTCCTCCAGTTCCATTCTTCTTTCTCAAGATTACTTTGGCTATTCGAGGTTTTTTGTATTTCCATACAAATTGAGAAATTATTTGTTCTAGTTCTGTGAAAAACTGAAAAAGCTTAATAGGGATTGCATTGAATCTATAGATTGCTTTGGGTAGTATAGCCATTTTGACAATATTGATTCTTCCAGTCCATGAACACGGTATGTTTCTCCATCTGTTTGTGTCCTCTTTGATTTCTTTCATCAGTGTTTTATAGTTTTCTATGTATAGGTCTTTTGTTTCTTTAGGTAAATATACTCCTAAGTATTTTATTCTTTTTGTTGCAATGGTGAATGGTATTGTTTCCTTAATTTCTCTTTCTGTTTTCTCATTGTTAGTGTATAGGAATGCAAGGGATTTCTGTGTGTTAATTTTATATCCTGCAACTTTACTATATTCGTTAATTAGCTCTAGTAATTTTCTGGTAGAGTCTTTAGGGTTTTCTATGTAGAGGATCATGTCATCTGCAAACAGAGAGAGTTTCACTTCTTCTTTTCCTATCTGGATTCCTTTTACTTCTTTTTCTGCTCTGATTGCTGTGGCCAAAACTTCCAAAACTATGTTGAATCGTAGTGGTGAGAGTGGGCACCCTTGTCTTGTTCCTGATTTTAGGGGAAATGCTTTCAATTTTTCACCATTGAGGGTAATGCTTGCTGTGGGTTTGTCATATGTAGCTTTTATTATGTTAAGGTATGTTTCTTCTATTCCTGCTTTCTGGAGAATTTTAATCATAAATGGGTGTTGAATTTTATCAAAGGCTTTCTCTGCATCTATTGAGATGATCATATGGTTTTTATCTTTCAATTTGTTAATGTGGTGTATTACATTGATTGATTCGCGGATATTAAAGAATCCTTGCATTCCTGGGATAAAGCCCACTTGGTCATGGTGTATGATTTTTTTAATATGTTGTTGGATTCTGTTTGCTAGAATTTTGTTAAGGATTTCTGCATCTATGTTCATCAGTGATATTGGCCTGTAGTTTTCTTTTTTTGTGGCATCTTTGTCTGGTTTTGGAAATAGGGTGATTGTGGCCTCATAGAATGAGTTTGGAAGTTCACCTTCTTCTGCAATTTTCTGGAAGAGTTTGAGTAAGATAGGTGTTAGCTCTTCTCTAAATTTTTGGTAGAATTCAGCTGTGAAGCCATCTGGTCCTGGGCTTTTGTTTGCTGGAACATTTCTGATTACAGTTTCGATTTCCTTGCTTGTGATGGGTCTGTTAAGATCTTCTATTTCTTTCTGGTTCAGTTTTGGAAAGTTATACTTTTCTAAGAATTTGTCCATTTCTTACAAATTGTCCATTTTATTGGCATAGAGCTGCTGGTAGTAGTCTCTTATGATCCTTTGTATTTCAGTGTTGTCTGTTGTGATCTCTCCGTTTTCATTTCTAATTTTGTTAATTTGGTTCTTCTCCCTTTCTTTCTTAATGAGTCTTGCTAATGGTTTGTCAATTTTGTTAATTTTTTCGAAAAACCAGCTTTTAGCTTTGTTGATTTTTGCTTTGGTCTCTTTAGTTTCTTTTGCATTTATTTCTGCCCTAATTTTTAAGATTTCTTTCCTTCTACTAACCCTGGGTTTCTTCATTTCTTCCTTCTCTAGTTGCTTTAGGTGTAGAGTTAGGTTATTTATTTGACTTTTTTCTTGTTTCTTGAGGTAAGCCTGTAATGCTATGACCCTTCCCCTTAGCACTGCTTTTATAGTGGCTCATAGGTTTTGGGTTGTTGTGTTTTCATTTTCGTTCATTTCTATGCATATTTTTATTTCTTTTTTGATTTCTTCTATGATTTGTTGGTTTTTCAGAAGCGTGTTATTCAGCCTCCATATGTTTGAATTTTTAATAATTTTTTTTCCTGTAATTGAGATCTAATCTTACTGCACTGTGGTCAGAAAAGATGACTGGAATGATTTCAGTTTTTTTGAATTTCCCAAGGCTAAATTTATGGCCCAGAATGTGATCTATTCTGGAGAAGGTTCCGTGTGCATTTGAGAAAAAGGTGAAGTTGATTGTTTTGGGGTGAAATGTCCTATAGATATCAATTAGGTCTAGCTGGTCCATTGTGTCATTTAAAGTTTGTGTTTCCTTGTTAATTTTTTGTTTAGTTGATCTATCCATAGTTGTGAGTGGGGTATTAAAGTCTCCCACTATTATTGTGTTACTATTAATTTCCTCTTTCATACTTGTTAGCGTTTGCCTTACATATTGCGGTGCTCCTATGTTTGGTGCATATATATTTATAATTGTTATATCTTCTTCTTGGATTGATCCTTTGATCATTATGTAGTGTCCTTCTTTGTCTCTTTTCACAGACTTTATTTGAAAGTCTATTTTATCTGATATGAGTATTGCGACTCCTGCTTTCTTTTGGTCTCCGTTTGCGTGAAATATTTTTTTCCAGCCCTTCACTTTACTCTGTATGTGTCCCTTGTTTTGAGGTGGGTCTCTTGTAGACAGCATATATAGGGGTCTTGTTTTTGTATCCATTCAGCCAGTCTTTGTCTTTTGGTTGGGGCATTCAACCCATTTACATTTAGGGTAATTATTGATAGGTATGGTCCCGTTGCCATTTACTTTGTCATTTTGGGTTCACGTTTATACAACCTTTCTCTGTTTCCTGTCTAGAGAAGATCCTTTAGCATTTGTTGAAGAGCTGGTTTGGTGGTGCTGAATTCTCTCAGCTTTTGCT
This sequence comes from Dama dama, assembly GCF_033118175.1. Taxonomy (NCBI): domain Eukaryota; kingdom Metazoa; phylum Chordata; class Mammalia; order Artiodactyla; family Cervidae; genus Dama; species Dama dama. The sequence continues at coordinate 74,161,919 of NC_083693.1, forward strand.
TGTCTGTAAAGCTTTTGATTTCACCTTCATATATGAAGGAGATCCTTGCTGGATACAGTAATCTAGGTTGTAGGTTATTCTCTTTCATTACTTTCAGTATGTCCTGCCATTCCCTTCTGGCCTGGAGGGTTTCTATTGATAGATCAGCTGTTATCCTTATGGGAATCCCTTTGTGTGTTATTTGTTGTTTCTCCCTTGCTGCTTTTAATATTTGTTCTTTGTGTTTGATCTTTGTTAATTTGATTAATATGTGTCTTGGTGTGTTTCGCCTTGGGTTTATCCTGTTTGGGACTCTCTGGGTTTCTTGGACTTGGGTGGCTGTTTCCTTCCCCATTTTAGGGAACTTTTCAGCTATTATCTCCTCGAGTATTTTCTCATGGCCTTTCTTTTTGTCTTCTTCTTCTGGGACTCCTATGATTCGAATGTTGGGGCGTTTCACATTGTCCCAGAGGCCCCTGAGGTTGTTCTCATTTCTTTTGATTCTTTTTTCTTTTTTCCTCTCTGCTTCATTTATTTCCACCATTTTATCTTCTACCTCACTTATCCTATCTTCTGTCTCCGTTATTCTACTCTTGGTTCCCTCCAGAGTGTTTTTTTTATCTCATTTATTGCATTATTCATTTTTAATTGACTCTCTTTTATTTCTTCTAGGTCTTTATTAAACATATCTTGCATCTTCTCATTCTTTGTCTCCAGGCTATTTATCTGTAACTCCATTTTGTTTTCAAGATTTTGGATCATTTTTATTATCATTATTCTAAATTCTTTTTCAGGTAGATTCCCTATCCTCCTCTTTTGTTTGACTTGGTGGGCATTTTTCATGTTCCTTTACCTGTTGGGTATTTCTCTGCTTTTTCATCTTGTTTAGATTGCTGTGTCTGGAGTGGGCTTTCTGTATTCTGGAGGTCTGTGGTTCCTTTTTGTTGTGGAGGTTTCACCCAGTGGGTGGGGTTGGACGATTGGCTTGTCAAGGTTTCCTGGTTAGGGAAGCTTGCGTTGGTGTTCTGGTGTGTGGAACTGGATTTCTTCTCTCTGGAGTGCAATGGAGTGTCCAGTAATGAGTTTTGAGATGGGTCCATGTGTTAGGTGTGACTTTGGGCAGCCTATATGTTGACGCTCAGGGCTATGTTCCTGTGTTGCTGGAGAATTTGCCTGGTATGTCTTGCTCTAAAACTTATTGGCTCTTGGGTGGTGGTTGGTGTCATTGTAGGTATGGAGGCCTTGGGATGGTCTCTTATTACTTAATGCTCCCTGTAGTCAGGAGTTTTCTGGTGTTCTCAGGTTTTGGGCTTAAGTCTCCTGCCTCTGGATTTCAGTTTTATTCTTCCAGTAGTCTCAAGACGTCTCCAACTATACAGAACTGATAATAAAACTTCTAGGTTAATGGTGAAAAGATTCTCCACCATGAGGGACACCCAGAGAGGTTCACAGAGTTACATGAAAAAGAGGAGAGGGAGGAGGGAGATAGAGATGAGCAGGAGGAGAAAAAGGGGGGACTCAAGAGGAGAGACACAGATCTATGCAGCTGTCTGTTCCCAGAGTGTTCTCCGTAGCCCAGACACCCACAGAGATTCACAGAATTGGATTGGGAAGAGAAGGGGAAGGGAGGAAATAGAGGTGTTCTGAGGTAGAAAACAGAGTCAAGATTGGGAGAGAGCAATCAACACACTCCTGAATAAAAATGGGGACTGAATATTGGATTCTTAAATGTCCAAAATTTATATCACATACTGAAAAACAAAGATTAAAAATCTAGAGTAGAGGTTAGACTCTTAAAAATACAATATTAAAAACAAAAACAAAAACACAAAAAATTTTAGAAATATATATGAAGTTTGGTTTAAAAATAGGGCTTCTCTTTTTTTTTTCTGCAAGGTTATAGTGAAATGAAAATGAAAATTAAGGAGTAGTAGAGGAGTAATAGAGGAATTTAAAAGAAAATAAGAGAAAAAGAAAAAAATTTTTTTCCTAATTAAAAAAATTGTAAAAATATATGAAAATGAAAGTTAAGGAGTAATGGGGGAGTAATAGGGAATTTTAAAAGAAAATAGAGAAAAAAAAAAGAAAAGAAAAAAAATTTTTTTTAATTAAAAAAAAAAAGGTAAAAATATATCTAGGAATTTCTCTGGAGCTGTTGCGGTCAGTGTGGGTTCGGTTCAGTTTCAGATAGCTCCTTGTTCCAGCTTACACTTCTCGATATCTACAGGCCCCTTCCGGTGTAGTCGGTATGACCTACAGGGATATTAATCTGTTGCACCAGTCCCTTCTGAAGCGGTTCCCTTTGTTTATTTGGCTTCTGTTTGCTGGTCTCTTCAGTGTCTAATTTCCGCCCTGACACAGGCGGGCGGAGGTGGTTTCTTGTTCAGGTTCGCTAGTTCTGTTGCGTTGCGGGGAGGAAGGGGCACTGCTTTCCCGTCTACGCTGCTCAGGCTCCCGGCTGCTCTATATGGAGCGTGCCCTGCGCTGCGCGCGGTTCCAGTTTTCAGGTATTCCACAAAAGCGCGGACTCGGTTGCGCCTGCGTTTTGTGCCTTCCCAGGCCCGAGCAGCTCAGGCAGCCAGGAGCTTGACGGGTGCACTCTCCCCGGGTGCGTGCGCCTTCTCCCCTCCGCGTCTCCAGCCCCAGACCCCGCCCGCGCCGGTTGGGTGCCCTTTGTTTAGCCACGAACCTCCCTGCGGATGTCCACCATCCAGAATCTCAGGAAGTCTTTGGTTAGAAGCTGGAGACCTGTTTGCAGTGTGGTAGGGGATGCCGTCTTTGGGGCCGAGTTTGCCCCTTTCCCCTCCCCGCTGCCTCCTGCCTCCAGCGGGGCTGGGCTGGTCCACAGCCGGCTAGCTCTTCTCTGGAATTGCTCAGACCCTTTGTTCTGTGAAAGGCCGGCAGTGTGTTTGGCCGGTTAATTTTCTCTCTCTCTGTTGCTATCCCACAGTTTAAGTTGCTATCTCACAAAAGCTCCCTCCGATTGCCCTCAGGGCACTCAGGCCCAATCCTTACCCTAAGCAATGCCGCCCACTCCTCTCCGTTCCGCCCCCACTTGCTGCTGGCGGATGTGGGCATCTGGGGTACTTTTCCGCTGGGAGTTGCTTTTAGGCACGTAATCTGTGGGTTTTATTTATTTTTCCTCCCAGTTAGGTTGCCCTCCGAGATTTGAAAACTTCCCCCAGACCCGCCAGAGCGAGGGTTTCCTGGTGTTTGGAAACTTCCTCTATTAAGACTCCCTTCCCGGGACGGGTCTCTGTCCCTAGCCCTTTTGTCTCTCTTTTTATCTTTTATATTTTGTCCTACCTCCTTTCGAAGACAATGGGCTGCTTTTCTGGGCGCCTGATTTCCTCAGCTAGCGATCAGAAGTTGCTTTGTGAAGTTTGCTCTGCGTTCAATTGTTCTTTCGATGAATTTGTAGGGGAGAAAGTGGTCTCCCCATCCCACTCCTCCGCCATCTTGGCTCCTCCCCCCCTTCGTTGCCTCTTGACACGTGTAATCTTCCTGTACCAGGGAGTGAACCTGTGGTCCAGTCGTTGGCAGGTGGATTCTTAATTCCTGGGCCACTAGGGAAGCCCCTGGCGCACTGCTTTTCTTAATTCCTTTCTGTAAGAATGTATTTATTTGGTTGCACCAGGTCTTAATTGTGGCAGGTGGAATCTTCTGGTTATGGTGTGTGAAATCTTAGTTGTCACATGTGGGATCAAGTTCCATGATCAGGGTTTGAACCTGGGTCCTCTGTATTGGGAGCACAGAGTCTTAAGCAGTGGACCACCAGAGAAGTCCCTCTTAATTCCTTTTAGAAATGTTATACACAGTGTGGGCTTCCCTGATAGTTCAGCTGGTAAAGAATCCACCTGCAATGCAGGAGACCTGAGTTTGATTCCTGGGTTGGGAAGATCCCCTGGAGAAGGGAACAGGTTTCCCACTCCAGTATTCTTTTTTTTTTTTTTTTCTCTCACTCCAGTATTCTGGCCTGGAGAATTCCATGCACTGTATAGTCCATGGGGTCACAGAGAGTTGGACACGACTGAGCAACTTTCACTTTCACTTCTTTCATACACAGCGTTGTGCTTATGACATAAATGCAATATAGATGGCAGAGTGAATAGAGAGGCACGTGGTTGTATTTCACCTGAAGGAATCCAATACCAATCCTGTGCAGATTGGGACACATTAAAATGTGTACTTCATCTATAGAGCAATCAGTGAAGGACAGTATATGCAAAGACAGAGCTGGAAATCCATTAGGAAAATTATGGGATTCGAAGAAATATTGTATTAACACAAAAGAAGGACTGGAAAGAGAAACCAAAAGAGATGAATAGCAAGGTAGTAGATCTAAATCTAACCTAACTGCAACTGAAATTCTATGTAGATGGAATAAAACTCCAATTACAAGGTATGTACTATTGTACTAGATCAATGCAAAGAAATAGAGGAAAACAATAGAATGGGAAAGACTAGAGCGCTCTTCAAGAAAATTAGAGCTACCAAGGGAACATCTCATGCAAAGATGGGCTCAATAAAAGACAGAAATGGTAATGGACCTAACAGAAGCAGAAGATATTAAGAAGAGGTAGCAAGAATACACAGAAGAACTGTGTAAAAAAGATCTTCATGACCCAGATAATCATGATAGTGTGGTCACTCACACTCACCTAGAGCCAGACATCCTGGAATGTGAAGTCAAGTGGGCCTTAGAAAGCATCACTATGAACAAAGCTAGTGGAGGTGATGGAATTCCAGTTGAGCTATTTCAAATCCTAAAAGATGATGCTGTGAAAGTGCTGCACTCAATATGTCAGCAAATTTGGAAAACTCAGCCGTGGCCAAGGACTGGAAAAGATCAGTTTTCATTCCAATCCCAAAGAAAGGCAATGCCAAAGAATGCTCAAACTGCCACACAATTGCACTCATCTCACATGCTAGTAAAGTAGTGCTCAAAATTCTCCAAGCCAGGCTTCAGCAATATGTGAACCGTGAACTTCCAAATGTTCAAGCTGGTTTTAGAAAAGGCAGAGGAACCAGAGATCAAATTGCCAACATCTGCTGGATCATCGAGAAAGCAAGAGAGTTCCAGAAAAACATCTACTTCTGCTTTATTGACTATGCCAAAACCTTTGACTGTGTGGATCACAATAAACTGTGGGAAATTCTGAAAGAGATGGGAATACCAGACCACCTGACCTGCGTTTTGAGAAATCTGTATGCAGGTCAGGAAGCAACAGTTAGAACTGGACATGGAACAACAGACTGGTTCCAAATAGGAAAAGGAGTATGTCAAGGCTGTATGTTGTCACCTTGCTTATTTAATGTATATGCAGAGTACATCATGAGAAACGCTGGGCTGGATGAAGCACAAGCTGGTATCAAGATTCCCGGAGAAATATCAATGACCTCAGATATGCAGATGACACCACCCTTATGGCAGAAAGTGAAGAAGAACTAAAGAGCCTCTTGATGAAAGTGAAAGAGGAGAGTGAAAAATTTAGCTTAAAGCTCACCATTCAGAAAACTAAGATCATGGCATCCAGTCCCATCACTTCATGGCAAATAGATGGGAGACAGTGGAAACAGTGGCTGATTTTATTTTGGGGGGCTCCAAAAATCACTGCAGATGGTGACTGCAGCCATGAAATTAAAAGATGCTTACTCCTTGGAAGAAAAGTTATGACCAACCTAGACAGCATATTAAAAAGCAGAGACATTACTTTGCCAACAAAGGTCCATCTAATCAAGGCTATGGTTTTTCCAGTGGTCATGTATGGATGTAAGAGTTGGACTATAAAGAAAGCTGAGCGCCGAAGAATTGATGCTTTTGAACTGGTGTTGAAGAAGACTCTTGAAAGTCCCTTGAACTGCAGGGAGATCCAACCAGTCCATCCTAAAGGAAATCAGTCCTGAATGTTCATTGGAAGGACTGATGTTGAAGCTGAAACTCCAATACTTTGGCCACCTGATGTGAAGAGCTGACTCATTTGAAAAGACACTGATTCTGGGAAAGATTGAGGGCAGGAGGAGAAGGGGACAATGGAGAATGAGATGGTTGGATGGCATCACCGACTCAATGGACATGGGTTTGGGTGGACTCCGGCAGTTGGTGATGGACAGAGAGGCCTGGCGTGCTGCGGTTCATGGGGTCGCAAAGAGTTGGACACGACTGAGTGACAACTGAACTGAATTAGATAAAAAAACAAGGTTCAACTTTGTGCTATCTACAAGAGATGCACTTTATACACAAAGGCACAGATAGGCAGTAAGTAAAAGTGTGGAAAAGGAGATACAGACTGACCTCAGAGATACTGTGGATTCAATTCCAGATCAACTGCGATAAGACAAATAACACAGTAAAGCAAATCATGGGAGGTTTTTTTATTTCCCAGGGCATATAGAAGTGGTTTTTACTGGGGGAAGGGTTAGTTAAGGAGTTTGGGAAGGTCATATACACACTGCTGTATTCAAAATGGATAACCAACAAGGGGGATATCCTGGTGGCTCAGATGGTAAAGAATCTGCCTGCAATGCAGGAGACCTGGGTTTGATCCCTGAGTTGGGAAGATCCCCTGGAGAAGGGAATGACAACCCACTCCAGTATTCTTTCATGGAGAATCCCCATGGACAGAGGAGTCTGGCGGATTACAGTCCATGGGTTGCAAAGAGTCGGACACGATTGAGCAACTAAGACAGCGCAACCAACAAGGACCTACTGTATAGCACACGGAACTCTGCTCGATGTTTTGTGCCAGCTTGGATGGGAGGGGGGTTTGGGGAAGAACAGATACATGTTTATGTATGGCTGAGTCCCTGTCTGTTCCCCTGAAACTACCACAATATTGTTAATCAGATATACACCCCAATACAGAATGAAATGGCTTAAAGTTTGGGGGAAAGAAGTTGTATTTACACTGCACTAATCTATTAACTGTGCAATAGCATTATCTAAAATACAGTGTACATACCTTAATTTTGAAAATGCCTTATTGCCCAAAAAAAATAAGCTAACCATCATCTGACAATACTGTGTTGCCACAAACCTTCAATTTATAAAAATTCCAATATCTGCAAAGCACAATAACGTGGGTACGCCTGTATCTTGCAAGCAGCCTAGGAAAGCTAGAGAGATTGTGTTCATATCACACAAAATAGACTTTAAGGCAAAGCATATTATTAGAGGCAAAGAGGGATGATTCTTACATCATCTTCCTGATGAAAGGGTCAGTTCATCAGGAAGACATAAAGTTGTAAGTGGTTATGCACCTGAAAGCAGCTTCCAAATATGGGACATGAAGTCTGATGACGAGAGGGCGGAGACAGGTCTGTAATCACAGCTGGAGACTCACCAGACTGAGAACTGCTGGGTGCCTAAGTGTCGCAGGACCCGTGGAAGAGGATCGGGAAGCCCACAGAGCCTGCGAGGGGCTGAGAACCCAGCCAGGAGGCCCTGCTGCTGGGAACCGCCCCCACTGACATCGCAACCTAGAAGCACCTCCGTGGGGACCCCGCTGCCTTGGCTCCTGGGCAGCGACCCCACAGGCTGCACCCACCCCGGCCACTGAGGCCAGCCCCCAGACTTGGAGCCACCTGGGCCCTGATACCTCCCCAGCCCTGGTTCTTCCTGCCACCCGCCTCCAGCCCATCCCCTGAGCCCCCCACCCCCACCCCGAGCCTGCGCCCTGCCAGTGAGTGACTGAGACCGGAGTTTGGAGAGTCCAGCAGCGGGACGTGCCGAGGTGGGATTTCAGCCCAGGCCGGGTCCCTCCAGGGCCTCTGACCCGGGGGCCTCCCTCCCCGCCACCCCCCTGTCAGGACACGGTCCTCTGTGGGCCTCTAAGGCCCCCTGTCTCTGGGACCCGGTGGGGGCCGGGTGGATGCAGCCTGGACGGGCAGAAGCCCTCTGAGTCTCCATGGCTGGCCAGGGAGGGCGTCTGCTTCCCGGGAGAGGTCCTGGCAGAAGGCGGAAGAGGGCGTCTGGAGGAGCCCCCGTGCGCTGTCCACCCTCTTCCACCAAGGGCCCCTGGGGCGGGAGACCCAGCCCCACGCCTGAGCCCCGGTGCCGGCCGGGGCAAGTGCTTGGATGGTAGTGGCAGGTGTGGCCCTCGAGCCCAGCCGGGACCCAGGTCTGGGGCTTCTCCTCCATACCTGGGGGGAGGCTGGTTCTGGAAGGGCCCTCGGGCGGTGGTGCAGCAGCTCAGCGCCGGGTTGGCGGGGTGGCACCTGCTGGACGTGGTTTCGGCAGAGACGCGGCCCCACCTGGCTCCCTGGGGAGGTACCTGAGGCCTACACGGTAGACACAGGCCTTCGGGGGTTGCCTGGCTGTGGGGTGAACCCACCAAGATCTTGGGCTCCAAGAACTTCCAGAGGCACCCTTGGAGGCTCCGTGTAGGGGGCGGGGAGGGGTGCACAGTGCCTTTGGGGCCCTTGCCATCCCCAGGACCCCCCCAGCAGGATTGGGGTGCAGAGTCCCCCAGAAGCCACCGTGGCAGCTCTCCTGGGGCGGGAGGATGGGCCCAGGGACCCCAGGAGAAGTCTGGGGTGAATCCCTGCCCTGCCCTCAGCCCACCCTTGAGGGACATCAGCTGCAGGTGGCAGCCCCGAACGCTGAGGGGAGGGGCCGCTGGGGGAAGCCAAGTGCCCCTCGTGCCGCTGTGCCCCCGGACCCTACCGCTGTGCCCCTGAGGGCCCTCCATCCCTCCTGGACTGGCGGCCTTTGCAGCCTGGGCCCTGGGCGTGCAAGCGTGGGGCTGGGTCCCCGGGGCAGGGGGCTTCAGTGGAAGAGGATGGATGGACCCTCTTCTCCTTCCACCCGGACCTCTCCTGGGAAGTGGGCTGGGAGAGCCGGCGGGGACTCAAGCCAAGGGGCCAAGCCAGGCAGGAGAGGGGGCAAGGGCCGGTTCCCGGGGAATGCCTGGGCCTCTTGGGGGTGCGCACCCGGCTCCCACCAGCAGGGCAGTGGCCTGTTGGGGCATCCCGGGCCCCAGGCGAGGAGGCGGACAGTGAGTGCAGTCTCGAGGGGGTCCCTGACAGATGGACGCCGCCCAGGCCTGGTCCCTGAGCCTAGGCAGATGCTTCCTGACAGCCGCCAAGCGTACATGCGGTGCCCAGGGGCAGAGCTGGCCCTGTCTGTCTGCTCCGGAGGCCTCGGCCAGGGCAGGGGAGGCAATGAGGGCTGTTCACTTTGGTCCGCTCAGGACTGCAGGGGCCACCGTCTTCCTGGGGCCCAGACGGACCAGCTCGGTCACCTGAAGTGCCCGTTGGCAGGACGCCTTCCGTGACGGCCAGGCCCTTCTGGGAGGCCCCGGGGGCAGGGGGCCGCTGCTTCTCCCCGCCCCTCCAGCTTGTCTGTCCCTCCGCCCTGGCCAGGGTCTGCTGCAGAGAGGGAGCCCACGCCTGCTGGCTGCAGCCTGGGAGTGTGCCCCCCGCTGTGGGCAGCTTGCCTGGTGCAGGGAGCGCCCCTCGTGACTGGCTGCGTGGGGACGTGTGTGTGTGCTGTGGGTGGATTTGCCACCTGGAGGGAGGGCGGCGGTCTCTTGGGGACCGGGCTGGGCTGTGGGCACCCTCTGAAAGCCCAGATTAGCCTTGCGAGTCATCAGCTTCTCCAGGGGGCACATGGGATTCTTCTGACTCCAAATCTGCACTTCCTGGTGATGGGCCAGGGGGCAGCACCCCAGACCACGCCCTGCCCCGGCCGCGTACCTGCCCCGGTTCCTAGGTGCCAGGCCACAGTGCTCCAAACCCAGGCCAGGGAGCCAGGCGTGCCCTCTGGCCACGCCGGGAATAGTCCCGGGGCGCGGTATTTTGAAGACATGAGCTGAACGGCAAAGACTGTGGGCTGGCCCTCCACTCTGGTGTCTGGCGCCCTGGCTGCTGTATTTTGGTGACCAAACCATTTTAGCCTCCAGAACGTGTCGCTTCCCAGAAGTTCTGGATGGGAACGCTGTCCAGCGGTAGCTTATTCTTATCAGCGGGGCGGGGACCTGCCTGGGTGGGGCCCGGCCCCCGTCTCCTCTGCGCTGGGAATCATGCCCAGCTCGCATCCCCCTTTCCCACCCTGGCCGGGGAAACGTCGCCCACGGGGGACCGGGTCCTCCTCCCTTGACCCCTGAGCCGGGTGGCAGGCTTAGCTGCCCGCTCCCTGCAGCCCCCCATTCCCATCCCCCTGTGAGGACAGGCTCACGGTCCCCGAGGGCAGGTGAGGCGAGGCACCCTGAGAGTGCAGACGCCCCAGTCTCACACGGCCAGGGCCCCCAGCACTGGCAATGCTTTGGAGCTGTGCTTGTCCCTCAAGCTGGGGGGCCTGTCCCGTCATTATCATCTGTTGATTCCGGGTCTGCACAGCCACAAATATTCACGTATCGCAAACCACATTCTCTGCTGTTTGCCAGCTCATTCAGGCAAACCCCAGAATGTTTTGCCTGCTGCTCACCCCGGATGGTGGACAGGGAGAGGGCCCGTCCCCTGCCCGTTCTGGGAAAACACGTGCCACTTACTGGGAACTGCCTGCTTCCGGGGCCCTGCAGGACGAGGGCCCCTGGGGATGGCCCGATCCCCCCTCCCTCGTCCCCGCTTCAGCTCGGCTCCCCGACCTGGGGTCCCACCGCCAGGCTTCTCCTCTGCTGCAACTGGAGGGCGGCCCCCCACCCCCACCCCGTGAGGTGCCGGCAGCCTGTGCCCACCACACTGGGGGCCTGTTCCCATCCTACCACCTGCCGGGCGGCCAGAAGGAGTGGGTTCAGGGGCAAGGCCCCAGCTATTTTTAGCATCTCGGGCTCCGAGGCTGCTATAAGCACTGTCCCAGCCTCTCTGGGCCCCAGAGACCTCTCTGCCCGCAGCAGCACTCGGCCCTGCATCCCTCAGCTCTCGGGTCAGCGATTGCAGAGCTGGGCATCAGGGCCCAGCCAGCGTCTGGACCAGGCTGCATCTCAAGGCTGCAAGTGCCACAGAGCCTGACCTGGAGTTGCTGTGAAAGGAGCAGGGCTGGAACTTCCCTACCGAGCCAGTGGGTAAGGCTCTGTTGCCACTGAAGGCGGCACGGGTTCTATGCCTGGTCAGGGAAGTTCCACAGACCACACACAAAAAATGTGGCTAAAAATAAATAAAATTAAAACCCATTAAAAAAAAACACACAATCTTCAAAAAAAAGGCAGAAGAGTTTCCTTAGGAGCTCAGCGGTAAAGAATCCAGTTGCCAGTGCAGGGGACACAGGCTCGGTCCCTGCTCTAGAGCCCGGAGCCACAACTGCTGAAGCCTGTGCTCCACGGCTAGAGAAACCACCGCAGTGAGATGCCTTCACGCTGCACCAAAGAGGAGCTACTGCTGGACGCAACTCGAGAAATGCCCACACACAGCTACGAAGACCCAGCACGGCCGAAACTAATTAATCTATTAATTAATTAAAAATAAAAAACAACTCAGGGCCCTGTGCGCCAGCTGCCCGCATCCCGTGCTGCTAACCATTGCACCCGCGCGTCGTGCCCGCCGTAAGCAGCCGTGTTGGGCCCCCACAGGGACGGCGCTGGCTCTCACCCATTCTGCATACCCTCCTTGGCATGCTGGCGTGTCACGATTTATTGCGACAACCCAGGTGGCAACTGGTAGGTGCCAGTCCCAGGGGCTGGACCCAGGGGAGGGGGAGCAGCGAGGTGTGTGGCTGCCCAGGGTTGAAAGTGAAAGATGCTCAGTCGTGTCCGACTCTCTGTGACCCCATGGACTGTGTAGTCCACGGAATTCTCCAGGCTGGAATACTGGAGCGTAGCTGTTCCCTTCTCTAGGGGGTCTTCCTAACCCAGGGTTCGAACCCAGCTCTCCCGCATTGCAGGCAGATTCTTTACCAGCTGAGCCACAAGGGAAGCCCAAGAATACTGGAGTGAAGAATACTGGAGTGGGTAGCCTACCCCTTCTCCAGGGGATCTTCCCGACCCAGAAATCGAACTGGGGTCTCCTGCATTGCCGGCGGATTCTTTACCAACTGAGCTATCAGGGAAGCGCATTCCAAAGCCTCAGCGGCGCCTGCGTGGAGCAGGGCCCCTCCACTGCGGTCGGCTTTCTGAATGCCCAGAGCTGGCCGGAGCTGACCTCTCTGTGAGCTGCTTACCCGCTGGCCACACCTTTCCCACTAATCGACGCGTGTTCTCCTAGAGCGGGCGGGGGGAAGGGCCCTCTCCCTGTCCACGATCCAGGGGGCGAGCATGTAGGCAGGATGTTCTGGGGTTTGCTTGAATGAGCCGGCAAACAGCAGGGAACGTGGTTTGAGATACGTGAATGTTTGTGGCTGTGCAGACCTGGAATCAACAAATGATAATCAGCAAATCAACAAAAATTACACCAACAATCAACAAATAAGAATACACCCGGCATCCACAAGTACCAAGAGTGAGCCTCCGCATTCGGGCATTTCTCAGCGTCCGTGTCTTGCCCTAGAGTTTGCAGGGCCCGGGGCCCTATGGTCACAGCCCAGGCCATACCGGGCTCAGTTGTCCGACCTCCCGAGGTGGCCGTGCAGTCTTTTATGCCCCATTGTGGGTGAGGAGGTTGGGGCTCAGAGAGGTCCCAGGGCGCAGTGAGTGCCTGGGAAGCAGAAGTTGAAAAAGAGCTTGAGAGCAAGCAGCTCCATCTAGGGGATCCCGGGGGGCGGGGGAGCCCACGGGCAGAGAGAAGGCCCTGTCGTCCCGGGGGCTCCCGGGGCTCAGGCTGCTGTGGATGCCCAGAAAGCGTGCATCACACACCTCGGGATGGCTGGTCAGAAGGAGGGGAGGCTGGTGTTTATCCAGTGGCTCCCGGTCCCATTGGCTGAGGGTCACCCCTGGGGGGTTAACAATGCAGCACTTTCTACTGGGAGGGGCAGGGTGGTCTTCCGGCTTCTGAGAAACCTGTGACCCCTGGCTCCAGAGATCTGTGACCAGCTGGGGTGGGCCCGAAACAGGACCTGGCCTCGCCCGGCACTGTCCACTGGGGCCGTGCAGAAACTGGGGTTCAGAACAGGGACACCCAGAAAACACGTCAGATCTGGGCCTTGGGGCCTGGCCCAAGCAGCCTGGAAAAGAAGGCCATGACGCTGATAAGGAGGTTTGCTCCTACAAATGCCCGGAGGGCTAAAGATCAGCAAAGCCCTTTGCTTTTCAGCACCAGGGCCCCGCAGAACTGGCTCTGCAGGGAGCTGCCTGCCCATGACTCAGAGACCCCCCGAGACCTGGTCTCCCGTGAGCAGGAACAAGGAAGAGGCCATGGGGTGACCTGCTCAGAGGAGGACAGACATCCCAGCGCAGCTCTATCAGGGCCCAGACCGGGAGAGGAGTCGGGGGGCTGGGGGGTCAGGGCTCCTGGAGGGCTCTGACGTGCAGTCACTGAGACCCCAGGAGCCCGTCGTGGGGTTGTTAGGGGCCAGGAAGACAGACCAAGCCCATCTCCAAATGCCTGCTTTGATGCTGTGTGTACTTGCTGAGCCGGGGGCTTGCCCTTGAGCTCGGCTCACTGCTGGGGCCGCTGGTAATGTGGGAGGCGGGAGGCCCAGGCTCCCGCTGCTGCGCTCAGACCTCAGCTCCAGGGTTCAGGCGCTGTGTGACCCTGGGTGGGTTACTTCCCCTCTCTGGGCCTCATCGTTCTCCTCTCTAAAACATGCAAGCTCCTGTGGGGCGGCAGTGAGGATCAAGTGAGGTGATTCTGAGGTGCGCTCAGAGAGCTGGGCCCAGCAGCAGGGGAGGGGCAGTCTCTATTGTTATTATTTTTATTATTATTAATGGTTTCCCTTGGGCAGAGGCTCTTCCTTTGCAGATGCACGTTATGGCTTCTCTGGGACCCACGCTCCGGGGCTCCCATGTCCCCTCCTGGTCCCTCACCACTCCCCTCCTTCCCCACGAGGGTTTGAATCGGGAAGAACCACCTGGGCCAAGGCTGAGGCCACCACCGAGGGCCACGTCTTCCTTCTCCAGAGACTGGGGGCAGGGCTGGAGGGTGGGGTACGGGCTGAGGGCGGAGGGGAGTTGGGGTGCCCCAGGGTGTCGATGGGGTTGGGGGCCAGGGTAAGCAACCGGTGCACATCTAGGGTATGGGGACAGTTCTTTTTTTAAAAAAGTTTATTTGGCTGCTTCAGGTCCTAGTTGCAGCATGTGGAATCTAGTTCTCTGACCAGGGATGGGACCGAGGCCCCCGGCATTGGGAGCATGGAGTCTTAGCCACTGGACCCCCAGGGAAGTCCCGGGAGGGTTCTTTTAACCCAGGGACAAATTAGGAAAATTGAGCATTCATGGTTTTTCTCCCAATTCAAGATGAAAATAACTTTACTGAGACCCACAGGCAAAAATCATCCAGACAGATCTGAGATACTGTGGGTTCTGTTCCAGACCACAACCGTAATGCAAATGCCACCATGAAGGGACTCACGTGAATTCCCTGGTTCCCCAGTGCATATAGAAGTTATGTTCACACTAAAGTGTAGTCTTGTTAATATGGAGCAATAAATAGCATTATGTCTAAAAGAAGCACATGCCTTTATTAAAAAATACTTTATTGCTAAAAAGTTCTACACCATCGTCTGAGCCTATGGGGAGTCACACTGAAGATCACTGAGCACAGGTCACCGAACAAATGATAACGAAAAGCCTGAACTATTCAGGAATTAGCAAAACTGTGACACAGAGACACGAGGTGAGCAAATGCTGTTGGCAGAAGGGTGCTGACAGGCCTGCCCGAGGCAGAGTGGCCACAAACCTTGATTTGTAAAAAACGCAGCGTCTGCAAAGTGCAATCAATGAGGCGTGCCCCTCAGTTCAGTTCAGTTCAGTTCAGTCCCTCAGTCATGAACGTTATGACCAACCTAGATAGCATATTAAAAAGCAGAGACATTACTTTGCCAACAAAGGTCCGTCAGGTCAAGGCTATGGTTTTTCCAGTGGTCCTGTATGGATGTGAGAGTTGGACTATGAAGAAAGCTGAGCGCCAAAGAATTGATGCTTTTGAACTGTGGTGCTGAAGACTCTTGAGAGTCCCTTGGACTGCAAGGAGATCCAACCAGTCCATCCTAAAGGAGATCAGTCCTGAGTGTCCACTGGAAGGACTGATGCTGAAGTTGAAACTCCAATACTTTGGCCACCTGATGCGAAGAGCTGACTCATTTGAAAAGACCCTGATGCTGGGAGGGATTGGAGGCAGGAGGAGAAGGGGACGACAGAGGATGAGACGGTTGGATGGCATCACCAACTCGATGGACATGAGTTTGAGTAATCTCTGGGAGTTGGTGATGGACAGGGAGGCCTGGTGTGCCATGATTCATGGGGTTGCAAAGAGTCAGACAGGACTGAGCAACTGAACTGACCCCTTCCCCAGGGCCCTTCAGAGCACCCAAAGGAAAGCGATCACAACACACCGGTCAGTTAGAGCACATCCCTTTGCTGTGTGTGAGTCTACGATGTCTGCACTGAGAATGGAGCCTGCTCAGACCTCTGACCTTGTGTGGTTCACACACGGGGCCACCCCCAAAAGGTTCCTGCCGTCCTTGTCCTGCTCTTGCTGGGAAGTGTCTAGCTCATGTGCTCATTTAACAGGGCGGTTTGGATCACGTGAGCAGTGCCCACAGACAACCTCTGGGTTCCTCCCTGCAGGCCCTCCCCTCCTCCAGGGATCTTCTCCCTGCCCCAGGCTCAGCCAGGCTTCACCTCCAAAAAGCCTCCAGGCCCCTGGGCATTCCTGGAGGGCCTCATCCTGTCTGATCGGTGGTTTTACCTCCGCTCGGGGCGGGGAGGTCATCTGGCGAAGGTCTCGGGTCTGTGTACTGCAGGGACCCGGGTGCTGATGGCCCCCTGCGTAGCCCTGCCTGCATGGAGCCTGACCCCCACAGGTCCTGGGAGGGACACCGCTGGATGACGAACCACGCTGTCCTGGAAACTCGCTCTTCTGCTGTTCCCCAGCACCTGGCCCTGCCCAGCCCTTCCCGCGCGGTCTGTGACTTCTCCTGGGCCCCCATTTCAGCGGGTGGCACCCCTGTCAATCCAGCCGTCCAAGCCCCTGTCCGCAACATCACCTGGCTCGCCAGCCCCCAGCCTGTCTGCCTCCAGCGCCTCCCTAAACCCAGGCTTCTGCTCGCGGTCATGTGCTACCCCGAACCTGCTCCCTGATTCCATCTGCCCCGATCCCCTAGTCCAGCCCCCACGGGGCCCCCAAGGGACTCTCCAGGATGCCCATCAGCGTACATCCAACCAGGCCCCTCACTTCCTGGGGCTCCCTGGGCCAACCCCGCCTGTGCCCCCTCCAGCCCTTGCTCCTGCCGGGCCCCCTGCCTGGACCCCTCGGCCGGCTCACTCTGCTCAGGCCTCCCCTCCACGGGGGAGCCCCACTCGACGACCCCAGGCCCTGAGCCCTGGGCTCCCACCTGTGCTGACCACACTGTGTGTGTGTTGGCTCCTTCCCCGCTAAAGGAAAGCCCTTTCAGGGTAATAATGCATGTGTGCTAAGTCGCTTCAGCCGTGTCTGGCTCTCTGCGACCCCATGAACTGTAGCCCACCAGGCTCCTCCGTCCATGGGATTCTCCAGGCAAGAATACTGGAGTGGGTTGGCCATGCCGTCCCCCAGGGGATCTTCCCGACCTGAGGATCGAACCCGAGTCTCCTGCAGCTCCTGCATTGGCAGGCGGATTCTTCACGGCTGAGCCACCAGGGAAGACGGTGTCTTATTTGCTTTTACGTGTCCACCCCCCAGAGGCAGACACAGCCCCTGGCACTCGGCGTCCGGACTCACTCTGTGAGCTCAGGAGCGGAGTGCCGCATCGGCGGTGGTTTCGGGAGGACTGGGCTGTGGGGCTGTGGGGGTGCGGGGAGGGCCTAGCCAGCAAACTGCACAGAAGCGGCAGCCCCTGGTTTTCCTATCAAGGCTCTGCGGGGTATCACTGGCCCCGGGAATGAGAGCCTAAGTGGTCCAAGCTCTGGGCTTCTGGAGGTGATGAGCTGACTGGCATCCAGCGAGGTTAAATTCCACCTCCTAAAACTGCATTCTCAGAATATATATATAAACCCTTATTTCAGGATTGGCCAATTGGCGTCAACATCTGATGTCGGCATGATTTTTTTGGGCCTGACTCTCTATCTTCAGGACGGTGGCATATTGGGAAGGTCAGTAACTTGGCCAGTGTCCTTATGGACAAACCAGGCCTGGAGAAGGAGAGAATGGATTTAGAAAGGCCAGGACTTTAAGCCAACTCCTCTGGGGACAGAGCACGCAGAAGAGAGCTGGTGGCCCGAGAAGTCACTCGAGGACACCCCAGAGCCAAACATGCCTTTTCATTTATTTTGATAGGTGGAATTTAGTTTTAATTATTTAAGAGAATACTTCATGAGATATTTTCAAAGAGAAATGAGATCTTAATAATCTAAGCTCTCATTACAGCCCTCAGCTATTAAATCTTTATAAATCTCTGCTGGAAGCTTGGAGAGGAGGCTCGGTTTTGGAGGCAGGAGCGAGAGGGGAGCAGGGGCTTGAACATGGCCGAGGCCTGGGGCCTCAGTCTCAAGGGTGAGGGCTGCTCCGTGAGTGACATCGCGGGAGGGAGAAGGTCTGATGATCGCAATGGGTCACTGGGAGCCAGAGGCCGGGGTGCGGCCAGCTGGCCCGGAGGAGACCTGGATGGTCTCCCAGCGAGCTGGCTTCTTGCTCTTGCTGGAGCTAACTCCGTTCTAAAAGTGGGGAGTTCCAGTACCTCGGGGAGAAATTCAGTCTGAGTGATTTTTACCACCCTAAATTAAACGATGAGTGTCCAAGGGCGATGTCTGTCACCGAGGCCTCCTCCCCACTCTCCTGATTCTCCCTCATCCTCTGAGGTGTTCAAGTTCACGGGAACCGAGCGAGGCCAGGACTCACCAGGCCTTGGTCCACAAGTCTCCCTGCTGAGAAGGAACGCCCGGCCGGGGCCCTGTGGGTGCATTTCCTGCACTGCGGGGCCCCTGTCCCCACGTCCAAGGCCCCCGGCCCTGAGCTCCAGCACCCTCGCTGCCCCAAAGCTCCCTCGGGTCTCCCCAGGACATGAGACGGGAGCCTCAAACTGCCCACATCCAAGGTGGTGCCGCCCGCCCTCCCCAGACCCACTCTTTCTGTACCCCCACCCTAGGTGCCCAGGCCAGAGCCCTCGAAGCCTCAGCGTTCACCTCGGCTTCTCCCCTGATGGCCAGGTGGTCACCAATCCCTGCTGCTGACAGAGCCTCAGCCCACCCCTAACCCCTAACATCAGCCCCGACCTCCCACCTGCTCGCTGCAGACCCTCAGCTTTGCTGGCCCCAGGCCTGCTTGGTCACAGCAGCCCGCCCCCTGGCCGCCCCGGTCCACACTCTGCCCAGAGATTCGAGCACCTGCCCCGCTTCTTTCATCGACCTGTGCCCAGAGCCCACAGGTAGGAGGCAGAGCCGCTCTCAACCTTCCCACCACAGCTGGTGACAACCCCAGGGGTGTCCCTGCCAGTCCTGTGTCCAGAGTGCATGACACTTTGGTGTCTCTCCGCCCCAGCCCATCTCGGGTCCACTACCTGAAGACCCCTCCCCTCTTCTTGAGTCTGGATGGCCCCAGCTCGTCTGGAGAAGCAGTTGAACCATTGCTGCCTTTGTGGAGCCTAAGGAATCCAGCTCATGTCACAGAATAAATGAATGAATGAATGGGCTCTTCTCTGAAAGTGGCCCTTTGTTCCTCCTGTCACCCGCCACCATCACGGTGGAATCACAGCACACCTGTGAGAGGAGGGGGATGGAAATCCTCCAGGCCTCTTGGTCAACAGGAGAAACTGAGGCAGAGGTGGAGCTGGCCCCCGCCTCCTGACTTCCAGGACGGATTGGGTCATGTGCTCTGTGCTACGCCAATCATTGGCTAAGAGAACCATGGGCTTAGCCAGTCAGCAGTTACTCCTGAGGCACCCGGGGCAGAGCTTGGACTCCAGCGGAAAGGTGGGCTCTGTCAGGGAGGGTGGGCCCATGGGGTCTGGGATACAGATTCCCTGGCTTGTTCTGCTAAAGGCTGTCATCAAAGCCACTTGTGTCTTGTGGCAAAACTCTCAGGTGGCTGTGCTTTGCCAGGGTCAAGGTCAGTCTGAGGTCCCTGAAGGAGAAGGTTTTTTCTAGAAACTTCTAGAAACTGGAAGGACCTCCACTGAGTGTTTCCTGAGGCCGCCTTGTTTAAAAGCCCTGCTGTTCCCAAGCCCAGCTCCCCAGGTGGCTCACTGGATCACCTCGGCAGCTCCAGAGCTGGGGAGATGGGAGGGCAGAGGTCGAGATAAGTCACCCACAGCTCCACAATTGGTCAGTAGGGGAGCCGGGGCTGGACCCGGAGCTCACAGTGCCCACGCCCGTCCTGCAAAAGTCCTGTCTGAAAAATTGAATGTAATTTGCATACCATACAATCCACTCTTTTGAAGTGTACAGTTCAGTGGTTGTTGGTATATTTTGCAAGGTTGTGCAACCATCACCACACTCAATTTTAGAACAAGTTCATTACCCCCAGAAGAAACCACTCAGGCTTAGTGGTCGCCCCCTGTTTCCCTCCCTCCAGCCCCAGGCAACCACTGGTTTACTTTCTGTCTCTGTAGACTGGCCGATTCTGGACATTTATATGCTGGAATCCTACAGCATGTAGACCTTGGTGTCTGGCGTCTTCCACTGAACGTGGTGATGTCCAGGTTCATGCATGTAGAGCGAGTGTCAGTGTTTTGTTCCTTTCACCTGTGCCCCGTGGAGTGGACACACCAGGCTGTGTTCATCCAGTCATCAGCTGACGGGCATGGGGTTGTCTCCGGCTTTTGGCTACCGTGACTAATGCTGCTGAGAACAGAAGTTTTTATTCCTCTAGAGTAGAGACCCAGGAGTGGTGTCGTGGGTGAGAGTCCTTTTTCAGAGGTGAAAGCACATGGTCATTTAAAGGTTAGCGGGTGGGCTCAGAGTGTTCCACGCACTGGAGTGGGAGTTAGGAGGTTTTGGTTTGGGCTGCGCCTTCTGGGGGCTCTGGAACCTTGGGCAGATCTCAGCCACCCATGTTCTGGAGCGGATGCTCCCAGCCCTGCCCTGAGAGGGTACCCGCAGGCCCACTTCTTCCCCGATGCTGTGCTAGGGAGAGATGAAGGTGCCCGCCCGCAGAGGGTATAGAAGGCCGCAGAGGTGGACTTCTGCCCTGGCGTGGGCTCCCTCACCAGGCCCTTTGCTCCCAGAGACAGGAAGACCCTGCCCGCCTGCTGTGATCGGCACCACTTTCTCATTTGCACATTCATGTCTACACTGCTTTGCTCTGTGGTTTCCATTTAGACTTGCAAGTAAACCTTAGCTAATTCTCACAAAATAGCCGTGCCAAGCGCTGCCAGAATTCTAATTGTATTTACTAAATAGCTAATAAATATTTACTACAAATCTCATTGCTCCATAAAATTGAAGACTGCACCTTCTGCATACGTTCTTGGCGGCAAGGCAGGGCTGGGGGAGAGAGGGAGAGAAGCTGGGAAGGGGAGGGAGAGGGCTTGACCTGTCTCCTTGTTATAGCATCACCGGGGTCCTTCGTTTGGGTTCTTGGTAATGAGATCTGATCACTCACCAGCGCCTTTGATCTGAGGCTGATCATTTGAGTCAGAAAGCAAGCTCTTACAATGGTTCATTTCAGTTGCAATTCCAAACCAGATCTCTTTGATTATGCATGGAAAGCTTACAAAATTTTCCACTGAGATGATTTTTGAATTAACTGAAAACTTAGCAGCTTCATAATTTTTGAACTGTAGATTTTCACCTCCCCTTCTTGGTCTCGTAAGTCCATCGCTGGGTCTTTTTAAATCTGAAATTTGCCATAGGCTGAGTCCTCGAAGAAAGATATATACCCTTGACATTTAAAAAAAATTAATGGAAAATCACTAAATCCCTTCAAATGCTACATTGAAATGTAGTTACAGCTCTTTCCTTGTGCCCAGTGAAAATCTAATCATAGCAAAATCTTAACGTTTAATATTGAAATCCTTATCCAAGAGACCCAAGAAACATTTTGCAAGGGGCAGCTTGGCATTTCCCAAACCTGCTGACAAAGCTCCCTGGGTCTAACTTGAAGCTGTGGCAACTAGAAAGATGACTCAGTGACCCTGACTTTTACCTGGATCCCAAGTTTGGGGCCCCAGAGGTCAGAGACCTAAGGGCAAAAAGTATGGGCTTGGAGATCATTACTCTGGGAATTCCTTGAGGGCTTGTTCCTACATACCTCCTTAGTGCCCCCAAGCCTCTAACTTGGCCATGGGCTTCATTTATGGGGTGGTGGCCTCTGGCTGTGCAGCGAATAGCCTTGGTCTTTGACTCACCCTGCAGGTCAGTGTGAGTAGCGTGCCAGAGTTAGATGGCCAGGACCAGACCCAGGAGAAAGTCCCTCTTTTTCTCCCTCCCTGCAACTATAGGGGGTTAGCAAGCCTTTAGGGAAGCTAGATTTCTGTGGTGGATGCCACTGATGCCTGTATTAATCAGCTTTGATGTGTGGGAAACAACTGAGAAACTTAATCTCTTCAAATAATAAGCATTTATAGCATTAATAACAAGCATTTATAACATTATGATTCTATGAGTTGGCAATTTGGGCTGGGCTCAGCTGAGCAGTTCTACTGGTCTTGCCTGGGCTCACTCATGTGGCCCAACTGAGGCTGCATGATTCAGGATGGTCTGACTCACGTTTCTGGCAGCTGAAGGCAGATGAAAGCTATTGGCTAGAATGCTTTGGTTCACTTCTATGTGGTTCCTTGGGAGTTAGCTTGGATTTGTTCACATAGTCTTGAGGTTCCAAGTGCCACAGGAGAGCATAAACCAATACACAAGCACTTTTTTAAAAAGAAGACAATGTGTTCTTTTTTTTTTTTTTTAATATTTTCTTAGCCATGCTACATGGCATGTGGGATCTTAGTTCCCACAGGGGTCAGGAATTGAACCCACGCCCCTTGCATTGGAAATGCAGAGTCTTAACCTCTAGACCACCAGGAAGGTCCCTACACAAGCACTTTTCAAACCTCTGCATGCATCATGTTTACTAATGTCTCATTGGCCAAAGCTAGACTCATGGCCAAGCCCAGACTTAAGGAGTAGGGAGTAGGGAACAGACTCCTCTTGATGAAAGAGAAGGGCATGAATGCAGTGATAGGTGGAACTTGTAGCCATTCTGCAAACGACCACAGAGCCCCCAGGCCAGCGTCTCAGGGCCGGCATGTCGATTCCACAGCTGCTGTGCACACTGGCCAGGAATCCAGCCGCCTTCTCCTCCAGGCTTCAGCTCATGAGAGTCACACCCCCAGTTTATATCCCTCCTCTCTGCCTGGGTGAGGGTACAAAAGGCAGGCCCCCTTTCTGCAGGGAGTGGGTAGCTGTGGTGCGATTTGTGCTCCCGAGCCCACCGGGCAGCAGTCTGGGGTCAGACTTCACCTGACCCACACTCGTGCTGGGCTCCTTCCCCTTCCCTCCCATTCTCTCCTTCCTTCCCTCCCTTCCTCTCAGGTTTTTATTGAAAACAGACCCTGGTTCAAAATTGGGAAAGGAATACTACAAAGCTGTATATTGTCACCCTTTTTATTTAACTTCTATGCAGAGTATATCATGCGAAATGCCAGACTGGATAAATTACAAGCTGGAATCAAGATGGCTGGGAGAAATATAAAGAACCTCAGATATGCAGATGATTCTACTCTAATGGCAGAAAGTGAAGGGGAACTAAAGAGCCTCTTGATGAAGGTGAAAGAGTAGAATGAAAAAACTGGCTTAAAACTCAATATTCAAAAAACTAAGACCATGGTCCCATTTGGTCCCATCGCTTCATGGTAAATGGATGGGGAAAAAGTGGAAGCAGTGACAGATTTCATTTTCTTGGGCTCCAAAATCACTGTGGATGGTGACTGCAGCCATGAAATTAAAATACTTGTTCCTTGGAAGAAAAGCTATGACAAACCTAGACAGTGTATTAAAAAGCAAAGACATGCTGAGTGCGCTGTTGGGAGTTAAAAAGCAAAGACATCACTTTGCCAACAAAGGTCCCTCTAGTCAAAGCTATGGTTTTTCCAGTAGTCATATACGGATGTGAGAGTTGGACCATAAAGAAGGCTGAGCACCAAAGAATTAATACTTTTGAACTGTGGTGTTGATGAAGACGCTTGAGAGTCCCTTGGACAGCATGGAGATCAAACCAGTCCATCCTAAAGGAGATCAACCCTGAATATTCATTGGAAGGACTGATGCAGAAGCTGAAGCTCTAATACTTTCATCACCTGATGTGACGAGCTGACTCTTGGAAAAGACCCTGATGCTGGGAAGGATTGAGGGCAGGAGAAGAAAGGAGCAACAGAGGATGAGATGGTTGAACGACATCTGACTCAATGGACATGAGTTTGAGCAAACTCTGGGAGATGGTGAAGGACAGGGACACTGGCGTGCCGCAGTCCATGGGGTCGCAAAGAGTTGGAAACGACAGCGCGACGACAACCGACCACACGCCCCAGATCCCTCTCCAGTGCTGCTTCCAGGGAACCCTGCTGTGGCAAAGGCGTTTCCAGGCTGGCCCAGTGATATTTCCCATCCCACGTGTGTCTCCACAGTGTGCCCTGGATGCTCTTCCTGTTGAGAGGTGGGGTCTGTGTCCCCTCCCCTGAAACTGGGCAGGCTGGTGACTTGCCTGGAATCGCAGGGAACGGCAAAAGTGACAGGGTGTGACTTCCAGTGGAAGGTTATCAAGGGCCACACAGGTCCTGCCTGTTGACTGCTCTTGATTGAAGCTCTCCTCCTGCCCAGCTGCCCCCAGGCTGCCGTGTTATGGGGAAGCCCAACCTGCTAGTCTCACCCTGCTCACCTCTGCCATCATCTGACTGTGCCTGAGAGAGACCCTACCCAGCTAAACCTTTCCTGGATTCCTGACCCACAGAAACCTTGAGAGATAATAAGATGATCGTTGTGGTCTAAGCTTCTATTTTCTAAAACTAAACTCTTTGTTTTGCTTTGGAGTATGATGGTTCAGATGGTAAAGAATCCGTGTGCAATGTAGGAGACTCAGGTGCGATCCCTGGGTTAGGAAGATCCCCTGGAGAAGAGAATGGGCTACCCACTCCAATACTCCTGCCTAGAGAATTCTGTGGACAGAGGAGCCTGGTGGGCTATGGTCCCTAGGTCACAAAAGTTGGACAGCACTGAAGTAACTAAGATATGACACACACAGTCCATGAACAACGTTGCTAAGTCCCTACATTTTGATCTAACTTTTGATGCACTGATCTTAGATAGTGGAGAATACAGATAAGGAGGTGATTCTCCAGGACTTGGGGTGTTGTGTGTGGGTGGGGGGGGGTTGTTGCTATTTTGGTTTTTTTGCTTGTTTTTGCAAAGAGTTTTCTAGCACCATTCGTTGTCCCATACCATGCAGTATGGGGGATCTTAGTTCCACAAACAGGGATAGAACTCATGCTCCCTGCCTTGAAAGTATTAATACATATTCTTAACCAGTGGACCACCTGGCAAGTCCACATGTGTGGCTTTTTTGTCTCATTTGTCTTTCTGCCCCCAGAGCCTCTCAAAGCACCTGGCTCATGGCAGTGTCAGTAAATGTTGGTGAAAGTTCGTACACCTCAGGGCCCTCTGGTCTTTAGCCAGACAGATCCTCCTAGTCTCCGGCAAGCCCTTCTGCCCCTCTGACGTCCTTTCCACTAGACGATGCAGGAGAGGAACTTCCAGAACAGTAGGTGCCTCTGTGTTTGCCCAGCTGAAGGGACGGTGGTAAGGGTTGGTTAAAGATCTTCTCTGTCGGGAACTCTGGAAGCAGCCATTTCCAAAGGAACCGAAATTTGTCTGGACTTGCTCCACGCCTGCGGGGTGCCCTCCAGCCTGTTAGAATACATCTGCAGCCCTGGGAGGGCAGCTCTGCAAGACGGAATGGCCTGGAGTCTTCAAGGACTAGGAGAGTTGGCAGGGCCAGGAAAGACGTGGGTCCTGGGGTTGCGGCTCTCGGGGTGACAGTGCAGTGTAGAGGTGTTGGCATCGGTTCCCAGCCCGCAGAGCCTGCCTTCTCTTCAGCCTTTGCTTAACAGCTGGGGCTGGGACTGAGTGACACCCTTTACCACCCAGGAGGCAGAAAGCGGTGGACGGAGGAAGGGTTGGGGGAGAGAGGTGGGCGTGGGGGGACAGAGTCGGGGAGGGGAGGACAGGGGCAGGCGCTGGGAGATGGTGAGGGCAGGGCATTCAATAGGAAGGTGTGATGAGGGGTTGTGAGTGGCGGAGAATGGCTTGGAAAACATTCCAGTGCTTTTCAAAGGATGCTAACTAACTTCTACATGTGTAGCTAAATGATGCTACCGGATTTCGCCTGATTACAAAAGGTATCAGGAGTTGTACATTTAGAATGTCTTGTTTTTCTGGGCAAATGTCAGAGATGCTATTGCATTATTGGGGTTTCAGGTCTTTTGACAATATGGTGACAGCTGGGTCCTTGTCCAGGGGCAAAAACCTCAGAAGACACATTTCTGAAGACAAATTTAGTGAGTTCATGGCTGTCCCGTGTCCAAGTCCATCCCGGGGAGGGGCGGGGGTCAAAGCTCAGACAGAGTGAGGTTAAAAAGGAGGAGAGTGGGGGAGATGCCTTCCAAGGCAGGTACCAGCCACGTTAGTGGGGCTCACAGGATGGGCAGCTGCAGTGCCCCGGGGCCCAGGGCTGGGCAGCTTTTGGGGGTTTACAGGTGGACCCAGCTTGGGCAAACCCCACTCCTCAACTGTCCAGTGAACGCCATAGTGTCTGAATGGATGACAGAATAACTATAGAGATACATAAATGGATGTTATTTTTTACTGATCCTGGGGCAAAATCAGTCTCTTTTATCCTTAAAAATGGTGGGGGAAAGGGGAATCAAGGCTCTGGACAAACTGGGGGGTCTTCTCTAATCCCTTCCTGATTTCTGTTTTCTTTGGGGAATCAACAGATGTCACATCTGCCTGAGCCCGTCACCTAACTAGCAACTTCGCCCAGACCCCTGCCTATTCAAATTACTTCCCGAGAGCGCAGGGTCAGAGCAAGGCCCCGGGGCCGAGGGGCCTTTCCAGGGAGCCTGGAAGCGGCTGCCCAGGGCAGCCTGTGTGCCGGGCACAGTGTCTGCATTCGGAGTTGCAGAGTCAAGTGGTCCCTCTGAGGAGTAAAATCCCCCCAGGCGAGTGAGAGTGTCCGATTTTGGTTCCTTAACCATCTGTGGGGGAATTTTGTAGTTTGCCTCACACTCAAAAAGAAACAGCAAGGGAGGAAAGGCCATTTCCTGTCACACAGCCACCGGGGCAGGCGCCCCGGCTTCAGTGCCCGAGTGCCCCCCGCCCCCGCAGGCCTCGCTTCCACCGGGGCCCCTGGTCTCATGTGAACCCACTGACTTAAACCGGTGGGTGCCTATTATTATCCCCTGGAACAGCACCTGAGAGGTGCGGCGACGGGCCCCAGGGTCAGGAGAGAGCCCGGTGACCCAGCCCGCCCTGTCCCTCAGTCATGTCCTCAGGACCCCTTAAGCCAGCTCTGCGTCTCCTCGCCCCCTTCAGAAGGACAATACAGCTGGTGTCCTGCAAACTCTTGTTACAGTGATAAAGCAGGCTTGTTTAGGAAGCCTGTTAATTACAAAGAAACGAATTTTTACGTAAAGAAGCCCCAAGACTGTCATTTTAGGTATCAGCGCATGGTACAGTTAGATTTCCCCTGCAAAATGAGCTTATTTGGGTCCACGCTGAAAAACAGAGGGAAATCCACACTTGGTAGTTATGAAAAATCACCTACATTGCAAATCACTTATGGAAATTAGCATCTTAGAACAACTGGTTAGCTAGAGGTGTAACAGGAACCTAAGTTTATGAATCTTCTGCTCTTTTTAATCCCTGTTCCCCAGCACGGAGGAGATGTGACAATTACAGGACTATGTAGATCCTTCCAACCTCCAGAAGTCCCACGTCCCCACTGTGGAAGGACAGGCTGGACACATTCCTCCACCCCCCAGGGGCCTCAGTTTATGCTTCTGGCCTTAAAACACCCCCTCAGTTTGGGAACTCTAGTTACTATTGAGTTTGTCATCACAGATTTCAGGTGTGGCACAAGACTCACGTAAACTGGGCCGCCCCAGGCACAACCTGGGAAGAAAGAACGAAGTCAGAACTGGTCATCAGGGCAGCTCCCTGGAACCTGAAATCCACAGGGTTCTAGAGTGGATTCCTTATGGGCCTGGTTGGGAGGGGGGGCTCGGGTTTCTCCTGAATCCACACTCAGTGGTGAGGCCAAAGAAGGGCCAAATACCCCCCAGTCTCCAACAGCCCCAGGCGTACCCCCAATCCACATGTTAAATAAAGGACTCGTGTTTGTTACAGCAGTGAGGATTCAGAACAAGTCCCTCAGACGCTCCTCTAGACAGATGACCACACCATAAACCTTTCCTGTGTGGAGACCTGGAGTTGGCCCCAGTCCTGCGTCCATCCTCAGGCCAGAGTCCTACCTGGGGACTCACTGATGAAGTGAAATGAGGTACATGGAGTGGACAGGAATGATTCAGCCTGGGGCAGGTGCCAATAGTTCATTCATTCATTCATCCCTTCATTCATGCTTTGCTTCACTTAGTCACATGGTTTAAGGGCTGCCCAGGGCTTTCCACCAGGGAAAGAGCGAGGAAACCACTTTGGCCAAGTGGACCAAAGCCTCTGGCAGTGACATGGAGAAGTCACTCGTGGAGAAGTGGGCCCAGCGTCCTCCACTCAGGAATCTTCAGGAGGATGCAGGCGAGTTGAACCGCACCGTCGTTTATTTTGCTTAATATAACAAACCTCATTAACTCAAACTCTACTAATTTTGAGTATTTCACCCAGAGCAGGTGGAAGTTCCAATTGGCAGGACACACAAAACAGATGTCAGCAGGTAACGAGGAAAATAACTTTTAAACAAGACACCCAAGTCGTGACTCCATTACCAAGGTGGCATTTCAAACGTCTGCTCCAGAACCCACAGCAAGAAATAAGTTTTACCTCAAGACAGCCCAGCTTAGTTGTGTATACCCATGCAGAACAAAAAACCAAAGTTCACAAAACTACACTGATTCTAGTCACTCACACCTAGTAAGCGTGAAGCGTTTTGCTATTTCCTATTTTTATTTTATTTCATTTTTTAAAAAAGATACTGGTCACACCCACTCAACTGATTTTTCAACCAATTAATAGATTGCAAACTGCAGTTTGAAAAACACCACCTCTCCGGTAAAGGGGCTGGAGCAATTTCGACAGCTTGTTGTATCCACTGTGTGGGTCTGAGGACCAGTCCCTCAGAAAATCCTTTTCAGGGAATTGACAAGGAAGTTTGTCATCAGTTTAACATCACACAAAGGCCTGGCGAAGTGTGATAGGAAAGCATTAATAACATCCCTGAAAAACAGTGGAGCATTTGATCTTTATTCATGGCAACTGATCATGGACACCTGAAATTAAAACAATCCCTCCGGCTCTGGGAAAGCCGGGTGCATCCTTTACGTGTAATAAAAGCAACAGCATCGGAAATACAGTCCCTGCCTCCCTTCCGGGTACCATGGTCCCTCCCAGGAACACGCTGGCCACAGGGTCCCTACTGGCACCAGCCACCTTCTCAAAGCCCCCTGGGGTCGGGCAGGCCATCATATTTCCGCTCTACAAAAGGGGAAACCCGGGGCCAGGGAGGTAAAGTGCTTTCCTAACATCAGTTAGTCATGAGTTGAGTTCTGCTTTTTCGATTCCTGGTCTTGAATTCTCCTGCTTGAGTGAATTCGTCCCGTTCACCTTTCCAAAGGAACTCATCACTAGGATATCTGGGGAGCCCGTCCCTGGCTTCTTCCCACTGTGTCGGGCCATGGGGCATTTGGAGGTGCACTGTGGTAAGTCCCGGAGACAAATCTTTGATCTAAAATCCCCACAGCTGGCTCTGACCCAAAGGAAGAGACAGTAAATCCTGTAGCTAGCTGGGGGGAGCGTTCTGGGCCAAGGGAGCGGCGTGGGCCAAGGCCCTGGGCTGAATCAGCCTGGGTCCACGAGGATCCCTGGAGACCAGTGTAGGGGGAGCAGGTGAGCACAGGCAGCCATGGGGCCCATGGTGAAAACCACGGGACTCGGCCACTGAGAGCCGCTCTGCAGAGGCTGCTCTGTGGGGACAGCAGGGCTGCGGCTGGAGCCTTGGCTCCAGGCAATGGGCCGTGGGTTCTCGCCCCCATCTGATAGCAAGTCCAGCACTCGGAGCCTCGCCTGGGCTCACAGCCTCGCCCTGCTGGCTGCCAGAAAAGGGCCCACTCCCTTTCTTTGGCTTTGAAGGTGGGAGGTGCCTAGTAATTTCCTAGTGTGTGGCCGTATTTCTCTGGAAGAGTCCCGGATGTGGGTCACTGGGTCCCAGGGCTCCCTTCCCCCTCCAGGGCTCCAGTTGTGGGCTCACACCTGTGTGCACCTTCGCCAGAGCTGAATGTCCTCGGCTGTGACCTTGTTCATCCCACAGCCAAGTCATGCCCCGCTGTTTGCATTTGCCGGGTGCTGAAGGACAATAAAATAAGATCAGATATAGGACTTGTTTGGATAGAATGCGTTATCCATCAACCTTCACAGTGGCCCCCACCTCAGAGCAAGACCCAAGTCCTGTTGATGACCCCACATGGCCCTGCCTCCTCACCCCTGCCCTCACCCCCATCCTCTGTGACTTTCTCCTTCTCACTGGCTCAGGCCACATTGGTCTCCCCAGGCCTTGCTGACCTCAGGATGTCTGCCTACGCTGTCCCCTCTGCCTGGATGCTTTTCCCACTCATATTCACAGGGCGCCCTCTCTGCCCTGAGGCCTGCACTCAGATGGCCCCTGATCCCCCACGCCCCCTGGCCACTCGCTCCAGGCCTCCCTCTTCCCCTCCTCAGCTCTGGCTGTCGCAACTCCTGTTACAGATTTCGTTTGTGATTTGTTTGCTCAGTCTCCACCTGCTAGAAGGTAAACTCCCAAAGGACAAGCACGTAATTGATTTCATGCTAGGAGAGAGCCGAGCACAGGTCACGCTCAGCAAGCAGGTCTTGACCACACAAACAGAAGGACCAGGCGAAGGTGGAACAAGCTGTCCTGATCCAGCAGCGTGTGACATTTCAGGCTTACCGTCACCAGCCTTGAGAGATGCCTTTATTCCTAGGGAGATGGCGTATTGCATTTCTGACGGTTTAGAATCCTTGTACTTTTCAGACCGTTTATCTCATTAATCCAAGACTTGATTGGGACCCAGTCATCTTCTCCCTCCTCATTTCTAATGTGTGTGGGGGGAGCACCAGCTGCCGGGGTGGGATGAGCTGGGTACCCCGAGGGGATGGCTCCAGGAGCCGCTGGGTTTTGTTTACTGAGCAGGGTCTGCCAGCTAAGGCCAGAGCTTTGTTGTTGGGGGGGGGGGTGTGGAACACAGAGGCTATGAGGAGCCCCCCAACCCGGGATGGAGCAGAGGGACGGTGATCACAAAGACAGGTGGAACCTCTGATTGGGACTTAAGGCAGGCACCGTGATTTTCGTGGGTTTCGGGACTTTGCTGTGTGAGTTTGATACAGACCCTCTTCCCTGTCTCCCATGAGGCCTGAAGTAAAAGAAATCCTTTTTCTTGGTGGAGTTGAGTCTATCTTTCAGAAGTGATGTATGAGTGTGGGGTTCCAATCAAGGCTGCCTGTGGGAGGCTGGCCTTATCTGGGACTCATGTTCTCCTGAATGACTAGGGGAAAGAGCCAGAGATGGCAGGGGGGTGGGGGAGGAGGTGGTGGTGGTGTGTGTGCAGGCGTGCACACAAATCCCAAAACAGATTTCCCTAAAATGAGGACAATTTCATCTCCCCAAGAGGCCCAGAGAATTGAGAGAAAATTAAAACCTTCTGTGGCCAGTTACCCAAACCTCCCACCTTGCCTTCCCTTTGTCTCATCACTTGCACGAAACCCATGGCTGTGTTTGCATACCCCACTTAGGCCTCCTGGGCCTCTCCAGGCCCCATTTCCTCTGCATTTGTTTTTGGCAGTCCTTGTCCAGAGAAGGGGCACTGGCAGCCTGCTTCTTTGCTGGTGCACCTCTGATGTTAGCCAGGGCCTACTTCAAGGACAGGACTGGGCAGGAGAGGGGGGACTGGAGTCCTTGGCTTTGCAGCCCCACATTGCAGAGCACATGTGTGATAGAGCAGGAAGAAGAGGGTCCCTTCCCATGATGACCACCCCCAAACCCCGGGCCACTTCCACCATCTTCAGCAGCTCTTTTAATCTAATGTAGTGTTTTCAAACTTCAGGCCATGAACCCACGTTGAGTTGGGACAGTGAAAACCAGCATTAATAAATAAATAGAATGAAATAGAAAATATCAGAATACATCATGTTTGAGATGAAGCATCTGCTACATATATGTGTATATATGTGTGTATATAAATGCACACATGTTACACACAACGGGTTTGTAAAATGAATTGCATTCAAAAGTTTGGAAGACACTTGTCTGAACAATTAGTTGAACGGTTTTTTATTTTGCCAGGTGCCCAGGCGTTTGAGTGGGAGAAGTTGCCAGCACATTTCAGTCCAATCACACCCACCGGCCACCGGCCTTTGAGTGGGGAGCTGTCCCTTGTGGGTCTGACTGTCCGGGAGAGTCTGATGAAACCCCTTTAGAACCCTGACATCAACCAGTGGACACTTTCCCCTTTTCTCTGAAGAAAAACAGGAATGGCTTCTGAGCCATTGTACTTAAGTGAGTCACTCCAATATCCTGTGTGCACTGCTCCCAGAAATGCAGCAAACAGAACATGTAATGCTACATAAATTCCTGCGAGAAATTTCTTTGTCCAGAAATGGTGTCAGCTTGTTGTTCCACGTTGCCATAGGGAACAGAGAGCTCAGCCTTTGAAATGCAGCGAGGAGCGCTGTGATTGGCCAGTCTCGCTGTCCGTCACTGCTGCCCAGAGGCCGTAACTGCAGAGGACGGAACGCTTGCCCCCCAAAGCGGTTTCCTGCTTCGAGGCAAACTTTGTGCTGCAGGCCCCTCCAACTCCCCAAAGCAAGGGGTCCAGAACTGCTCAGACGGTTGGAGAAGAGAAAGAAGCGGGGAGAAGACAGGGAGCAGGTCCTCACTGCCCAGCAGGGGGCTCAACCACGGCCGTACCTGTCTGTCTGTTCATCCTGCATTGCCGCTTGGCACCGCTTTGGTGGAGGACACACAGAGTTGTCCAAAACCCCTCTGACGGGTCTTTGAAACTTCAACCTTGTTGTTTGTGTTAAAAGAACCAAAAAACGGTCCAGTCCTGAGAATTTCTGGCGAAGTCCTAAAAAGACCCCAGTATAGTGTGAGGGAGGAGGTGGGAGTGCGGCCCGAGCCGGCCAGGGGGAGCTGGGAGGAGATGAGCAGATGCGCAGAGGCCTTGGAGCCCCGGGCCTGGCCTGAGGAGCAGCGGCTGCCATTAAGGCTTCTGGCAGGCAGGCAGGGACACCCAAGGCTCGGGAGCAGAAGGGAACGCTCCCCTTGCCGCTGAGAGGGGAGCTCCTCTGGTAACTGAGGCTCCAGTCAGAGCCCAGCGGTCTGTGCGCAGCGCTGGCCGAGGCTGACCCGCCACCTCAACATGGTTGCTGCGGGGACGACAGCCATCTTGGGTTCTCCGGGCTGAACTCAGGGAGCTCTGCCCTCTCAGCGAGTGGCCCGAGCAGGGGCCCTGCTGCAGTCCGAGAGCCTAGAGAGCGAGCCCCCACCTCTGCGGCTGGAGAACAAGCACACACCGGCGGACTGATGGCGCCACAGCCGGGGTTCCAGCAGCCTGACCAGACTGTCGAGGGTTCTGGAACGTTATACAGAGGAAGCCTCTGGAGGCGATGCTGAACTTCCTGCCTTTATTCGACGAGTCACTGGAGAAGTATAAGAAGGGAGACTGGCTTAAGCTGGTGACACTGGTCTCGGCTCTGTCTGGAGATCTCTATGAACCTTCTGAGGAAGAGAAACCGGGGCAGTCCATTCTGTCCCCTCCGTGCTGACCGTCAACTGGTGCAGAGATGGCCTTGCTCTTTGGTTGGCCTGGAGCCTCACGGATAGACAGGCCCTCCGCCGTGCCCCATCTTGCCAGGCCCAAACAGGTCGAACACACAGACCTAGAGGACTTTGGGGAATCACTGATGGCTTGGGGGGGGGTGGTGCGGGCAGAGAGCCGAGGCCTGTGCAGAAGCAGGTGCCCCAGAAGGCCTGGGGTCCAGGGCAGGGAGGAGGTTCACACGGCTGCAGGCTCTGCCCTAGGGTCCCCAGGCCAGCAGGGCGCTCTGGGAGCTTGTGGCAGACTGGCCACGCTGTTCACACTCGATCAAGACACAACTTCCTGAGCGTGGGAGGGGCCCCGGCAGCAAGGAAAGGCCAACCAAAGGGTTAGGAGCCCCCCCTCAATGGGCTCCCTCAGCCCCAACACCTGATCCTGTGTAGGAGAGGGAGCGGTGTGGAGGAGCGAGTGTGTATATGTGAGTGTGCACAGGCGCGACGGCGCATGGCTGTCAGCGAGTGTGTGAATGCATGTACAGGTGAGAGCGCATGAGATCATGTCTGTGACCAAGTGTGTCCTGGAGTGCGTGTGAACTGTGTGTCTGCGAGCGGGTGTATGTCTTGTGAGCATGTGTGTCTGAGCATGTGGAAAAATGCGAGTTGGCTGTGTGTTGGTGACTGTGAGTAGTTGTGTGAGCCTGTGTGCTCAATGTGTGTCGGTGTGAGTGAGGGTGGTCGCGCTGGTGAAACGCGGGACGCCATGGCTCCCGACCCTAAGGGGACCTGCACCTTTCGGGCCCCTACGCGGCTTGCGTGGCTTTTCGACCCGGAAAGGGGGGGACGCCCGCGGCTGGGGCTGCGAGGCGCCGGGGACCGGGCGCGCGCGCGCGCGCGCGGGGGCGGGGCGGCGCTGGGGGCGGCCGAGCCCGCCCCCGCCCGCGCCGCGGCGCCGTTGCTAAGGCCGGGCGGCGGGCGCCGGGGGGAGGGCCTTAGCGACGGGCGGCGGGCGCGCGCGAGGCCCGGCGGGGGCGCGCGGGGCGGCGGCGCGGGGAGCCGGCCGCTCTCGCGGGCTCCCGCGGCTCCCACGCGCGCGCGCGCGCGCGGGCCGGCGGCGGGGGCGGGGCGGGTGCGCGCCAGGGCGCGCTCCGGCGGCCGGCGGGGATTTCCAGCGCGCGAGAGGAAGTGCCTGCGAGAGGGTGCGTGAGGGCGAGGGAGCGCGGCGCGGCGCGGCCGCCGCGTGCGCGAGCCGGGTTGCAGCCCAGCAGGGACTTTCCAGCCGGCGGCGGCGGCGGCGGCCGCCGGCCCTTCCCCGCCCCCCGACATGGGGCTGCCCGGGGAGCAGGACGCTGCGGACCGCGGCGGAGGACGGGCTCGGCGCTGCTGAGCCGGCCGGGCGGCGCGGACGCGGGTAAGGGGCCTGGCGGGTGGCGGGCGGCTCCATCCCCGGCGGTTCCATCCCCCGCCCCGGGCGGCGGGCGGCGGGCGGGCCCGGGGTCGGTCGGCGCGGGGCCGGGGCGGCGCAGGCCCGGCGCCCGGAGGCGAGTGCCTGGTGCGGCGCCGTCTCGCCCCCGCCCCAGCCCGCGCCCGCCCGCCCCCCGGACGCCTCAACTTCGGGAAACTTTGTCCTCCGGCCCGGCCCGGCCGGGCCGAGGGCCCCGCGGGCCGGGGTTCCCGCAGCTTTTCAGGAAACGGGGCGCCAAGGCCGCTTGGAAACGTGACCCCCCCCCCCCCCCCCGGGGTGGCGAGAGATCAGCATCTCCGGCGAAGCTATGTGTTTTGCGGGGTGAGGAGCGGACCGTTTCGGGTGTCTCCATAGCCGAACGTGTTCACCCCGGGCTGGCTTGGGTTCTTTTTTTTTTTTTTTTTTTTTTTTAAGCCATTATTTAAAAGTTTATACTGAGTCATTCCTCTGCAGATGAACCTCTGACTGATTCATAACCGAAGAGCTGCAGTGGCCTCGGAGGCAGGCGGGTACTGGGATCCAGCTTGGGGCGAAAGGCACACATTCCGCCTTGGGTTAATTGCTCACGCACACTTTGCCACGTTTTCACCCCGTTTGGGGACATCTATTTAATATTTAGGCCTTTAGAAAGAATCTCGTGTGGAAAAAGAATTCTTTACCTTTCTCTTGAAAACATAGCAACAAAATGGAAATGGATGGAGTGTTGTGGACGTGCTTTGAAATCTAAGAAGCCTTCATGTAATTGTCCGTTGAAGGAAGCAAATTTATTTCATGGTTTTCGTTTTAAGCTGTGAATTAGTTTTCAGAATGAGATGAGGGGGTGTGTGTGTGTGTATGATTTATTCATTTATTTTTGTGGATTCATAAAGGCTGTGTTGAGCGTTGTTGCCGCTTGTTAATTTACATTCACAGCATACAACTGAGGAGGAGCCATAATTTTTTCTTTCTTTTTTTTTTCCTTAGCATTTGCTGGTGAAGCTTTTGGAAATGTTGTGTGTTCTGTAATCTTGCATTTGTATATAAAATCCTTATCTAAAGAAATGACCAAGTAGACCATCAGTTGGTGCTAAAATCTTCTCCTGTCTTTCACATCTTTGAAAATGGCCTGTTCAAAAGACTGCATCATGTGTAGGATGTCTGGCAAAATAGTGTACGTTCGTTTTTCAAACGAAAGGAAGTGTTTGCTTTTTCACTATTGTGTGGTGACAGTATATACATACTGAAAATTAGTTCAAGACGAAAAATTTTTTGGCCAAAACAAAAATAAGCCTTATTAGTGGGAAAACCCTAAAATGTACAAGATTGGAAATCTGGTGAGTAGGTGCTCAGGACAGAAACCTTGACAGACTTAGGATTCCAGCACCACTAGTCAAAACCAGACCTTATCAGGGATGAGGTTTAAGATGTAAGGTGTCTCACCCAGACGCCATCTGTTCCAGCTGTCACAATGCAGAAGCCAGGGAAGCAGAGAGCTGGCAGGGAGAATTCCAGCATTTTTCTTTTTTTTTTTCTAAGACATTCATGTGAATTTTTCTGTGAGGGAGAAGAAAACCAGTTATTTTTCTTGGATGCTGTCCATTCATTTTGGAACTAATAAGATGGCCTCACTCATTGTAAAGAAGGGTGTAAAGATATTCCACTGGAGACAAGCAGTAGCAGCTGGCCCGTTGTTTCTGTTAATACAATCAAAATATTCCTACTCTTGTTTGTGTCTTGAAGAGAGTCCTTAGTTTAACTGAAACATTGAGCTGCTTCTAGCTGTTTTCCCCTGTGTTTGGGGTTTTGATTCCATAAAGACCCCTACTAGAATCCCTTTAATTTTTTGCTGTGCAAAGTGGGAAGGACCTTGGTGGGGGCTGGGGGGCGGAGGTTTGTCCAGATAGATATACTAATACGCTGAAGGACAAGAATGATTTATCACTCTGTTAAAGTCCTTTTTGATGATGTTAAAGCTGTACTTTAAGAAAAACTGTCACTGTGGTGTTGCAAGTCTGGGCTAGCTCAAGCAAACAAAGGAAATTGCGTTAAATTTGCCCATCTCTATTTTCTCATCTCTGTAGAGCAAGACTCTACAAACAGCAAGTGATCTAACCTATCAAATATTATGCAATAGTTGAGTTTCCTTGTAATGGTCAATTTAAGAACTGTTAACTTAGCAGAGGAGACCTCATATGGCCAGGGCCTCTGTGTCAATCCAATGGAATCTGGACCCCCCGCATGCCTCTTTACAAGTGCTCTGTGAGGAAGGAAAATTATTATTATTATTTTGCTGGTGGAGGAGAGTCACCATACTGACTTGAGATACAGAGAGAAACTGGGGAAAGAGCTCCAAAGTGAGAAAGAAGGCGGCGAGGCCAGTGGTTTTGGAAGCTGCCCAGAGAGAGGCAGCCGAGGCCTGAGTGTGGAGATGATGCTCCGACCTGCTTTGGGCGGAGGGAGTGAAGCCAGCAAGAGGGGCCTGACGCCTGCGGGCAGGAGGGCGGTCGAGAGGCGAATGGGGACAGGATGGCTCGTGCCATCGCAGCAGGCTCTGGGTCCACAGCTGCTCATGGAGTAGGGGACAGTGCAGCTCTCAACAGAAAAGGAAAAACAATGTAAGAAAACATTATGTGTGCCCGTGTAATGTCTAGTATTCATAATTTAAAAATACAAAATGGTTTTCTCACTTTATAGGGCCTTCATCGACTGCGGTCTGCCCAACACAGTGAGGGGTGGGGTACTGACCACTCTAGGAAGGAGAAGGTGAGGTTTTTGTCATCAAGCATCAGAACCTCCTTTTGGGCCAGAATTGCTTGTCTGTCTGTGCAGAGTTGTTGGGGGGTGAGGCTGGCAGGTGGTGAGATGTCATAAATGCAGGTGACTTTTGTGGGTTTCTGTCAACTCCAGAAATCAGGTTGGAATCCCTTGCTGAGTTGTATACTCTGCAGGATAAGTAGATCATGAGCTGGAATGGGGGAGTCTTATTCTCCTTGAATTTGATGTTCAGTGAATGTGCCTTGACTTCCTATAACACTCTGGTTCCAGTGCAGGGATGAGGGAGTTGCAGCACCTGCCTTTGAGAGTGTGGTCTCAGCCCCTGTGCGTGGTGGAGGAAGATGCTGGAAACCAGTGGTGTTTGACCAGGTAGCACCAGGACTGAAGCTTGTGCCCGGAAGGGAGAGGGAAAAGGAAGGTTTCACCATCCTGCCTTCAGGAAGTTGGCCGCTCAGCTAGAGAATGCAGTTCCACTAGGAAGAGGCTAGAAACGTCCTGCAGAGCAGACTAAAGTGGATTAGCGGGTTGTGCGGAGGGCTGGAAGTATGGTGGGAGTTCAGGGGAGGGGTAGACAGCTCCTGGCTGGCGGGGTAGTCAGGGAAGGCTTCTGGGAAGTGGGTGTTGAGACTGAGTGCCAATACCCTGAGATTGGCAGGAAGAGGACTTCTCCCCGCCCCACTTTGTTTTGGGAAGATGGCATCTGACAGTGTGCCAGTCCTGTTGCTTCATGCCAGTAGACATGGTCTTGGTGATGCTGGTGGTCAGTGGGTTTCCGGTTGTAATGATTCCCATGCTGGCCCCTGGCCTCTGCCAGGCCCTTTGTGACCAAGAGGTCTGCTCTGCGGTGGGCCCGGTCTGGGGTGGGGGACAGAGCGGTGGTCCCTGACCTGGATGGCCACACTTGGCTGTCCCTGCCGTTTCTCACTGTAGGTGGAAAGTCTCAAAAGGTGGTGGGGAGGGGAGTAAGTGTTGGAACGCCCCTTCCCCAGGGGACACCCCCAAACCTACTGCTCTGTCATCCATGCTGAAATGACCTAAATCTCTTTAATTCTCAAGAACTAAAAAAGCTCCCTGTAAGTTCCTTTCATGGTTTACTTTTTTATAAGGTTTACTCCATGCCGATGTATAACTCCACGTTTTTTGTTTGTTTGTTTTTGGCTGCAGTGCGCTGCTTGTGGGACCTTAGTTTGCATCTTGGGATTGAACCTGGGCCCG
The DNA here is from genome assembly GCF_033118175.1 of Dama dama. Taxonomy (NCBI): domain Eukaryota; kingdom Metazoa; phylum Chordata; class Mammalia; order Artiodactyla; family Cervidae; genus Dama; species Dama dama. The sequence continues at coordinate 74,200,293 of NC_083693.1, forward strand.
AGGCAGTGAAAGTGCAGAGTCCTAACCACTGGACCATCAGGGCATTCCTGACTCCATGTTTTTTTTTAACGGAGGTTACTTCGTAACTTCTCATGAGACCATTCTACCAAGAAAGATATCATGCCTGCTGTTCTGATATCCTAATTTCTTTTCCAATTAAAACACCAATTCTGTGGCAAGAACCATAAGCATATTTATTGGAAACTTGGTTTCTTTGAATGGAGAGAAAAGCTAAATTCATTAATTGATTGGGATAAAGTAATCTTCAGGACGACAATAGCATCAAAAATTCTAAAACATTAGTTTCCAGGAGTCAAAATTGTAGTGAAGGTTTTCAGTGACTGACTGTACCCTGGAAGGTTAATGTCCAGTAGAAGACCTGCATACACTTGAGGTGGTGGGGTGCTGGTTAGACCCCCCTTCTCCCTGCCCAGGGCCTGGCACATGGTTGACTGACGCTCTGTCAGTGTTTGTGTCAGGAATCTGCAAGTTTGGGAAGGAAGAGGGATGTAACAGATGCTCGCCCGGTGGCTCCGTGTGGTTTGGCATATGTGTCTGCAGGTGGGGGTGCCCTGTGGCTGTGTCTCTGGACTGTGCCCCCTCCACCCCCAGTTCTGATAGCGCTTAGCTCCCAGGTTTGTTGTGTGAGGGGGCTTATAAGATGGGGGTCTTCATCCAGCATCTTAACTTTTCTGGGTGCTTCGAATGACTTAAAGAGAAACGCAAGGAAATCTGTTCTCCTGAGTCCTGCCTTGCCCAGTAATGCCCGGGAGTCACAACTTTATTCTGGAAATTAAATTCTGTCTTTTTTGGATTAATATAGCCTGGTGTTTGAAATGTTATTATGGGGTAAATTAAGTGTTCTGGTTTCAGAAGGCTTTTCTCTGTGGGAAAGGCATGGTTTTAGTTCAGTATGTCTCAAACCCTTGATAGGAGTCCAAGCCCATTAAGTTTTATCTTAAAATTTAATAGGAATTTTACACTGTACTCAGTTATATGTCTGTTTTTCTTTTTTTCTTTTGCTGTAAACACACTTTGCCCCCTTCAGTTGTTGAGTGCATTGGATTCTCCAGAAGATGCATTGTGTTCATCCTTGACTCCCCCAGGGTTCGTGAGGGGTCCCCTGGCATTCCTGCCATGTGTCCTAGGGGCCATCCACCTTCTGGCTTGAGAAGTGTGGGCATGGTGGAAGGCACCAGCTTTAAAGATCGGAATCCCAGCCCTGCCCTTTTGCACACCAGCAGAACGACCCAGAGCGGCTGCTGGGCCTCTCTGAATGAGTCTCTCCATCTGTAAAATGGGATGGACAGCAGCAGGCACAGACTTGCTTCTTATGAAAGAAATGGACAAGAGAACCTTCTATTGATGTTAATTTTTATAGTAATAGAGGACTGAGATCTAATAGAGGAAGAGGGTTGAGACCTTAGAATGTGTCAACCTTAAACTAACGCGTCAGATGCACGTGGAGAGATGTCTGAGAGAAGTTCCCTCCTTTTATACGGGAGGCAGCTGGCTGAGAGTGTTTGGGTAAGGAGGGCTCCCAAGTCTATCCATTATCTGGCAGGCCGGCAAGGTTCACCCAGAGTAGAGGTGCTTTTTTTTCCTCCCTTGCCCCTGCAGTCTTCATTTCCCCAAGATTGGCCCCAGGGAAGCTGCTTGGCCTCTATCCAATTTGGGATAATTGAAAATTAATCAAGTCACATTTTGGGGGGAAAACTTAGCCAGGAGCTGGGCTAGTTTGCCAGCGCTAAAAAGTGAAGTAAGACCCGGTGTGAGCACTGTCCTCAAGGAGCTTCTGACGGAGGAGTAAGCCAGAGGAGTGGTCCGGTTACAGCACCGCATGGTGGGTGTGCGGCGGAGGGGCAGAGGCGCCGTGGGAGCCGGGGCGCCTGGCGCAGAGGTGTTTTCCGGGGACGGCGAGCGAGAGTGAGAGGGGCGGGCCTGAGAGCCCGCGGGGCCCTCTGTGGCTGCCGAGCAGGGTGCCGGCCTCAGAAGGAAACAGGCTGCCTTTGGGTGCCGCCTTGGTGCCAGCCTGGCTCTGGAGGGAAGACTTGTCCCCATTTTACAGATGGGGAAAAGGAAGAGCCTCAGGCCTGCTGGACTCCAGAGTCGGTGTTTTCACCACTCCGCTCTGTGGTCAGTTTAGGCTGAATTTACAATCCGTTTTTAGATCTTGTTCTTATTCTAGACTTCTTAGTTTTGCTTTCAGATTCTAGATGTTTGGCATCGTGTGTTTTTTCCAGCATATGCGTTTCACATGGTCCTTCCTCTCCTCCAGCATCTGTTCTGCCTGTATGGACTTCTCTTCCTGCTGGTGCTCCGTCCCTTCTCTCCCTTTCATTTTGCTACAGCAGCGACCCTGCATTCCATGTCCTTTTAATAAGATCAGTGAAGGCATTCTTTGCTCTGTGGTTCTTGCCGAGGAGCGGTCCCAAACTTGATTTACTAATGTGTTTTCTTTCCCCTTTCTCTCTTAATTTACATTTAAACCGGAAGTCTAGTAATAATGATAGTATGTAGTCATTACATTTTTACAGGCTTTTACAAATGTTAGCTTGTTAGTGGTGAACAAGTCCCGGAGGCCTGGTCACTCTACAGAGCTGGTTACAGCCCAACATGGACAGATTCCACCCATTCATGTGGAATTTAATTATAACTGCGGATTGCTTATGGGAATATGAGTTAAAGACAAAGAAACCTCCACAGTTAGCAAGGAAGTGATGTCACTGGTATTTTGTTGAAGATTTTACGTGGCTCTTCTGCTAGAACCACTGTAAAGTTTTGAACATGAAACTGGTGATGACTGAGGGGCGGGGGAGTGTTTCGCAGCCATCTGTATCTGCCAGGCGGAGGGCTGTGTACGCGGGGTCACAGCTGGACCGTGAGGTCTCAAGGTCAGGTTCCTCAAGCGACAAGGGGTAGGTCCTCTTTGTCCTCACACCAGGTTAGAGGCAGTGGGGTTAAGGCAGTGTGTGGGAGAGGTAGCAAGGGCCTCATGTTTCTGGGGGAGCCTGCCCTGCCTTCTCTAGCTTCAGGGAGGTTCTGGTGCATCTGGGATGGGTCTCTAGTGTTGTGATGACAAGCTTCTTGAGGACAGGGCCGCTTCATCGTATTTTCACAGTCTGGCCCAAAATGTTCTCAGGCCATCTCAGATGGGATGAATTTACATGTGGAAGGAGTTTGGGTCTGAAGTCAGACCCAGCTTGAATTCTGGTCCTTCCTTTAGGTCAGTGTGATAGTAAATTATTTGTCCTTTCTGAACCTCAGTTTTCTCATCTATGAAGGGGTAATTGTGAGGACTGAAAGTGAGGATGTGAGTGGATGTGGGGACCTGGCAGGTCGTGAGTGGGAGTTCCTTCCCTGCATGATTCTGTAAAGGCAGAACATGCTTGTTAACAAGGTGAACAGTACGCTGTCTTGGGAGTGGGCCTGGCCCTGGAAGGCAGGTAGGGGTAGAAGAAGCACGTTATTGGACTGTAAAGAAGTTATTTTTAACAAAGAATAAAATATCTGGAAACTACAAATCACTATTTGCACAAAAAGGAATGTCTATAGATAGGGCCTCACTTTTTAAGCAATTTTTACATATGATGATTTTTTTGATAAATTTAAAACTATATTTTAATACATTATTTTCTTCCATTATTTAGCATAATAATATTAAAATTGTTCCAGTCTCTGTTCAAATGTCACCTCTTCTAGGTTTTCCCTCAACACCCTAGTTAAGATGGCCCCTGCTTCACTCTCTAGTCACTTGCCTTGCATTTTTAATTTTTGTCCATCACCTTAACCCATTTCCTAGAAGAGTGCCTGGAGTATGTTAGATACTCAGGTGTTTGTATGAGTTGATCAGTGGTTCAACCAAATTTTCTTTTATTGAGGCAAAATTCATATAACATTCAATTAACTATTTTGAAGTGTACAGTTCAATGGTATGTAGTGTATTCACAATTTTGTGCAGCCACAGGGCTTGCTCTAGTTTCAGAACTTTTCTATCACCCTGTAAAACACTGTCAATAAGTAATCATTCCCTATCCCCCCTTTTCTTCTAACCCTAATAGCCTCTAATCTACTTTCCATGGCTATAGATTTGCTTGTTTTGAGTATGTCATATAAAAAGGACCGTACAGCCCCTTACCTTTTGTGTCTAGCTTCTGTCACGTAGCATAATGTTTTTGGGGTACATCCATGTTGTAGCACTTACCAGTATTTTGTTCCTTTTTCATGGTTGAATAGTATTCCATTTATGTATATATCAGTTTATTTATCCATTTATCCACTGTTGGATGTTTGGGTTTTTTACCTTTTGGCTATTAGGAGTTTTATATATATATATATGTATATATATGTGTGTGTGTGTATACACATGCACATACATATATGTTTCTGTGTGGACATAGTGTTTTCATTTCTCTCAGGTAATATACCTAGGAGTGGAATTGCTAGGCCATATGGCCATTCTGTGTCTAACTTGTCCCCACCTGCAATGTACTAGGGTTCCAATTTCTGCACATCTTTGTCAACGTTTGCCTTTTTTTTTTTTTTTTTTGATTCAAGCTATTTTAGTGGATGTAAAATGGTATCTCATGGTGGTTGTGTATTTCCTTAATGACCAATGATATTGAACATCTTTTCATTGTATATCTGTTTTGAAACAACATGTCTTCAAGTCCTTTGCCCGTGTTTTAACTGAGTTGTCTCTTTTGTTGTTGAGTTGTAGGAGTTCTTCATATGTTTTGGGTATTTAACTCTTAATGGATTCATGATTGACAGGTATTTTTCCTATTCTGTTGGTTGTTCTTTCACATTCTTGATAATGTCCTTTGATGCACAAAAGGTTTTAATTTTGATGAATTCCACTTTATTTTGTTGTTGTTTTTCCTTTTGCTTTTGGTATCAAACCTGAAAATCCATTGCCAAATCCGAAGTCATGAAGATTTACCGTTATATTTTATAGTTTCAGTTCTTACATTTAGATCTTTGGTCCATTTTGAGTTAATTTTTATAAATGATGTAGGAGTCCCACTTCATCTTTTGCATTTGATTATCCGGTTGTCCTACCACCATTTTTTGAAGAGACTGTTCTTTCCCCATTGGATGGTCTTGGCACCTTTGTTGGAGACAAATTATCCTATGTGTTTGCATTTATTTCTGGACTCTTGGTTCTATTCCATTGGTGTGTATGTCTGTCCTTATGCCAGCAGCACACCATTTTGATTATCTTAGCTTTTTGAAAGGTTTTGAAGTAGTAAGTTTGAGAAGTGTGAGTCTTCCAGCTGTATTTTTCTTTTTCAATATTGCTTTGACTACTTGGCACCACTTATAGCTCCATATTAATTTGAGGATCAGTTTTTCTCTTTCTTCAAAAAGGTCATTGGAATTTTGACAGGGATTGCATTAAATCTGCCTTGGGGAATTGCCATGTAGTACTGAGTCTTCCAATTCATGACTGTGAGATGTCTTTAATTTCTTTCAGTAAGATTTTATAATTTCAGTATATAAATTTTTCGCTTCCTTTGTTAAATTTATACCTGGGTATTGTATTCTTTTGGATGTTATTATAAATGGAATTCTTTAATTTTCTTTTTGAATTGTGCTGGTTTATAAAAACACAACTGATTTTTGTGTGTTGTTAATATACCTTGCTGAATTTAGTTATTACCTCTATTAGTTTTTTTGGTAGATTCCATGGGATTTTCTACATATATAGTGATGTCATTGGCAAATAGAGATACTTTGTTTCTTTCTTTGCAATGTTGATACCTTTTATTTCTTTTTCTTGCCTCATTGCTCTGGCTAGGAGTTCTCCTGCAGTTTGAATAGTGGTGGTGAAAGCAGACATCCTTGTCTTGTTCCTGATCTTAGGGGAAAACTTTTCAGTGTGATTATGAAGTTATGTGTGGTTTAAAAATAAAAAAAGTGCCCTTTGTCATGTTAAGGAAGTTCCCTTAAATTCCTAGCATACTGATTATTTTGTGATGAAAGGCTGTTGAATTTTGTCAAATGCTTTCTGTGTGTCTGTGGTTTTCCCCCTTCCTTCTATTAATGTGGTATGCTCCGTTAATTGATTTTTGTGTATTGAACCTCCCTTGCTTTTCTAGGATACATCTCACTCTGTCATGGTGCATAATCCTCTTAATGTGTTGTTAGATTTGGTTTGCTACTGTTGAGAATTTTCTCATCTGTGTTTATATAGAATATTGGTCCTTCATTTTCTTTATATCTTTGGCTTTGGTATCAAGCTATCAGCTGCATTTTGACTGTACATTGTGTTTCTTCAGACTTTTGAAACCTGTCTTCAGTAGTGTGTAGAAAATTCTAGGAGGGTTTTGAAGCAGACAGGAAAGCTCTCTGATGATGATCATACTATGTACCTCCTTGCTTTCCAATACGAGGCTTCCCCAGTGGCTAATAGCTAGCAAAATCCTGGCTGACATTACCACCTTAACTCTATGTCACCCCTGGAGAATGGAGGAAGGGACTCTATTCCTGATACCAGTGCCAGAGATTCTGTTATTTCCTGAAAAAACCACAGATTGTTCCAGATATGATTGCTGAGTCACAAACCATCCTAAGCATCTGTGACCTAAAACAGTAATTTGTTATTGTTAATAGATAATATGGTTCTGTGGGTTGGTCAGGCAGGGCTTAGCTGGGTGATTCTTCTGCTCTATGTGGCATTAACTGAAGCTACTCACTGGAATATATCTGGTCTCTGATCTGATCTGGAGGGTCCAAAATGGCAATGCTCACCTGTGTGGATGGTTAGAAGGCCAGGCTTAGTGGTTCCTCGCTTTCCACGTAGTGTCAGGGCTTCGTCACGTGACCTCTCTGCTAGGGTGGTTGGACTTCTTCCATGGCAGCCAAAGATGCCTAGAGTGACTGCCGTAGGAGAGGAGGTGGGGCTGACAGATCTGTGTAGCGTTACTCTTGTGTCTGTTAGTTGAAGAACCCACAGCGTCCTCCCACACTGAGGAGAGGGGACATGGAGCCTGCCTCTTGATGAGAGCTGTGGTAGGGGACTTGTGACCTTCTTTAATTGTGTATACTTTCTAAGAGAGGCTGTTGTGGGCTAAAATGGAAATTCCAGCTGTTGTGTGTTACCCTTTTTGGTGAGAAGATGCATTCTGTGTTCCGAACCAAGAATTCACGAATGGACACACCCATTCATAAAATGGTAATTGCCTATATAAAATGTGTGATTTATATTTATTCAGGCATCCTCGATCATCTCTTGTCAGAAGTTTCTCAGGTATAATTTTGTCTCTGTGAAATTTCCTTCCTATTAGTTCATTTTAAAAGTTATTTAAAATCTTCACTTTCATTTTGAAGAGTATTACAATTCTCTGTTTTTAAAATTTCATGAAGAATATATTAGTAAGCCTATATCCCAGATTTCCTTTTCTTCACTCTAGATCATTCTGGTAGGGATTTATTAGAATAAAGTTAGGGCTGTTTGTGTATAAAAGTATGGGATAATTTGACAGCATGTGCAGAGGTGTGTCTGCATTGGTTCTGACTAGAAATCTCATTTTCTGTAAATCTGCCTTCTCTGCCTATCTCAGCAGATGATTGCAACACTGTTTGAGTGGGAGCAAATGTGATGAGGTCAGAGAGGATGGAAGAAGTGGATTTAAATCATGAAACAAGGAATCTGCATCTTTGGTTCCAGTGAAGCCAACCAATATCGGGATAATAGGGGTGCAGAGGGGTGGAGCTGTGTCCCACGTGTGCCCTCTGCTTGTGCCTGCCCAGTGCTGCCATGGCAGCGTCCCGGCCCAGAGGTGGTGCCACAGAGCCGCCCAGGTTTGTGTTTCCCAAGCGTGGCTTGCCTGTGTTCCCAAATGCCCACCACTCCCAGGTACCTAACCTTTGTCCAGAGTTGGGTGAGTGTACAGTCACCACCTTTATGTGGTGGTTACACTGAAGTGACTAATGCGTGGGATTTCAGGGAGTCCTGGGAGCTTCCAGACACCTCCCATCAGGCCTGATGTAAGAACCTCTGGTCTAGATGATCTGAGGCCTCTTATAGTAAAGTTTTGTGTAAATACATATGTGCCCACTCAGTCGTGTCCAATTCTTTGTGACTCCCCTAGACCTTAGCCTGCCAGACTCCTTTGTCTATGGAATTTTCCAGGCAAGAACACTGGAGTGGGGTAGCCATTTCCTGCTGCAGGGGATCTTCCCAACCCAGAGATCAGTTCTTCTCTCTGCAGCTCTTGGATTGGCAGGCAGGTTCTTTATCACTACTGCCACCTGGGAAGCCCATAAATACGTACACATATACATATGTGTACACACAGACTGCATACATACATACATGCACACACACATACATGTACGTATGTATACATGCACCCATATTATACATAAACAGATACACACACACACACGCCCACACACACATTCATACTCATCAGGCTCCTCTGTCCATGGAGAATTCTCCAGACACGAATTCTGGGGTGGGTAAACATTCCCTTCTCCAGCGGATCTTCCTGACCCAGTGGTTGAACCCAGGTCTGATCTCCTGCTTTGCAGGCAGATTTTTTACTCTCTGAGCCACCAGGGAAGCCCCCAAACAAAATCCAGATCTTCAGGTCAGCAATCTCAGTTCTAAACAACTTTCCAAGACTGTCCCTTGTTATCATTTAGTCGCTAAGTCATGTCTGACTCTTTGAGTCCTCATGGACTGTAGCTTGCCATGGATTTCTCAGGCAGGAATACTGGAGTGGGTTGCCATTTCCTCCTCCAGGGGATCTTCCTGATCCAGGGATCGAACCTGCATCTTCTGCGTTGCCAGATGGATTCTTTACCTGCCAATGTAGGTACACTATGCAGGTAACTCTTTACTGAGTCACCAAGGAAGCCCCCTCCTCCAACACACACACACACACACATATATATATATATAATTTTCTGGATGTGGGCTTCCCATTCCTTATTCTTTTATGAATTCCAGAAGTCTGGCCGTGGCCTTCTCATCAGGGAGAAAGTAGTTACTCTCTGCAAGTTTGGGGGGATGGTTCTTTCGATACTACTTACTTTTTTCATTCATTATTACCTGTGGGAGTCTGTACCAGAACGCGGTGACTGTGGCCCAGGGGTGGCCAACACAGGGGCTACAGAAGGGTAAGAGACGAGCGGACTGGGGACGATGGGGGGTCAGGAGGGCAGTGGCATTCACAGTGAAAGGTCGGGCTCTGAAAGCTCTGACACTGTGCTCTTCTGAGTATAACACTGCAGATGTCAAAGTTTCTCAATTACACGAGGTGATGGGAAGCGTGGAGGCCACCTGTTGCTGAGCCAGGGTCTGGAGAGGTGGGGGTCAGGGGTAGGGGCCCCCCACCAGTAGAAGCCCTGCTGCAGGGGGACAAGGTTCAGGCAGGCGTCGGGACCGCGCACAGGGCCCACCAGTCTTTGTGGCCTCCGGCAACTTATGTTTACCCTTTGCAGCCTCTGTTTCCTTTCATGCTAGACAGGAATAGTGGTGACAGGAGTGGTTGTGATAATGGAATAGTAAGCCTTAAAAAAGGAATTCACCAGAGACAGGAAATACGGTATTTCAGGCTAAAGGAGCATGCAAGTTTCAGTCCAGGAGAGAGAGTAGAGGAGGTGCCCAGCAGACACTGTTTGAGCACGTGTTCATCTGCTGGGCCCTTGGCCGAGTTCAGTGCTGTGTGTGAAGAGTGTAAGGGAAAACATTTAAATGAACACTGACCAGATTTTGTTCAGCTCAGCAAACTTTTTAAAAGAAATTTTATTGAAGTATAGTTGATTTACAGTGACGTATTGGTTTCAGTGACTCAGTTATTTACACGCATAAACATTCTCCTTCACAGGCTATTGTAAAACACTGAGCGTGGCCCCCGTGCTGAACAGGAGGTCTCTGCTGTTTGTCTACTTCGTGTATAATAGTGTGTTATGTGCTAACCCAACCTCGTGACTTATCCCGCTCTCACCCTCTCCCCTTTGGAAACCATGAATTTGTTTTCTATGTCTATTGGTCTATTTCTGTTTTGTAAATAAGTTAATTTGTATTTTTTTAAGATTCTACAGTTAAGTGATATTATATGATATTTGTCTTTTTTCTGTGTTGCTTACTTTGCTTAGTATAATAATACCTAGGTCCGTCCATGTTGCTGCAAATGGCGTTATTTCATTCTTTTTATGGTTGAGTAGTATGCCACTGCTTGGAGAAGGCAATGGCGCCCCACTCCAGTGTTCTGGCCTGGAGAATCCCGGGGATTGTATAGTCCGTGGAGTTGCAAGAGTTGGACGTGACTGAGCCACTTTCACTTTTACTTTTCATGCTGGTCTCCATAGTGGCTGCACCAATTTACATTTCCACAAGTAGTGTAGGAGGGTTCGTTTTTCTCCATTCTTTTTTTTTTTTTTTTCTTTTTCTCCATTCTTTTTGATGATGGCCAGAAAGTCTCCAGACTTTTTGGTGATGGCCATTCTGATCAATGTGAGGTTTGTTTTGCATTTCTCTAATAATTAGCGATGTTGAACATTTTTCATGTGCCTGTTTGCCATATGTATATCTTTGGAGAAATGTCTAGGTCTTCTGCCCATTTTTAAATTGAGTTGTTTTTATTTTTTATATTGAGTTGTTTGAGCTATTTGTATATTTTAGAAATTAATCCCTGTTGGTCACATTGTTTGCAAATATCTTCTCCCAGTCTGTAGGTTGTCTTTTTGTTTTGTTTATGGTTTCCTTTGCTGTGCAAAAGCTTTTAAATTTAATTAGGTCCCATTTTTTGGTTTGTTTTATTTCCATTACTCTAGGAGATGGATCTGAAAAGATATTGCCACAATCTATGTCCAGGAGTGTTCGGTCTATGTTTTCCTGTCGGAGTTTTATAGTATCTGGTCTTATATTTAGGTCTTCAATCCATTTTTTAAAGACTTTTCCTGTTTTTTTTTTTTTTAAATTTATGTTATTTGTATCTGTGCTGCGCACAGGCTCTCTTTAGTTTCAGCGAGCGGAGGTACTGTCTAGTTGTGGTGCACAGGTTTCTCATTGTGGGGGCTTCTTGTTACAGAGCGCGGGCTCTGGAGTGCGGGCTTCAGTAGTTGGCAGAGTTTGGGCTCAGTTGTCACAGCACACGGACTCTGGAGTGTGGGCTCGGTTGTGAGGCATGGGCCTGGTTGCCCCCCCCCCCCCAGCATGTGGGATTTTCTCAAACCAGGGATCAAACCTGTGTCCCCTGCACTGCCAGGCTGATTTTAGACCATGGGGCCACCAGGAAAGTCTGATCTTTAATCCAATTTAGTTTTATTTTTGTAGATGATGTTAGAGAATGTTGTAATTTCATTCTTTTACGTGTTACTGTCTAGTTTCCCCAGCACCACTTGTTGAAGAGATTGTCATTTCTCCAGTGTACCTCCTTCCCTCCTTTGTTGTAGATTAATTGACCACAGGTGCATAGGTGTATTTCTGGGATGTCTGTCCTATCTCATTGATCTATGTTTCTTTTGGTACAGTATTGTGTTGAGTACTGTAGCTTTGTAGTATAATCTGAAGTTAGGGAGGCTCCATTCTTCCAGCTCCCTTTTTCTTTCTCAGGATGGCTTTGGCTATTTCAGGGTCTTTTGTGTTTCCACACAAATCAAAATTTTTTCTTTTTTTTTGGTTCTAGTTTTGTGAAAAATGCCGTTGGTAGTTTGATTGTGTTGGCTCTCTGGATTGCCTTGAGTAGTATAGGCATTTTAACCATTTTCACTCTTCTAATCTAAGAACACAGTGTATCTTTCAATTTATTTGCATCATCTTCAGTTTCTTTCATCAGTGTCTTACAGTTTTCAGAGTACAGATCTTTTGCCTCCTTAGATAGGTTTTCCCCCCTAGGTATTTTATTCTTTTTGATGCCATGGTAAATGGGGTTGTTTCCTTAATTTCTCTTCATTAGTGTATAAGAAATGCAGTTGATTTATGTGTATTGATTTTGTGTACTGCAACTGTACTGAATTCATTCATGGACTCTAATAGTTTCTGGTGATGTCTTTAGGATTTTCTATGTATAGTATCATGTTATCTGCAAAGAGTGACAGTTTTGCTGCTTCTTCTCCAATTTGAATTCCTTTTATTTCCATTTCTTCTCTGACTGCTTTCACTAGGACTTCCAAAACTCTGTTGAATAAAACTGGTGAGAGTGGGCATCCTTGTTTTGTTCCTGATCTTAGAGGAAATACTATCAGCCTTTCACCATTGAGTATGATATTAACTGTGGTTTTGTCATATATGGTCTTTATTATGTTGAGGTATGTTCCCTCTCTGCCTACTTTCTGGAGTCAGCAAACTTTTATAAAGCACTTCATGAATGCCAGTCATGCTGTTACATGCTAGGGGTGTGTGTGTGTGTTTGTATAAATAGCTGAGATACTCTTGTTCTCGAGAAACTCAGACTGCTCATTTCAACCTGGGACTTTACACTTTATGCAAGAGGCATGTGTTAGCTCAGGCTGTCCTAACAAAGTACAGGCTGTCCTAACAAAGTATCATAAATTGTGTGGCTTAAGCAATAGGAGCTTATTTCTCACAGTTCTGGACATTGGACATCCAGTTCAGTTTCAGGTGAAGTTCCTGTTGCTGGCGTGCAGGTGTGTCATCTTTTCACTGCGTCCTAAATGTAGGGAGACAGACAGGAAGCAGGCTGTCTGGTATCTTCTCTTATTTGGCCCCTGATTATTTCCCAGAGGCCTGTCTCCAAATGCTGTCACATTAGGAGTTAGAGTTGTTGTTGTTTAGTCGCTCAGTCGTGTCCGATTCTTTGTGACGCCATGGACTGCAGCATACCAGGCCTCCTTGTCCTTCACGGTCTCCTGGAGCTTGCTCAAACTCATGTCCATCTAGTTGGTGATGCCATCCAATCATTTCATCCTCTGTCGTCCCCTTCTCCTCCTGCCTTCAGTCTTCCCCAGCATCAGGGTCTTTTCCAATGAATCGGCTCCTTACATCAGGTGGCCAAAAAGTATTGGATCTTCAGCTTCAGCATCAGTCCTTCCAATGAGTATTAAGGATCGATTTCTTTTAGGATTAAAGTTTTCCTTTAGGGGTTAGAGTTGCAACATATGAATTTTGAGGGGGCACAATTCAGTCCATAGCCTTCTCTTCTGGACCCCAAAATTCATGTTTCCTGACATGTAAAATATATTCATTCCATTCAAACAGCCACAAAAACCTTAAGCTCGGAAGTCTAAAGTCCAAGGTCTTATGTATTGGATTAGTCACAAAGTTTGTTCGTGTTGTTAGATGATATTGAAAAACCTGAGTGAACTTTTTGTTCGGTCTGATAGATATCCTCTAAATAACATGTGGGTGAGACGGGAGGTGTGATCCATCTTGAGCAGAATTCCTCTCCACCTGTGAACCTAGATGAGCTGTGTGCTTCCGACATACAACGTTGGGACAGGCGTCCCAGCATTCCCCTTTGAGAAGAGACAATGCAAAAAGGAAGTAGGGACAGCCCCAGGCATGTCCACAGAGTCACAGGCAAATTCATTTGATGTTGAGCCTCCAGAATCATCCTCTCTGGTTTGACGCTCTGCTTCCTGGACTCACAGGCGTGGAGGTCGCACTGGGCAGCTGCCGTCTGGCCTGTTGAAACACAGGTGCTGGCCACCCTTCTCTGAGACTGAGGAGGCAGCCCTGATGCCGTCTTGTGTGGCCCAAAAAGCCGTGCAACAGAAATAAAAGGGGGTGAATGACAGGGTGGGTCAGTAAGTTAGGGAGCAGAATAGGATTCTTGTTTTGTTTCTACGAGGACTTTTACCAGATGAACCTCTCCAGCGAACTGGCAGCAGGATGGTGAGCAGGCTGGAGTGTGTCCATGTCCCGTCGGGAGTGGCCTGAGTCTGCGTGTGGAAGGTGACCGCTGACTTGGGATTTGGGAAATGGAATTGGGTTTGAGGTGGCCTTGGGGGCAGACGCGTGTGACGGAGGCTCTTCAGGGGCCTCCTCGTGACGGGCGCCTTCAGCGGGAGCTAGCTTCCCTGGCGGCGGGAAGAGCAGGCTGCCCGCGCTCCGACGTCCCTCTCAGTCGGAGGTTCGCGAACATAGCACAATGTCCAGTCTGACGGGTGTGTGCGGGCCTCTCCCCGGTCACCAGTTCGTGCCCGTGGTGTCGCAGCCGTCTGAGCGTTCGAACTTCTGTCCTCATCCCCTTCTGCTGTTTGTCCCCCGGCGGGTGGGCAGCAGCCACGTCATGATTCTGAACCGACGTGTGGTTTCCCCGGGACTCCTGTCTTCTCTGGTGTGTCTAGGGTCTCATTGGTTTCGGGGGAGGGAAGACCCCCGATCCACAGAGCCCGGTGAGGCTGGACTATTCCATCCATCCCTGAAGAACTTCATAACGTGTTCTGGTTGTCTCTGGAAGCTTCCCAGGCTCCTCTGATGGGCAGTGGGGTCTTGTCAGCAGCACTCCTGACGACGGCAAGCTGCCTTCTCGGAGGCTTGCGTTCCCAGCGACTCAGTCCCAGCTGTGCATTAGAGCTGTTAGAAGGGACAGCAGACGCGGGGACCACCTCAGACTGCTTTGCCCTCTCAAGGCCCCGGACATCAGATTTCCCGGGCATCTTTAAAGGGCCCCCAGGGGCGTGCTGCTGTGCCCCCAGCAGGGCTGAGAGCCTGTGGTGTAGTCAGAAGGCGCGCTTCTCTCTCCTCAGAGGACAGGTCCTGGTCCTTGGAAAGGCGGGGTCTCAGGCCTGCCTCACACCTGTGAGTCCCAGGGGTGTCTCAGGGGGCGCTCAGGTGAAGCACAGGCTTTGGGGCCGAGTGGACTCGAGCGGGCCCCCTGACGGGGACGGCACAGCGGCCCCTGGTGCCTCGGCCACAGTTCTGAAGCCGCAGAGCTCTGAAAACACACTGCTTTTGTCACAGGTTTGGTGCCAAAACCTGGCCTGAACTGATGTGATGCTTTTTATAATCTTTATTCCGCTTGGTATGAATATTCCCGTATTTCACTTGTTAATGTGTGTTCTTAGAGCTGCCATCCCAGACTTCAGTGGGAGTGTTATGTAATGTATAACACATAACACTGTTTCCTTTCTGAAATCCAGACAGTTCTGAACTCTGACACACATCTGAGTTCTGAACTCTGAAACATGTCTGGCCTCAGTTTGGGGTAAGGACTTGTGGAGCTGTAGAGACTCTGAATATAGGTGGTCATAGCTGGTCAGTACAGATCATGTTAACAGGTGAGTATGTGTGTAAAACTCCCCGCCACAAGCAGGCGTCCTGCAGACTCAGCTGTTAATGCTCTTGCAATTCCTCCATCTGTGGGTTTACACTTTCCCCATTTGGTTCCTTTGTTTTCCCAGCACCTTTATATTTGTTATGCCAGACTTTATTCTTCAGATAATTCAATATTTTCTACAAATCAGAAGTAAATTGAATCTGCAACTGTGTATCCATCATCTATTCTGTACATGTATCTGGGCTCTATGTCCCAGGAGAGTAAAAGTGTGTGTATAACATGGTCCCTGCTGGCAGAAGGCTTAGAAATTAGTCCTGGAAATAGAAAGCATGGGAGAGTTTTTTTTTTAAGGCACCTACTTAATCAGATTTCAAGCCAAGGGGAGAAGGTGCGTTAGGAGGAGCCTTTGTAGAAGAAGGGGGTTCCTGTTGGGGATGAGAGACCTGGGGGCTTCAGGATGAGGGGGCCTCCCCTGGTGGCATGTGCCACGTGGTGGCGAAGGGCGTGGACCCGGGTGCCAGCTGGCTGCCACGGTGGCCGTGGGCGGTCTCTGTCTCTCTGTCCTGTCGTTTGTGAAGCCTCTGACCACAAATACCAGTCTTGACTTGGAGGAGGTGACCCTGTGAAATTGGCTGAATGTTCAGATGTAGTAGTATGTTAACTTCTGTGCCTTTGTAAACACTCCCTGACCCCTGCCCCCACACTGATTTTTCTCCCTGGAGATTTAGAAGCTCGGGTTCTCGGGTGTGTTTATCAGGATGCCTTCGACTGGTGACCGTCGCAGGCTAGGAACACAGGCGGGCCATTTTCAGTTCACAGCGGCGGATGTTGAGTATTGGCGTGTCCCAGCCTTCCCACCCGGAGGCCCCCAGCGCCAGAAGAGAGAGGGCTGAGGTGCGGCCCACGTTCTAAAGCAGCGTGTTTGCCACACGGGGTTTTTGTGGTCTGTTTTTTTCTGAAATCCGTATGAATTTTGCATTTACCTATATATGTTCTAATATTACACACCTCTAAAAAATCTTTCTGTGTATCAAAACTGATCCTCCAGACAAGAAAATGTGCCCATGTTTCCTTGGCCCCCTCGCACGCCCCTGCGCTTTGACAGGCAAGACCTCCCTTGGACAGAGCAGTCTGTGTTGAGACTGACATGTCTTTAATCTGTACATTTCTTGTCTTCAGTTTTCTTTCCTTTGGACCCTTAAGGGAGTGTTTGTTCTCCACGTATATTTGGTGTCTTTTGATTTAGATAATTTAGGTAATTGGCAACCAGTTTTGAGCTCACTAAAATATTGATCTGGGTACCAGCATCCCCAGTCACCTCAGGGGGCATGTTGAGAAACACACTGGATGCTTGCTTTTGTGTGTGAGTGTTCTTTTAAGATGAGAGGGAAAAGTTAAAACCTCAAAACCCTGTGGTAAACTGATGTGGGAATCTGATACTACAAATGCCTCCGGTGATTTAAAGTAAGACTTACTAACCTTTATAGAGAGCAGTGAGCGTGAAGGCAGTGACAGGGAGAGCGGACACCCGCGAGAGGCTGTCTCTGCCCTCGGTCCGTGGGTCCCAGGGTGCTTGCAGGCCCCCTTGAGGAGTGCCTCACCCCTGGGCTGCAGACAGCCCTCCTCGGGGTCCATGCGGCGGGGCCTGGAGTGAGAACTGCCCGAGCCGTCTGGCAGCTCCCCCTCCGGGCTGACGAGCAGGGAGCCACCCGCGTGCACGCTGACGAGCTTCCACCCACTATGCACGGTGAGGAGACAGCTCCCCGGGGCCGTGTTCCCGCATGTGCTTAGAGGGCCTTGGGCACGCAGGCATCCTCCTCAGGGAACCTTCGTCGTGGGGCAGTGGACAGGCTTGTGCTGAGCTCTTCGGAGGAAGTGGGGGGCAGCCCTTCCAAAGATTCTCACGTTCAGAGTCAGACTGCCCCCAACAGAGGACGTGTCAGCTCCTTGTTGGTGCCATGGTTCAGAACCTCACCAGGATGGGGTGTGTGTGTGTGTGTGTGTGTGTGGTGTGTGTGTGTGTGTGTGTGTGTGTGTGTGGTGTGTGTGTGTGTGTGTGTGTAAGTATCTGTTTTGCTCTTAGTTTCACTGTCTGTGTTACTTGCTCAGTCATGTCCGACTCTTTGCGACCCCGTGGACTGCAGCCCGCCAGACTCCTCTATCCGTGGGATTCTCCAGGCAAGAATACTGAAGTGGGTTGCCATTTCCTTCTTCAGGGGATCTTCCCGACCCAGGGACTGACCCGGGTCTCCTGCATTGCAGGCAGATTCTTTATCATTTGTGCTCCAAGGGAGGTTTCACTAGAGGATGGAATCTGGGTCAGTTTTTTTGGGGGGGGTGGTCAGTTTTTAAGTGAGCGGTTAAAACTTAGAATTTTTTCCCCATCTCTTTGCTTATGTCAGTAATACGGAAAAGACTCCTCAGGCTGGAAAGTCATTCTCAGCTGGGGAAGGGGTCTGCAGTTTTGTCCCCAGGGGACACTGGGCAGGGTCTGGAGATGGACCAGGGGGTGGTGGGTGGGGGCGTGTTGCTGTCTAGTGGGCACGGGCATGGTGCTGCAGGCCTTCTCTAGCTCCCAGGGCGTCTCCGCAGCAGACCCTGGGCCCGGAGCATCAGTCCTGCCAAAGGTGAGGGTGTGTGATAATCAGCAGCGGGGATGGAAACCCGGTGTCCTTCACGTCAGTCTGGATAAACCCTTTCACTGTGCCCTAGTTTACAATGAAACTTTGGTCATCAGGATGGGAATTTTTTGGTAGCTATCATTAGAAAAATAAAAGAATTTTCCCGCTGTGGTTCCCAAGTTCCCCAAATTCGTGTCTTTGACCTGTAGCTCTCTTTGAGCTTTAGACCGGCCCCAAGTGTTGATTTCACAGATGTTGCTTGGGTCCGGTGTGTACCAGTACCTGTGAGCACAGGCAGCGCCCCGCTGTCCTGAGGCCTGTGCCGTGAGGACCTAGAGGGACGTCCGCCGGCAGGTTCCGGGGAGAGAGGGTTGGCGGGGTGAGGGGAGACCCAGAGCAGGGCACCTCGAGCAGCCGGTGACCCGCACCTGCCGGAGAAGGAGGGGGCACGTTGTCCGAGAGCCCCGAGCGGGTGTGGCCACACACACCTGAGGCTGCCTGTTTTCACCTGGTCCTCAAGAGAACTCTCGACTCCCGCCTCCCAGCAGCTGCTCCAGCCAGGAGACTGGGGAGCGGGCCTTGATGCCTCTCGTTCCCTCACAGGCGCTCAGTCCTACATCCTGGTTATCTGCACCTCCCGGGCCCCCTGCCCGGGCTGGGCCTCTTGCTGATGCTGGCGGCCCCTGACTAGTTCTGCCTCTCCCTGGGTCACTCCGGGCCCTGCTCTGAACAGTGGGCAGAGAGGTCATTTAGAAACCCAGGCTGCCTCCTGCCCTTCACTGGAAACCCTCCGGTGGCTTCCCACTGCTGTCCAGAAAGGCGGCTTCCCACTCACCAGGCGCTGAACCGTCCTCCTTGGCTGAGTCCAGACGGTCTGGCGTCCCGTGGACCTCTTCCCATAGGAACCTACCTGGCCAGGCCACATCCATCCTCCCCTGCACCCTGCCTGCCCTGCCCACGTCTGCCTCGCTCCTCCTCGCAGGGCACGCGCTGTGCCCCTGCGCCCTGCCTGGGTTCCTGCCGCCTTGTTTTCGTCCTGGCAGCGCTTCATCCTCCACGTCAGAGGTTTTCAGGTGAGAAGTCGCTCACCTGCTGCGTTCACGGGGAGGAGGAGTGACTCACGGGAGCCACCCTCCTCCCGCAGAGCTGGGGGTTTTGCAGAGGGGATTTTTCTGTCAGGTATTTTCCCCTCCCCTTTTGGAGAACTAATGGCTGCGGCAGTGGTGTGCGGGGCGGCGGTGCCCGCACCTCCCGGGGGTCCTCTCCCCCTGTGGCTGGCTTATATCCCGCCGTCCTCACATAGCACAGGGAGATGGCCCGCGTGGACTTTGTTGCTGGCTTCTGAAGTAAAGCGTGGTGAGCTAGCAGGCCTCACCCGCTGCAGAAAAGGACATGGCAAGCTGGAACCACAGTATGCCACAGGGCTCCAGCATGCAGACGGCTGCTGGAAGGAAGGCCGGTCATCTCCTTGTCTGCTCTGCTGGGCCCCAGCTGGGCCTGAAGAAGCGAAGGCTTGTTTTGTTAGAAAGAACGCCCGCTTCAGGCGTTCCCAGCCGCGTCACGGTGTGTGTGACTGGTTCGGGTTTTCAGATGAGCAGGATGTGGGAAGTGGGCACAGAGGGGCCAGTTGGCCCTGTCCCCTCTGCCGCAGTCTGCGGGTGGAGAATTCACAAGTTTCCAAGGGGAAAGCTGAGTACGAAAGAAGGCCCGAGCTAGTCAGGAGCTAGAGGGATTCCCAGCCTCTGAGAAGGGAAATGGCAGAGAAGTTATGTAAAATGATTTGCTGCTCAGAGATGCTTCTGTGCCTGTCTGGCAGGTGGACCCTGGACACAGAGCTATTTTATAAGAAGTAATAAGCTGGAGATGCTGAAGGTCCAGTTTCCTAATGAGGCAGAGAGACATCCTCTAACACCTGATCGTTTCTAGAAGAATTCGAGTCCTGGTCTCAATTTGCATTGTTCTGAGCTTGTTGATAAGATTGAGGATTACATATCTCCTGGAAGCAGAGTGTGTATACCACAGGAGGATTATTTTTAGATTTTATAATAAAATCTTTCACAGCATAGAATTTTAAAGACCTGTGTGGACAGAAGCAGATCTTTGAAGGTAAACCTCAGTTTGGCTTAGAAGTTCATCTCATTGAAATGAAACCAAGGAGGTTCACCACGTCTCCCTCCAGGCAGTCTTCACATGTTGAAGCAGCTCAGCAGAAATCTCCTATACCAAAACCAAGTTCTTTAGCTACTTGTGATGGAAAATGCTTAAATAAGAAATTTAAAATTCAGCATAGTCTGTTCAGAAGGGATCATTTTAAAAGGTTCCTGGACAGAGCCACTCCCGTGTGTGAGTATTTTACAGCAGGGGCTGTGGGTGATAGAAGTAGACTGTTCTCGCCCCTGAGGAGCAGGGCGGCCTTGGGGTCACTGTGCTGAGAACCGCGGTTGGGAAACGACAGGCCTCAAGATGGTTTTTAGGCTGTTAAGAGGTTGTAAAAATAAGCAAAGAAGAGTATGTGCCAGAAACAGCCTAAAATAGTGGCCCGCGAAGCCTAAAATATTTATTATTTGGCCTTTACAGAGAATGTAGAGTTTGCTGACTCTTGGTTTAAGGGTCAGGAAATGCTTTACAAAGACTAAAATTTGAGCAGATGTTTTATAGGATAAATAACATTTTGATTTTTAAGGTGGCAGGGGTGTGGAGCTGCAGGAGGGCCAAGGGGGAGAGAAGAGACAGGGTGGGGAGCACAGGTACCCCGAAACACACACAGGTGGAGCCTGGGCTTGGGACCTAAGGAGGGGGCACATCTTAAATAGCAGCAAGCCTGAACTTGATACTGAGGTGACTTGTGAGCCCTCAGAAGCTTTTGAGTAGGAGAATGTTGATGTCATGATTAGACTTAATTGTGAGAAATTGAAATAATAGTCCTTTTTTTTTTTTCCCCTGAGTCATGCTCTCAAACTGTGAAAGAGTTCTTCAGGAGTGATTGTACTGCTTAATAGGCCTCTGACTTGATGGCAGTCAATGCGCCCTTGGGTCCAGCATTCCTGGTGTAGACTGGAGCTTGGTCAATGTGATTTTCATGCTTGTTTACGTTTCCTGATCAGCAGCAGACACGGGTGAGTTCTCAGCGATCACGACTGAGGAACTTGAACGAGTCTCTAGAAAGGTGGAAAAATTCTTGCTGAAGTCCATAATTGTGTTTGCACTGTTAAACCTCTGCATGGAGAATTTTAGTTTTGTGTACTCTGTCATTCCACCCAGGTGTGTATTCTCTGAGAGGTGAAAAGTAGAAGAGATGCCCTGAGGGGGGCGGACACACTGGATTCCCCATGATGGACTGTGTCTGAAGGCAGAGCCTTGACAGTCACCTGTTTCCAGAGGGCGTCTCCCAAGACAAAGCTGGGTGGAGACAGCTTAAGTTTATAAGAATATGCACCCACAGAAAAATGCATGAAGATGAAAATAGAGAAAATAAAATTTTTCATCATCCCCCCACTGTTAACGTTCAGGTGTGCCGTCTCTGAGCCCCCGTTCAGGATGTGTGCCCCTCAGTCACATTGACTCGCCCCCGTGTGCCCCCTGCCTGGCTCCCTGCAGGGGCGCGCAGTGTGGCCTGCTGGTCGGGAGGCAGTGCTGTGTTTCTGTGGTTCTCGCTGGCGCCTCCTCGCTGCTTGCTCTCGGTGGTTCTCGTCTGAGCAAAGGAGGGGCACTCCTCACTGATTCTGAGCCCTCACTGACGGGGAACCATTGGTGTGTGGACTGTTTCTTGCAGAAATCAGAACCCTGGTCTCTGAGTACAAAGCTGGTGAAGGCCTGCCTTCTAACGTCTGGATTCTCAGCGTCATCCAAAGTTGCTCAAGACGGGCTGACTTTGTAAAGAGATACTGTTCCAGCCAAATAGATGTTGCTTTTCTGAACCAAACTCTTCAGAAAGGTCTTGTTCGCACTAGGGTCATCCCTGAGGAGTCCTGACAGCGAGTCCTGGGAGAGCGAGGCCCCAACCCCCCTCCCCACCCAGGCTCGTCCATCCGGAGCCCCCTCTGCACCACGTCCCCGAGACCTGCCATGGTCTTGGGTGCAGCCGTCACCTAGGTGGGGCTGTGTGACCCGGTCTGCCCTTGTTAGGACCCTTGTCTGGGAGATTAGCCCCGCTGGAGCCAGTGGTGCACACACACGGGTCCCTGTGGGCTTCAGAAGGGGTTCACCCACGCTGCCAGCCTCTGCTTACACTCACTCTTTTGCTGAGCTTCCAAGAGCCACACTGCCCCCATACCAGGACTTTAATGCTTGAAAGAGTGGTGTGGGTGTGTGTGTCAGTGTGTGCATGTGTTTTGTTTCTTTCAAGAAAAAAGCCAGTGTAGTCATGGTAGAATACTTAGAAAAAGCAAATATTTCCCATCACCTCCCTACTGTTAATATTTTGATATGTAATATGTGGTCCTTCGTACTGGGTGTCGTTCATGGAGTGTAAATTTTTCGAAGTTCATCCATGTTGTAGCACGTAACAGTAATTCATATTTGTAGGCAGATAATATTCCGTTGCATGGACAGACCACATTTGCTTATACATTCATCATGTTGATGGACACTGGGTTGTTTCCCCTTTTGGGAAAATTATTATTATTTTTATAATAAATAATGCTGCCATGAACAGTCCTATAAAAGTTTTTGTGAGAACCTAAGTTTTTGTATCTGTTGTAAACAAAGCTGGTAACTCTATGTGTAACATTTTGAAAGACTGCAAGGCTGTTTTTCCAAGTAGCTGGGACATTTTCCTTTCCCGTCAGGAGTGTATGCAAGTTCCACTTTCTGTGCCTCTTTACCAGACATTGTTACTGTCCATCGTTTTTATTTTAGACATCCTAGTGGGTGTGAAATGATAGCTCATTTTGGTTTTGGTTTGTACTTCTCTAAAGACTAGTTATGCTAAGCATCCTTTTGTGTGTTTCGTGACCATTTAGATAACTTCCTTGGAAAAATGTCTATTCATATTCTTTGTCTATTTCTAATGTTGGGTTGTCTTTTTGTCCTTGCATATGAGTCCTTTATGTAATCTGAGTACAGTTCCTTTATCAGAAATATGGTTTGTAACTTATTTTCTCCATTCTGTAAGGTGTCTTCTCACTTTCTCGATGGTGTCCTTTGCTGCACAGATATTTTTAGCTTTGATGACATCTAGTTTATTGGTTTTTTTTCTTTGGTTGCTTGTGCTTTTGGTTAGGATTAGGCAAATTGTTGCCTAATCCAAGATCAGAAAGATCTATTCCTGTTTTCTTCTCAGAGTTATATAGTTTTAGCTCTTACCTTTAGCCATTTTGAGTCAATTTTTGTGTTTGGTGTGAGGTAGGGGTCTAGCTTCATTCTTTTGCAGCTAGACATCCACTTGTCTGTTAGTTGTAAAAACGGTTCTTTTTCCCCATCAAATGGTTTTGGTACCCCTGTCACAATTAATAAAGGCTTATTTCTGGACTTTAAATTCTTTGCTGTTGATCGTTATGTCTGTCCTTATGTCAATACTGTCTTGATTACTTAGCTTGATAGTAAGTGTTAAAATTGGGAATAATCCTCCAAATTTGTTCTTGTTTTTCAAGATTGTTTTGTCTGTTCTGAGTCCCTTGCATTCCCTCATGCATTTTAGGATCAATTTCTGCAACATGTAACTTTCTCTGTTTCATTTATTAAATCGTGAGCATTTTCCTTTCTCCTAGTCTAAACTTGGGCTGACGCAGTAGCCCTGACCCACGTGTGGCTGGTGAGCACGCGACATGTGGCCAGTTCAGATTGAGGTGAGCGCCGAGTGTAGCATGTAAAGAGTTAGTGTGGGGGAAAGCCACAAAATAGCTCACTAGTAATTGTTTATATCGAGTACATGTTGAAACAAATTTTATATTGGGTTAGATAATATTTATTACTTAAGTTGACCTATTTCTTTTTACCTTTCCAATGTGGCTACTAGCAGATTTAAAATTATGTGGTTCTCATGTTTAGGTTAGACGGAAGTGTTTTTGATAGGATGCACGATTACATGGTTGTGTCAGTTTTCCTGGTTCAGTTCTTGGTTGTTTGAACACTTAGGCTATTTCCGGTTTTCTCCACTTTACACAGTGTTGCGATGGTTGACCACGTAGCTAGGTCTGAATTCACAAGGAGGACTTTGGAAGTGTGTTTGCTGCACTGCTAAATCAGGGGCATGCAAACTCTTGTGTTAAAGTGTTGAGTGAGTGAGTGAGTGAATGTTTCATATGAACAAAAAACAATCTTTCAAAATAAGACTACAGACAGATTCAATGGACATTGACTGAGCACCCCTGCTGTGAGTTGGATTCTATTCCAAGAGTGGGGAACACAGTGGTGACTGAGCCCCCTCAAAGCTGGTCTTCTAAAGGGGGGAAGGGACAGTCATCCAACCGGAGGCTGTATCGGGCTGGTGAAGAGTGGCCGAGGAGGATGGAGGAGCAGGCTTACGTAGCTGGCGTGTGGCAGGGGCTTCCGGGAAGCCATTCTGAGCAGGTAGCGGTTATGTAGGGACTGGAACAGAAGCACGGAAGGGAGTTATGTGAAGATCTGGGAGAGGAACGCTTTTAGGTAGAGGCGTCAAAGTTCAAAGACCTTGCAGTGGGAATATGTGTGTTCTGGAAACAGCAAGGAGGCCAAGGGGGCTGGACCTTGGGGAGAAGTGTGGTTGGACTGGGAATATATTTGGAGCTGACGGTCTTTGCCGGTGGACCGGGTGTGGGGCGTGTGAGTGAGCGCCAGCTTTTATGACCTGAGCACTTGTGTGGGGCCTTTTTTTCCTGAGCCAGGGATTGTTGGAGGTGGGTCTGAGGGCAGGGGGCTCCGCGGAGATGCTGAGTTGGTAACGAGATAGACCAGCCTGGAAGTCACAGGGGAGGTGGGACTGGAGTCAGGAAAGCTACCGGACATCAGGCAGGTTGAGTGAGCGCTGCGCACTGGACTTGGGAACCAGGAGGTCTTTGAGGACTTCTACCCGAGCGGTGTCAGTCAGTTGCCCTAGGGCGGCAGGTACTGGGTTTTAAGGGAGGATGGGTTGTGTGTATTGGTGTCGGTCAGCTGCCCTAGGGCGGCAGGTACCGGCTTTAAGGGAGGATGGGTTGTGTGTACTGACAGCTCCTTGAAAAGTTTGCTGTCAGTGGACAGCATGATGGAGGTGGGGAGCTGGGGCTAGACAGCGTCTTCCCCTCTACCCTGCTCACCCTGACTGGTGGGAGTGGTCCCGGAGAGAGGCTGAGACACAGGGGCTGGGGTCCAGGACCAGGGTGGAGGGTGGGCTTCTTGACTGGCTCCGGAGAAAAGGCTGAGTAGCCTGGCAGGCCTTCCATTCTGCTGGGGGAGGATGAAGAAAGTTCAGATTGCCAGTGTTTCTAAAAGCTGGGAGTGGTGAGGAGGGGAAGGGCATGGTAGGAGTTGCTGTGGGGTTAGATGTAAAATTTGCACGAATTTTTAATATGAAACCTCAAACTTCACTTCAAAATGCTTACCCTCGGGGTTCTCTCTCCTGTGCCTTGGGGTGTATTTTGGTGGAAAAGTTTGAGAAGCCACTTCATTATGGCATTCTATTGTTATGTTGTTAAATCTCACCCAAGTGAGTATTTAACCTTAAAGAGTCTGAGATCCACTTACCCATTTTGTTATCCTTTATAGAGCTTTTGCAGCTGCTCCATATCTCCCTGTTTGTGCGTCTTAATGGTTGCTTGGCAGGCGCTTGGCTGTGCGTGGGGGAAGCCGCGGTGCGTCTGTCTGAAGCGCCGCCCTCGGCTCCGCCCCTTCCCAGGTGAGGACTGGGAGGAAAGCAGGCCCTGCGGTGCCACACCTACCGGATTTAGTGAACCTTTTTCCTGTTTCTGCGAAAAGGTTAACGACGGCCCTGAGCGGCTTTTAATTCTGGCAGAGTGGTTTGGGGGAGCTGAGGGCAGTGCATCTGCCAGCCTTTTAAGGGCCTTAATCGCGTGGCCTGCTTGCTTTCCTTCCTATACAGTTTTAGTATAATTAAATCCTCCCGCAATGGTGGCTCAGACGGTAAAGAATCTGCCTGCAATGCAGCAGATACAGGTTCAGTTCCTGGGTTGGGAAGGTCCTCTGGAGAAGGGCACAGCACCCCACTCCAGTGTTCTTGCCTGGAGAATCCCATGGACAGAGGAGCCTGGCGGGCTACGGTTCATGGGGGTGGCAAAGAGTCAGACACACCAGGCAGCTAAAACTCACCCTTTCCCGCCATTTCGGTTCTTCAGCCTCCTCAGCAGAAAGTGCTGTGAGCAGTGGGGTTCACTTCCCGGACGAGAGCCTGTGGGGCGTTCTCTTCCTGCTTCGTGTTGACAGATGAGATGGCCGGGGCTTAGAGGGAGCTTGATTTGTAACTGGAACATTCATGTGCATGACTGGGTCTCAGGGCCCTTGCTTCCCAGTTCTCCCGACCTCCTGGGGACCTGCTCCTTCCCTCACCCTCTTGAGTCCCTGAGCAGGGGCCTGCCCCGGGGAGGGCCCGCCTGCCCGGCCCCTCGAGGTGCCTCTGTAGGGTCTCTGCCGCGGCCGCCGTCTCCTGACCGCAGCTGGCATCTGTTCGCCAGGTGTGACTCGCTCTTTCCTCCCTGGTCTCCCCGTGGGGCTTTGAGCTCCACGAAGGCAGGGACTGCAGCCTCCTGTTCAGCTGGTGTGTCCAGCCTCTGCCAAGGGGTCTGCCAAGCTTGTGCCCCGAGAGTGCGCCCAAGAGACAAGCGTGTGTGTGTGAATCCAGTCCAGATTGCTGCTGTCTCCTGGCCATCCACGGGGGTGCTCGAGTCACTGCCGCCAAGGCTGGTCCTGTCATCCTTTAATAACCCTTCGTGACTCTTGGGGGCCAAGGTGTTTGGGAACTTGGAGTTTTTGAGGTTTTCGGATGGAATGAGTGAGTAGGCCACACACTGTAGAACGTCCTAGGTAGTGAGTACCTTGTCATCAGGCAGTAAGAGCTTTGCAGCAGGTGTGTGACTGTTCCAGGTGAGATTCCATGCCAAGGCGTGTTGTAAACATGTTTTCAGAGCTTCTGGGATTTCGGGACTCGGGTGAGGGATTGTGGGCCAGTTTGGGTGCATGTCTGATTTCTAGGCATTGGTGCTGGAAAGAAGGAAGACGGCCCCAGCCTCCTGTGGTATGCTGGGAAGAGCACACGGGGAGGGCGCCTCTGGTGGTCACGGGATTTGCTGTCCCCACCCGCCTCCCTTGCTTCGAGAAGCGTGTCCCCAGGGAGCTGGCTGCAGGGTGTTGGGTGTAGTGCAGGGCGTGTCGGTGCCAGGCTTGTAGACACTGGCTATCCTGCGTCCTCCTTCACTGTCTCCTGGAGCTTGCTCAAGCTCATATCCATTGAGTCCGTGATGCCATCCCATCCTCTGTCATCCCTTTCTCCTCCTACCTTCAGTCTTTCCCAGCATCAGGGTCTTTTCCGGTGAGTCAGCTCTTTGCATCAGGTGGGCAGAGTATTGGAGCTCCAGCATCGGTCCTTCCAATGAATATTCAGTGTTGATTTCCTTTAGGGTGGATTGGTTTTGACCTCCTTGCTGTCCAAGGGACTCGGCCGTACTCCCCCACACCACAGTCTAGAAGCGTCAGTTCTTCACCGCTCGGCTTCTTGATGTTTGAACTCTCACATTCGTACATGACTACTGGAAAAACCATAGCTTTGACTTTTCAACATTGGGTGGATTTAATAGGTGTTTTCTGACTTTTAAAATATGAGTATAGTTTTGCTTTACTGTTTTTAAGATGCATTTTTGACATAAATGGAACTCTTTAATGTAAAATCTACCTGCTTTTTGGTATGATGCTTGCATTTTGAAAAAAATGTTTAATTGCCAGGCTGCAGGGAAGGCTGCCCTTTTTGTTAGAAAATGAAGACCCAATACTGAAATATGTCTCAAAATGTATATTTCAGGCATTTGAAACAGATATGGGGTCCAAAAGTTTATTCCTGAAGCAGATGTCACTTTGTGTTATTTCTGACAGTTTTCTGTGGTCTTTGATAAATTATGTAGATTGTATTAACTCTCATCTGAACATGTGTATTAAATATTAGCCTTTCCAAAGATTTAGAATTATTTTTGTCCAAGGCACTGGACTTAAGATTTAATGAAAAAAAAAAAAAAGATTTAATGAGCCATGATACTGAATCAGAAACACACTTTAAATCTTTTAGATTTTATAAGAGAGATTGTAGTTTTCAAAAAGACTTGTCAGAACGATAAGAATAGAGTTAGTATTGTAAAATCTTCCTTCAAGACACGTTCTGGGGTTTTATGAGTGATTAATGTTGGCATTACCCAGAGTTTTGTGGTCAGTATTTGCAAGTAATTTACTTAACAGGGTTTTAAAGAGACTCCTCCTCATGTTTTATAATTACCCTTTTGGGGGGACTAACCTGTAACATAAAAAATATCTGGTGGTGTTATGTTTGCTACAGAGGTATTACGTTTATAGACTTGGAAATACTTGATTTCTTAGGGCGTGTGTATAGATAGATTATGTAGTTTAAAATGTTTGCATCTGTATTGCATGTATAAACAGATCAGTTTCCCAGTGTAGCCTTTAGAGTATCATAGAAGACTGAGGGTTTTTTAAAAGGTCAGAATAGAAAAGTTGTGTGTGTTTTAATTGCTCATGTGTTTTTTCCTACTGGGATTGTTAAAAAAACACAACAGTGACTGTACCATGTGAGAAAATGTTAAATGTATGCAACACTATGTATAAGATTTTCCACAGAAGTTTTTATTCATGGTGAGGCACACTGGGAAGGCTCCATTAATTCACTCATTAGATGGTATCATAATTCTGGAAAAACCACTTCACCATAGGGGTGTTTACAAAAACTGAAGCCTTCTATGCCAGGTTTTGACATTGCTTAGCTATTTAGGTAGCAAGTGACGCAGCGTCAAAACCAATTTCAAACTACCTATGTTGTCAGCATGCAGATTTTCTTTATTCAGTACTTAAAGTATGGATTTACCAATCTGAGTAATTTGAAATGCATACAGTAGCGTTAAAAAAAAAAAAAAAATTAGATCTACCAAACCGAAAATGTGTGTATATCTGAGTTAGTTTCTTTTCTTGATTTTGGTTAAGTTAACAAAAGAATCATCACATCTGTAATTTCTGGTAACTTAATGAGAACACGCTGAACTTTTGGGTCACGATAAATTTTCCCATTATGTAAAATATTTTACACACCGGTTGACTCATTGTGAATTGTGAGTAGACATGATTCTCTTCCTGCGGAAAATAGAAACACATATTATCGTAATGACGGTTTCAGCCAATGACAGAACTGCTCAGATGGCGCATTGCCTTTTGTTGACTGGGTTGTGGAGGACGTTCAGGTGGACACACAGCAACGGGAGTGAGTGGGAGCGGTTTGCTGGGTGTAGAGGAAATAGTCTTTCTATAAATCTGTTATTTTATACATAAGCTTGTTTTTGTTTTTATGAGTTTCATGTTCAGTTAGTGCATGTGTTTTCTTTGCCTGTATTGACTTGAACTTTTATAAATATTTCTGGGTGTTAAAAACCCCAGTGCTCATATTTATTTCATAGCGGAAAAAACTAATAAGTACTTTTTGGTGATGGTGGTGGAGTGCCTAGTTTCCCTAATTAGCATCCTCCCTTGTGTTTAAAAGTGCTACATTTGCATGTAGGTGTGATTTCTATTTTACATTAAAGCTCAAATCAATTTACTTGTTACAAAACTGTTGGACTCTGAGATTTGGGGGAGAAGGAGTTACCAAAAACAGTTGTGAGTTCT
This sequence comes from Dama dama, assembly GCF_033118175.1. Taxonomy (NCBI): domain Eukaryota; kingdom Metazoa; phylum Chordata; class Mammalia; order Artiodactyla; family Cervidae; genus Dama; species Dama dama. Next base: position 74,229,895 of record NC_083693.1, read on the forward strand.
GAATAGTGAGAAGCTTATTTACTACTATTTGGAAGGGGCACCCCCAGAATAATGCATTTTAGTGGGGGGCAAAATGAAGACTCATAACATTTTCCCTGTCATGTTTCTTTTAGATGGTGAGCTGAATCTTAGTAAGGGAGGCCGACTGTCAGAGACACAAGGCCTCGATTGCGCAGCCACACACCGCGCAGTCCGCCCGCTCCAAGCGTCCAGCCCAGCGGTGCTCAGTGTGTCGGCCGTTGCCCGCTGTGGACGTTTCACGGGACCTGGAGCACACAGCACGTGGTCTTTTGTGTCTGGCTTCTTGCTTGCGGCATCGCGTGTTCAGGACTCACCCGTGTTGCGCTGTGTGTGGGCAGGCTGCTCCTTTTCGTGGCTGAGCCGTGCGCCTGTGTGTGGACGCAGCGTGTGTCGGGGCGGTGTTCGTTCAGCCCGCTGGGGCCTCTGTGCTGCGTCGCCTTTCTGGCCGTCGTGAGCAGCGCGCCCCGGGACACCCGCCTGCAGGTGTTGGTGAGGTGGACGTCCTCGTGTCTCGGGTGCAGACCTGGGGGTGTTGGCGCCAGCTGGGGATGCTTCTTTGCCGTGCTGTCCAGGTTCCCGTTTAAATGTGTAAAGAAGCTTTGCTGCTTGTAACTGGGGCCTCTCTGCCCTCTGTTGGTGACCTGCTGGCTCCTGTTTCATGTTTGAAGCCCCTTCTTTCCTGAGGTCACATCACATCTGACACTCACCAAGTAAGTCTTGCCGAAGACTTTCTGCAGCTAATTACGTCTGTTCCGCTTCTAAGACAACTAACCCTTACCTGTATTTTATATTTTTCTTGTTTTCTTCCCCCTGCTTTTCTTGAGGGACACCCTTTGTTCTCTGGCCCCGGCTGCACAGGATGACTGAGTGAGTGGTTTGTCTGTGTGTTTGCCCTTCAGGCAGCATATGCTCACTCCTTTGGCTCTTTTCAGGGTAACTTTGGTAACTGGGTTGTCTATTTTGAAGTAATAAACACCTTAAGATAGTCGGGATGCTCTTGAGCATTTTGGCAAGTGTCCAAATGAGACCTGCAGGGAGGTTTTCATAATTTGTATGGAGTTCATGTAAATGTACGTTAACAGCATTAGCTAATTGCCTGAGTAGGTTGTGAATGTCATCACTGCTGTTTAGTAAAGGAGCAGGTTCTGTGTGGTCATTTCAGTGAATGGGGAGAGCCCTTCACGTCTCTCATCATGTATTTGAACTGAGTTAAGCTTGGAGAAATGATCGAGTGCTTTGCAGATGCGGGCTTTATTTTTTTAACAGTTGTGTCTATGTTTTGAGAAGCCTATGTTTTCAGCAACTTTTCATGTGTGTTATAGCAGTGAATCGAATCAACACTAAGGTTCATAGGACAAGCCTTTTTCTGATGGCAGGAAGTTCCAGAATCAGAAGGAGCGAGCGGTCGGTTGGGGGGGCTGTGTCAGAGGGAGACGGGGCGCCCTTCCTGCCCTGCCCCAGCTCCGGGCTGAGAGGCGGCGGGCTGTGTGCCCGGCGCCTAGTCGTGCACCTGACGTTGCTCCTCGTGTCGGAGCCTGGCTGCCCGCTCAGTGGATGGAGGAGACAGCAGGAAGCCGCTCCATGGGCAGGCGGGGGCCTGGCTTGCCACCCTTGGTGTTCAGGCAGTGACCCTGGCAGGCGGTCCTGTGTGGTCCCGTGGCCTGCTCCCCCTCCTCCCCTGGCCCTGGAGGCACCGTCTCCCCCAGGGCACTGCCCTGAAAGCGCTCTCGGTGCTGGACTGGGGGGCTGGGTCTCAGCCCCGGGCAGCTTCCCCGGCCCATCTTGAGGTATCGCTTGTTCCAGGGGGCACAGAGTATTGAGGTGAGGCCCCTGCCCCCTCCTCCAGACCCTCCTGGGAGAGCCCGCTCGAGCCAGAGCGCTGGGTTCTGGTGGTCAGACAGTGGTGCCGCTGCAGACAGCAGCCTTGATCCCTGATCTGAAAGGCAGCGTCTAGGGGAGAGTCTGTGGGGAGCTCCTAACTGTGCCCGGAGACGTTTGATGGAAGTTCCTCTGAGTCCATTAAACCACGCCAGTGAGTGTCTGTAAAGCGTAGTGTCCCCACGCTGCCTCTCTCTGCCTTCCCTTCTGATCAGCCAGCTCGTGCTGTGAGTTATCCAGCCAGTCAGAGCTGACTCGAGGTGATCTGGTTTGATCCAGGATATTCATTTATTCACACCACACCTTCCTGGGGAGAGACGGGGTGGGAAGGCTGTGGTGTTTCCGTAAATGTGCTCCCTCCCGCTTCCCGGAGTGAAGCCCCTGGAAGCACCCTCTTCCCCAGGGGGAGCCCCTGGACCCGTGGGGTGACACTGGGGCTCCCACCTGGGCGGTGGCTGACATCCTCTGGCCTCGGGCGGAGGTGACGTGGGGGGCATCTCCCGATGTGGGGCCAGGGGTCTGTCCTGGACCCCCGCCCCTGCGCACCAGTGATGCTGGGCCCTGCGGGCACTCAGCCTCATTTTCTCATGGCATGGTCACTTCCAGGGCGGATGGGAGCCCAGAGGAAGGGCCTTGCTGCTTGCAGTGGGAAGGGAGTGGAGTGGTGAGGGCTTCCTGGAGGAGAGTCCAGAGCTGGAGGCGTGAGGGGAGCCAGGTGGGCAGGGAAGGCGGAGCAGGACCCCCACCCGGGAGGAGAGCGGACGTCTGCAGGCATCTGCGGGCCGCTTCGTGTCCTTGGAGGAGGGACACCCGCCCTCGGGCCCCGGCTCAGCGTGGGGCTTGGTGGGGAGCGGCTGGAGCCAGGCAGACATCTGGCACCTCCGAGGGGTGGCGGCGTGGGGAGCCCGGCGCAGGGCCCCCGCTCGGTTCGGGCTGTGCCCCCTGTGCTTGGTGCAGGTGCTCAGGGCGGCCATGTGCTTGAGGACCGGGCGCCGGCTGTCTGTCCGGCGGGGGCGGCGGGGAGGGCCCCATGGGCTTCGGGGCAGAAACCGCCTTCGCTGAGGGTCGCAGATGTGTGTGCGCACTGCACCATTTTGAGGGCATGCCGCCGTCATCTCCCCTTTTTCCCGGAAGTGCACGTCCATCAGCTCCTGTGAGGCGTTCTTTGTCACCGAGCCTTGTCCTGGGCCCCGGGCCACCTCCAGCCCGGTCCCCCCCCAGCCCGCCCTCCCGCCCCCCAGCCCCCACGCCAGGACGACCTGGCGTGTGGGTGTCACCCCGGCGGGCCCTCGCCAGCAGGATGGTGGCTGTTCGCAGACAGCGAGCGCGTGGTTAAGGCTCTCGGGGTAGACCGAATGAAGCAGCGAAAGTTAAAGGTTGCTTGGTAAGCGCGCTGCTGTTTTCAGTGTCTTCCGAGGCTGGCTGTGTGGTCGCGGTTCAGCCTTTCAAGGGTGCTGTTGGAGGCGGTAGCTGGGCGCTCAGGGTGGTTGCTGCCACCCGGGCACCCGCAGCGCCCGCATCTCCTGGCCTGAGTCCTCTGGCCACCCGGGACTCCCCTCGGGCGCCGGGGCTGGCAGGAGGCAGCAGAGGTGCAGGTTCTCACCGGGGCGCTTGAGCAGTGAAGACAGTCTGTCACCAAGCGCGTTTCATTCCTCTCCGCATTTCCACCCAGCACAGCACATGGTCAGAGCCGTCCTCCAGTGAAAGCCATGAACTCGCCAGCCTGCAGGAAACAGGTTGGAAATCTAGAAATGCTCTCCACACCCGCCCCCCCCACCACCCCAGGTTTTTGCAACATTTATTTTTTAAAAGATCTTTAGAAAATCTTTGTGATTCAGAAGGCAGCTTCCTGTGCTGGGGCGTCTCTCTCCGGCGTTCCTGCTTCTGAGCTCGGTGGCTTGCTTCAGAAAGACTGCAATGCAGCGGCTACCAAAGCGCCTGTTAACATGGCAGCAACCGGCGGGGAGGTCTTCGGCCCCCCTCCACAGCCGCTGCCCGCGGCCTGCAGTCTGAAGGAGGAGGCGGGGAAGGCGATGCCCCCCTGGACGTAGCCGGCCAGTGGTGAAGACGGAGGTGGGTTTCGTGGGCACTGTGGCCAGCACAGGCCTGTCCTGCAGCAGGTCTGTGAAGTTACTGATGCAGTGGGCTGCTGGGGGACGTGAGGCTGGAGATGCCTTTGCAGTCTGTGCACGGCGGTTTTGTTTCCTTCTCTGTGCTCACGGTGGATCATGAAAAGGTAAGGGACTTTGTAAACCATGCAGGATATGTATTTTAAATATTTACAGTATCCCCGATGAAGGCAAAGAATTATGATTGAGTAGATGTCTTCTGAACCTGAGAGAGAAAAACTTTGGTTTCTTGTTAAGGACAGTGTGAACAGCCACCTTATTTGTGTTGACAGATGCGCTCGAAATGAATCATAAAAGATGTTGTTTAAAGGATCTGCCTTTTCTTTGCTTTGCTAACAGCCACGGTCGAATTTCAGGGATGTAGCTATGGATGTCATATGCTGTATCTTTAATGTAAGGAGCGACAAGACAGTTCCCATTGATCTGGCGTGGAACGTTTTGTTTTACAGAATCACAGCTGTCCGGTGCTGGATGGTGAGGTCTGGGGTCCTTGGTTCTCGTGGACCTTCAGTGGAGCATCTCCGTGTGTGCAGCCCTGTCCCATCCTGGGGCCAGCTGGATCTCCCTCCAGCTGTTCCTCTTTGTTTATCTAAGAGGCAGGCTGAGAGTCAGAACTCAGATTTATTTTGCTTTGGATTGGTGGCCCCAAACTGTATTAAATGCATTATGGGTGGTAATTTATATGTGCAGCGGCCAAGAAATATAATGTCAGGGTTGCCATGGTGACTGCATGCATTCCGGAAAGCTTATGAATGGGTTCTGAACCTTCTGGCATTTTAAGTGAGATGTTCCAGCCGAGAGCCTGCATTCACGATGAGTGTAAATGAACGCAGCCTCCCCAGAGCCGCGCGTCCCCCTCTCTGATACCAGAGCTGTGCCTCCCGCTCCGGTCTTCCTCTGCCTTCATCGCCTCTGTCTCTCGGTTCCTGGCGACAGACTCCGGCTGAGAGGTGGTTTTCCGACTTGTGCGCGCGTGTGTGCAGTGTCCTGTGCCTCGGCTTGCCGGTGGGCAGCGTGGCGTGGGCTGGCCGTCCTGAGGCCCCCAGCATGGTGGCCGTCCCCTGTGCGGGAGCAGGCCTGCATGCTCCGTCCACCCGAGGCGCTCTCCAGCGACGCCGCGGGGCTCTGGAAGCACCCGGCTCCAAGGAGGCAGCCCCATCTGCTTCTGCTTCCTGGACGTCCCAGAGGTTGGTTTTGGAGAGGGAGGCCCCGGTTAGAAAGACCCGCGTTCAATATGCCAAGCTTGTGAAAATAATAAGCGCAGGCCTGATGTGCCTAGTATCTTCATTGCTGGTTTTGGAAGTGTGTGCAGCCTGTTTGTTTGAACATCAGTTCCCCTGTGCATTGAAACTCTACTGATGTCTTGACTGCATGGGGCTGAAATGCCTGTTTGCTCCTACTTTGTGAAAGGAGTCTAGACAGCCTGCTGCCCGGGGGGCTGGGGTCTGAGGCAGCCCCGGGGCAAGGATGGCTCTTGAGAGAGGTGCTGGGTTCCTGGAGGACACTTCACCCTCCTCCTCGCTGTTGACAGACGTTCGGACCATATAGTTTAAACTTTAATCCTGAAGGAGACTAGATCTTCCAGGCTCCTGCCGCTGGGTGTACGGCCCGCGGTGCCTGGTTAGGAGGTGGCACCTCACAGTCCTTTACCTCCCAGGGGAGGAGACTGCGGCCCAGGCAGGTGAGGCTGCTTGGTCAGGGTCCCAGGGCCGGGCACAGCAGCTCGGGGACCAGAGACCTGCTCGCTCTGCTCCTGAGGCTCCTTTGCTGAGGTAGAGGTGTGCTCTCGGGCCGCCGTTCCGCTTTCCTTTTTTATCCAAGGAGACCTCCCATAGTGACTGGAGTGGTGCGCTGGTTCACAGTGTGAATATTCCTGCCTCCCCCCTCCTCTCCTCCACCATTCGTTGAGCACAGTGTGCTGGAGGCTTCGGGGAGGGGTGGTGGTGGGGGGGGGTGGGTGGTGGTGGAGGAGGGCGCGGCTCTGCCCCCAGGCCACGTGGCATCCTAAGGGGCCAGTGCCCTGTGCGTGGGGCATGCGGCCTGTGGGCCCAGAGGAATTCTGCCTCCACAGCAGCACTCTTCCTGTCTGAGGTGTTTTCCAGAGACGCTCACGGTCCAGTGGTCACCAAGGGGGAACCTGAATCATCACCTGTTGAATCAAGGTCACAATACTGTGTTCCCTGGGGCAGAACAACCTAGCAATATTGGGTGCAGCCTCACAGTTACACCTTGTTACAGGTAATAAGAGGTTCAGCTCACGAGGCGTAAAGTACAACTTGATAGAGTCCTGGTGGCTCAGATGGTCAAGAACCTGTCTGCAATGCAGGAGACCCAGGTTTGATCCCTGGGTTGAGAAGATCCCCTGGAGAAAGGAATGGCAGCCCACTCCAGTGTTCTTGCCTGGAGAATCCCATGGACAGAGGAGCCTGGTGGGCTACAGTCCATGTGGTCGCAAAGAGTTGGACGTGACTGAACGACAGACACATCATCATTGTGTTAGATGCTGGTTAACCCAGATTTTTTTTTAAAAAAGATTTTGGTCACCTCACCTGGCATGTGAAGTCTTAGTTCCTGGACCAGGGATCAAGGCCACGCCCCCTGCATTAGAAACTCGGAGTCTTAACCAGTGGACTTCCAGGGAAGTCCCCCAACCCAGATTTTTAATTTGCTGGTCTTCCAGAAGATTGAGATTGTATTACAGACTGTGTTTTCCTAAGTGGCCACAGTGGCACCTCCCATCCTGCAGACGGTCTCACAATGGGACTTTGGCCAGGAGGTGGGTCTCTGTTCCTTCTTTGTGACCCTGGGCCAGGTGTGTGACCCGCCTCACCCACTGGTACGGCAGAAGTGATGCTGCGTGACTTCCAAGCTAGGCCTTTAAAAACATGGTTCAGTTTTTGCCTGGCTTCTCTTTGGGGATACTTGCTGTGAAGACCAGCCAGCTCGTGCAGGAAGAGCACGTGCAAGGCCCTAAGGAGCCGTTCTGAGGCCCCAGTCAGCAGCCTCCCGGCAGGCGAGAAACATCCTGCAGGTGACTCTGCGTTCTGCTCTTCTCACTTCTCAACCAAGACCCCAGACACCGTGGAGCAGAGCTGTGCCGTCAGCGCTGTGCCCGGTCCAGATCCGCAGCCCACAGAGGCTGAGATGGGTGGAGGTTTAGGCCACTCTGTTTGGGGTGATTTATCAAATCCCTTATGATTATGCAGTGGAGGTGATGAGTAGATTCAAGGGATTAGATCTAACAGACAGAGAGCCTGAAGAACTATGGATGGAGGTTTGTGACATTGTACAGGAGGTGGTGACCAAAACCATCCCCAAGAAAAAGAAATGCAAGAAGGCAAAGCAGTAGTCTGGGGAAGCTTTACAAATAGTTGAGGAAAGAAGAGTGAAAGGGAAAGGAGAAAAAGATATTCCCAACTGAGTGCAGAGTTCCAAGAATAGCAAGGAGAGATAAGAAAGTCTTCTTAAGTGAACAATGCAAAGTAATAGAGGAAAACAATAGAATTGGAAAGACTACAGATCTCTTCCGGAGAAGGCAATGGCACCCCACTCCAGTACTCTTGCTTGGAAAATCCCATGGACGGAGGAGCCTGGTAGGCTGCAGTCCATGGGGTCGCAAAGAGTCAGACACGACTAAGCGACTTCACTTTCACTTTTCGTTTTCATGCATTGGAGAAGGAAATGGCAACCCACTCCAGTATTTTTGTCTGGAGAATCCCAGGGGCGGGGGAGCCTGGTGGGCTGCCGTCTATGGAGTTGCAGAGTCAGTCGGACACGACTGAAGCGACTTAGTAGCAGTAGCAGCAGAGATCTCGTCAAGAAAATTGCAGATATCAAGAGAACATTTCATGCAAAGATGGGCAGAATAAAGGACAGAAATGGTAAGGACCTGACAGAAGCAAAAGAGATTAAGAAGAGGTGGCAAGAATACACAGGAGAACTATACAAAAAAAGGTCTTAATGATCTGGATAACCACTATGGTGTGATCACTCACCTAGAACCAGACATCCTGGAATGCAAAGTCAAGTGGTCCTTAGGAAGCTTTACTACAAACAAAGCTAGTGGAGGTGGTGGAATTCCAGCTGAGCTATTTCAAATCCTAAAAGATGATGCTGTGAAAGTGCTGTACTCAATATGCCAGCAAATTTGGAAAACTCAGCAGTGGCCACAGAACTGGAAAAGGCCAGTTTTCATTCTAGTCCCAAAGAAGGATGCCAAAGATTGTTCAAACTACTGCACACTTGTGCTCATTTCACATGCAAATAAGGTTATGCTCAAAATCCTTCCTCCACGCTAGTCTTCAGCAGTACATGAAGCTAGAACTTCCAGATGTTCAAGCTGGATTTAGGAAAGGCAGAGGAACCAGAGGTCAAATTGCCAACATCCGTTGTATCATAGAAAAAGCAAGGGAATTCAGAAAAATACCTACTTCTGCTTCATTGACTACGCTAAAGTATTTGACTGTGTGGATCCCAACAAACTGTGGAAAGTTCTTCAAGATATGGGCATACTACACTGCCTTACTTGCCTCTTGAGAAAACTGTATGTGGATCAAGAAGCAACCGTTTGAACCAGACTGTCTCAAAATTGGGAAAGGAGTATGACAATGCTGGATATTGTCACCCTGCTTATTTATCTTATATGCAGAGTACATCATGAGAAATACCAGGCCGAATGAATCCCAAGCTGGAATCAAGATTGCTCGGAGAAATATCAACCTCAGATATGCAGATGATAACCATGGTAATGACAGAAAGTGAAGAGAAACTAAATAACCTCTTGGTGAAGGTGAAAGAGAAGAGTGAAAAGGCTGGCTTAAAACTCAGCATTCAGAAACTAAGATCTTGGCATCTGATCCCATCACTTCATGGCAAATAGAAAGGGAAAAAGTGGAAGCAGAGACAGATTTTCTTTTCTTGGGCTCCAAAATCACTGTGGAAGGTGACTGCAGCCATGAAATAAAAAGTATTTGCTCCTTGGATGGAAAGCTGTGACAAACCTAGGTAGCGTATTAAAAAGCAGAGACATCACTCTGCTGACAAAGATCCAAAAAGTCAAAGCTATAGTTTTTCCTGTAGTCTTGTATGGATGTGAGAGTTAGACCATAAAGAAGGCTGAGCCCAAAGAATTGATGCTTTTAGACTGTGGTGCTGGAGAAGATTCTTGAGAGTTCCTTGGACAGCAAGGAAATCAAACTAGTCAATCCTAAAGGAAATCAACCCCAAATATCTATTGGAAGAACTCTAATAATAATAACTTCAGCTTCTAATGCTGAAGCTCTAATACTTTGGCCACATGATGCGAAGAGCCAGCTCACTGGAAAAGGCCCTGATGCTGGTAATGATTGAGGCCAGGAGGAGAAGGTGGTGGGGACAGCAGAGGATGAGATGGTCAGATAACATCACTGACTCACTGGACGTGAGTTTGAGCGGACCCCGGGAGGTAGCAGAGGGCAGAGGAGCATGGTGGGCTGCAGCCCGTGGGGTCCCAGAGAGTCGGACACGGCTGAGCAGCTGAACAGCAGCGTTACGAAGCCCAGTTACTGTAGTCTGCTCGGTTTCCGTTCACCAGGATTAGATATGGCGTTTTATTACATGCTAGATGTAGAAGAATTAAGAAATTGCTGTTTTTAAAAAAAATAATTAGCTATAGAAAAAATTTTAATAACAGCTTTTGGGAGATAATTTGCATAATGTAAGCTCTACCTTCTTCTAGCTCACAGTTCAGTAGTTTTCTGTATATTCCCAGTTGTTCATCCAGAGCAGTTTTATCACCTCAAAATGATAGTCGGACTCTTAACCTCATTTATTTAACAGACAAATCCAAGCGGAAGATTAGACTTCGTGTGCGTTGTGTTAACGCACGTGTGGTGCTGCACGTCCAGGACCTACTGGGTTCTCAGGCCGTGTTTACTGATACGCGTGTGTGCTCCGCTGCCCGGCCCTGTCCAACTCTACGCGGCCCCGTGGGCTGTAGGCTGCCATGCTCCTGTGCCCATGGAGTTTCTCAGGCAAAAGTACTGGAGTGGGTTGCCACTGCTTCCTCCAGGGGCTCTTCCCAGCCCAGGGCTGGAACCCGTGTTCCCTGCGGCTCCTGCGTTGGCAGGCGGATGCTCTGGCACTGGCTCCACCTGGCTTGTCCACGTGTGAATTCACATGGAAGCGTGGGGGCGTTAACCTGGCGGACTGAGCTGGCTTTGGCTGCAGCACTTTGAGCATCTGTTATGTACAGGGGTTCACACTGGGTCTCTGGTGAGAGGGTGCCTGAAACTGGGTTTTCACGGAGAGGGGGTAAGGAAAGTGCTGGAGACTGTGCTGCCGAAGGGTAGGGCGTCTCTGGACGCGTCCCTGTCAAGGGAGAAGGAACGTGGTGTTTGCCGGGGCGGGGGCAGATTCAGACCACGTTGTGCCTGCGCCTGCCTCCTGCGTGAGTACCACACGTGCTCATGGCCCGCTGTGGGCTGTGGGCCCTGCTGTTCCCGCCCCGCGGGCACATGCAGAAGCTGACCACCTGGGTGGAAGCCAGGACATGGCCCAGGGAGGGCAGGACTGCTGACAACCCAGACCAGGGGTCAGCACACTTTTTATAGTAAATGTTTTAGGCTTTGTGGGCCAGCCTGGCGCCTCCTTTGTTGGAGGCGATGCGTAAACCAAGGAGCATGGCTGTGTTCCAGCAAAACTAGTTACAAGACGGCAGACCAAAGCCTGCCTGCCCCCGGCCTGCAGGAATCTGTCGGCGCCACCTGCCGGGTCGCTGGCGCTGCCCATCTCCTGCCCAGGCTGTGGGGCTGTTGGGGCTGTGGGTTGTCAGTGCCCGGCTGCTGCCCCGGCCCAGAGCCCTCAGCAGGGCAGCCTGCACCTCTTGCAGGTTGGAGCAGGAGCTCGGCAGTGTCTGACTAGCTTTGGAGCCCCTGGAAGGTGATACGGCTGTCGGCTTTGGGGGTGGTGGGCGAAGATGACAAGTAGTTAGGACGTGGGGCAGGTCCCGTGGTTTCTGGACCCCGTTGCTTAGTGGGCACGCGGTGGAACGTGGGGAAATCTGGGACGGTGAGGAGGTTAGCATGCGGACTTCAGAGATTTCCTCCAGGACCAGGGGGTCACTCACTGAACTAAGGTTAAATTACCTGTCAGAGGAACTGCGTCAGGAGCCTTTGAAGTAACCTTTCAGGCGGAGAACATTTCTGCTTTTTAGATCTTGGAAGGCGCTGGTTTTTGTTGATTAATGGAATCATGTAATCTAAATACCTTAACTAGGAGTCTAATTAATCAGGCCTCAGGACTTCCTGGTGGTCCAGTGGTTAAGACTCTGCACTTCCACTGCGGGGGGTGTGAGTTTGAGCCTTCATCTTGGATCTAAGATTCCAAATGCTGTATGGTCAAAAAAAAGAGTCTTAATAATCAGGTCTCTAAAGCAAGTGCCTTAGTGAACTGCAAGGTGTTCAGTTCCCCAGGAGTTTAGATGAGATGAAGCCCCAGGGAGAAGAGCCAGCACGCTTTTGGACTGTTGGCCCCTGTTCACGTCCTCGTTACGAGTATCAGAGTACGTGTGTCGGGCACCTGTGATAAGCCTGCGGTGGATCCTACAGTATGATCTCATTAAAGCTGTTCTTTGGTTTAGAAGAATAAAAATTACTTTAATTGAAGGAGGAAGGTGTCTTGGCAAGTCAAAAAAAAAAAAGATATTCAATTAAAAATGATAAAATTTCACAGCCCTGCCTGTGTGTGTGTGTTGCTATTGTTTAGTTGCCCAGTCGTCTCCAACTCAGTGACGCCATGGACCGTGGCCCGCCAGGCTCCTCTGCCCATGAGGTTTCCCAGGCAAGAACCCTGGAGTGGGTTGCCATTTCTACCTCTGGAATCTTCCCAGCCCAGGGGTTGACGCTGCATTTCCTGCATTGGCAGGCGGATTCTTTACCTCTGAGCCACATGGGACCTTCCTGCATGTTACAAAATGGCATTTTACAAAGTTCATTAATTAGGGTTATTTGGCAGGGGTCTTCAGATCCTCGTCAGCACAAGTACCCCCTTCACACACTTCCCCTGTAGCCTGTGGTCAGCGGTAGGACATCTGAGACAAGGTGACTCCTGTCTTCTGAGAGACTCCACTGTTGTACCTTAACTGTGTCCCTGAACTCCCAGCTTACAGAGGAGGGGTTAGTCAGGATGGGGCTTGGGCTTGCCGTGCCCTGAAGACATGCCTTTGATACGTTGGGGGATTGAGACATCGATTGTGAAATGTTAAAACCTCAGGACAGGATTTCGTTCCGTCCTTCCCCCCAGCCCTCTGTTTCACTTTAACCCACCCCAGGGTGCAAAGGGGTGTGTCTGAGCCCTGGCCTCTGGGCTCCCATCCTGCCTGTCCCCCAGCCATAGGTCTTGTTGCCCAGGGTATTGGAATCTTTCTTAGCCTGGAACCTCAAGTCCAAACCCACAGTTCCTGGAACATTGCTTTCCTTTTTGTTCTGCCTCGAACTTGGAGAATGTCTAGTAGCACTGGACAGTTTTGTCATTCATCACCAGGAGTAGTGTGGCTTGTTACAACAGATTTGTTTTCTACATTCAGATTTGCTCCACTAAAAGTTCTGTTTATGCTATTAATTTAGAACAAGTCTTCTGTTATGAGTTGTTGAAAAACAGCTCTTGTATCACCTTTAATAAAGATACTTTTGAAATGTAATTTAATGCATGAAAGTGAATTACTTTGGAGGTTTTAGTTTGTCCCTTGGAAAAGAATGTGAGAAGAAAAGTATCTATCTTTTTTTTTTTTTTTTTTCTGGACATGCAGCATGGCTTGTGGGATCTTAGTTTCTGACCAGGGATTGAATCTGGGCCCTCAGGAGTGAAAGCACAGAGTCCTAACCACTGGACTGCCAGGTAATTCCCAAAGAGTATCTTTCCAATGAACATGTTTTCTAAGCTCTGGCCAGCCACTCTTTCAGTTAATATTTATTAGTATTTATCAAGCACTAATATTTGTTAATATAGTATATTATCATATTTGTATATGTACGTACATCCTCGTGCTAAATATATGTTAGTGTATATGTTTATGTATGTATTATACCCTTACTATATGTATAAATATATATACACTAATTATATATACATACACACACTCATTAAAATCAAGCAGAAGTATAGCAAAATGTTTGATGCCCTAGAATGATCATGGGATTTTTTTTTTTTCCCCTCTAAAACCAGAAACTGAGTTGATGTTCCTCATGAGCTGCTTTGAGAATTTCAGAAATCGTGAATTTCTTCCGCTCCTTCAGATGAGGCACGCCCGCAGCCGAGCGGGTGGTGTCCCCGACGTCACCGTGTGCCTCCCTTGGGCAGTTCTCACGTTGTTTGTGTCCACTCCCCGCCGCGGGCAGCTCTGGAAAGTGGGCCCTCCGCTCCTTGCCCCCTGCTCCTCGTGCTGAGCCTGCCCCACCCTGGGCACTTGGATGCTCGTGGAATTCCAGGGGAGACTGGGTCCCAGAGTCCTCCTCCTCCGAGGTGGTTGTGATCTGTACCCATCTTACTTTTGTGGGGCTGTCTTGAAGGTTTTCAAGTGTTTTCTGTCTGATTCAGCCAAGAAATCTTTTTTTCCATTACTAGCTTCCTATTTTTTCAAGTCTTTGAGTAGTTCTGTTTTCTTCCTCCTCCAAGGATGTGGAAACTACTAAGAATAGACGACTCCGTGTGGGTTCTTCCTCCTCTCCTCTCCCTCAGGTTCTTCTTCATGTAGGTGGACCAGTGGATTGTAGGGGGCGCAGAGGTGGAGGGATCCTTCCAGTTCAGTGATAAAGAGTCTTTAGGAGGATGAGGTAGTTTTGAGAAACTAGTAAAACCTGTCCTGGTGCTTTCTATACTTCATAGGAAATTCTCTCTCATTTTTCTCATGACAGATGCCAGATGGTGGGAAGGGGCCTGTCATTCAAGAATATCTATCCGGCACCTGTGAGAATGGCCCCTGGGGTCGCACAGGCCTCGCTTTTGCCCCACCTGCCCTGGACCACATGGGACCCCGGGGCTGGGTGCAGGGCGCGGGGCTGGCACGGTGGGGCCCCTGTGTGGACGTGTTTGCCCCCTGCCCTCCATCAGGGCTTGGCTTGCCGGGTCCTGTCCGTCCTGGCATTGCTGAGCAGCACTGCTCTAACCTGTGAATCAAGATTTATTTTCACATTATTCTGATGGAAAATTTTATTAATGTAAACATTTTATTCATATCAAAAGTGTTGACAGTTATTTTGTGTCCAAAATATTGATTAATTTGGGGGAAAACCTAAGAGATTTGATGTTGCGTAACAAACCTCTATTCAAATTCACTGAGTAAACTGCAGTGAATCATAACTCTATTAAGCAAAAGCCAACATTGCAGAATGGAGTTTATTTGAAAGACCGATCAGGTGAAAATTTCAGGGTGACTTGACAAGGTTTCACATTTTTGTATAATTCTAAGTTAAAATAATGTGAACAGGCAGATGCCACTTCGGAAACTTGGCACTGGGGGCTCTGGCAATCTTAGCAACAGGGGTTGCATTTGATTGGGAAGTGTATTTATTCTAGAGGCTTTATGTAGCGTGAAGAATATTAAATTAAAAGTGATCACAGAAATACTACACTAAATATTGATATCATAAATTTTCAACGTGACCGTGTAAAAATATTTCAGACTTTGTATATTTTAAGACTAAAGTGAGTATAGAGTGGTAATGGGTGTTCGTTTACCATTTCAGGGGAGTAAGAAGACTTCAGAGAAACTAATGACAGTGTCAGAAACAAAACCAAACTCACCATTGCCTTATAGTTCCAAACCTTGGCTTGTTTCACCCAAGGGCAGTTTTAACTAACTCTGTTACCCAGTAGCATGGGGTAGTCATTTTACTCTTAGCTAACTCTCTTCCTCCTTCTTGTTCAAATCTATTTGGATAATGGTTTTCAAAAGTAAGCAAAGTAATTCTATTCAGTTCTTATATTAAAGTAGCTAGAAACTAAGCAAACAATTATTTAAATAATGTGAGAAAATTCTCTTTAGCCTAGCCAAGGTCTCAGCATCTTCCTTGAAGTCAGAACTAGCCTTGCTTGGTTCAGCTAAAGGTGCTTTTTTAGTCCATCCGGTCGTGAATGCCATATGTTAGTCGTAAGGGAATAAATAAACCCAGGGATGTCAGTGCTGACATTCTAAACAATGAAAAAAGATGCTTGGTTTTAAAAAGAGCAAATGCTTCCATTAGGTATTACTGACGTCTTGGGAATTTTGAGGTGTGTGTTTTGCTTCTTGCAGAGCCATCATGGCAAGCTCGCATGGAGGGAGCACTGGTCCTGATACCAGGCTTTCGTCCTGGTGACTCTGAACTTTGGACAGCTTGCTAAATGTCATTCTTTTAGTTCCTCAGTAGACCAAGGAGGAATTTGGACTGTATTACCTTTTATAGATAATTTGAGTGTGCAAATAGCAAATCCCGATTTTCTGGCGTAAATCTGTATGGATTCCCATGACAACCTGAGTCAACCACTATCCGGTGACAGACACACAGGTGAAGAAGAGGGGCCCCGTGGTGTGCGGGGCTGGGTCTCTGCTGGGCCAGGCTGGGCGGGGGCAAGCGTGCCAGGGGGTGACTCGCCATAGGCCAGATCAGGACACATGGGGAGAGAAGGGTGTGAGGCGCTTCATGAGTTTGAATTGTGTTGAGTTGTTACATTTATTTGAGTTTCATGAGTTCTAGACTGTTTCTTCAGAAAAAGTAAAACTTTTCATTTCACAGTTTTTGATTCTTCACCAAATTTGACACCATAATATTTTCAAAAACATCTTCCTTTTATTGGAGTAGAGTTGATTTACAGGGTCGTGTTAGTTTCGGGTGCCCAGCCAAGTGATTCGGTTATACGTGTACACATGTTTATTCCTTTTCCGTATAGATCATCACAGAAGGCTGAGCAGCGTCCCCTGTGCTGTCCGGCATGTCCTTGTTGGTCACCCGCCTTACATGGCGGCAGCGGCCCGTGTCCGTCCTCAGCTCCGCCACGTCTCCCCTTTGGGAACCACAGTTTGTGTTCAGTATCTGTAAGTCTGCGTCTATTTCGTAGATAAGTTCATTTGTATCTTTTTCTTAAAACTAGATTCCACATACAAGGAATATCATATGATATGTGTCTTTGTCTGACTTACCTCACTTAGTGCAATAATCTCTAGATCCATGGTTTTTGCTGGCATAGTGTTTTAAATTAAGAAAAGAAACTCTTTTGGAGGACATATCCCCAGAAAAAACAAACCATAATTCAGAAGGACACACGGGCCTTAATGTTCCCTGCAGCACTGTTCATAACAACCAGCGTATGGAAACACCCTAAATGTCCATCAGCAGAGGAGCGGATAAAGATGTGGGGGGTTGTGTGTGTGTGTGTGTGTGCGCGCGCGTGCACACACACACACACAATGGAATATTTCTCAGCCATAAAAACGAACAAAATTGGGTCATTTATAGAGACATAAATGGACCTAGAGACAGTCATTGTCATACAGAGTGACATAAGTCAGAAAGAAAAAAACAGATGTCATTTATTCACACATATATGTGGAATCTGAAAAAAGCTGATAAACCATCTTATTCACAAAGCAGAGATAGAGACACAGATGCAGAGAACAGACGAGTGGATACCAGGGGGAACAGGGATGGCAGGAACCCGGAGACGGGCATTGAAACGTACACATTGTTGGTACGATGCCTGAAATACTGATAGATAACTAGCGAGGACCTGCTGTGTAGCGCGGGGAGCTCCCAGTGCGCTGTGGTGAGCTGGCTGGGCAGGGACTCCAAAGAGAAGAGGTCATGTATATAAAGGAGGGTGTAGCTGAGTCACTTTTCTGTAATGGAAGAAACTAGCACCACATTGTAAAGCAACTACTCCAGTAAAAATCTTTTAAAAAGAAAAATGCTCATTTTGGTCGTTGCACTTAAAGGCATGTTTTTGCACCTGTGCCTTATAAAGTTAAATAAATCCTGTGTAGAAACTGGACTCTGTGTAGAGGTTGTTTACTTGGCACATGGATGGGGTGGTCTTCTGTCTGCCCAATGCTTTTCTGCCCCATTCACTGTAGAGGCGCGGGAGCTGGGAATCCTCGGGAAATGAGCCGGCTGGCTTCTGAAGGACGATGCTCCCACAGCACCAGGATAGGGATTTTGCTGGTTGATCTGCTTTTAGTTGAATTCGTGTGTTCAGAGGCTGGGCTCCTGCTTTCACCAATCAATACATTGACTCGGTAGCACTTGCTGTGGATGGTTGCTTTTGTTATGTGTCATAATGCAGATGTGTTGACTCGATGTTATATAATTATGATACTGTTTTGTAATCCCATTGTCTGTGTGCATGTATATTATTTAATGATAAGTGTTTATATTCTTACACTGTGTTCCTCTTTACAACATGGATATGTATGGGAACTGTTCATAGAAGACTGCAGTTGAAGATAGAGGTAATTAGAGCAGAATGGCTCTTCACATTGCAGCATTTTCTGTTCCTGAGAAAGAAAGCATTGAAACCCTTGTAGTTGTAACACATTAGTATGATTCTGCTTGACAAGAGGCTTGTTCCTGGAGTCGTCCATTTCCCCTTTGATGGAATAACAGACACCAGGTTTACTGTCCACCAGGATTGGGCTGGAGGCTTCCCCGGTGGCGCTAAGTAGTAAAGAACCCACTTGCCCATTACAGGCAATGTAAGAGACGCTGGTTTGATCCCTGGATTGGGAAGATCACCTGGAGGAAGGCATGGCAACCTGCTCCAATATTCTTGCCTGAAGAATCCCATGGACAGAGGAGCCTGGTGGGCTACAGTCCACGGGGTCGAAAAGAGTCAGACACAGCAGGAGGGCTGAGGAGAGTGAGGCCTCAGGTGCAGAATTTCAGGATGCCCCAGAAAACTCAGTAATTGAGATTGATAACATTTTAATGCAATACTTTGAGAAAATCAAATCTGATGCAAAAAAAAATAATCCATGATGGAAAAAAGTCAAATTTTAAATAGACAGGGTCAGTATTAACTTTTCCTTTTGCTTCAGCTCCAGTATGGCTTGGCTTCACACTATTACTGATACTATCCTTATTTAAAATTTTGATATTTTGCTTCATATAGATTTTTTGCATTAATTTTGATCTTACCCCTATTACTTAGTTTTTTGTCACTCCCTAAAAATTTGTACCTGAGGCAAGTGCTTCACTAACCTCACCCTGCTTCAGACCTGACTTTCATCTTAACAAACTTGAAAACCGGACACAATGTATGGAACAACAGTTTTCAGACATTGGTTAACAGGAAGGTTAGGATTGTGTTCTCTGAAATAACAAACAAATGGAAACAAATGGAATGAGCCCTGTAAGCTTATTCTCTAGGGCTAGGAGTAAACGAACTTTTTAAAATAAAGGGCCAGTTAGTGAATCTCTAGGCGTTGCAGACCAGATGGTCTCTATCACAACCCCATTCAACTCTGCTATTGTCTGTGGCTGCTTTCGTATCAGTTATGTAAATGAGTGGCCATGGATGTGTTCCAATAAAACTTTATTTATAAAAACAGCAGCAAGTTGGATTTAATCCTCAGGCTATAGTTTGCCAGTCCTGGTCTAGAGACAGTTTCTGCACTGCAGGTCAGGGAGAGAGAAACCACACAGAGCCCCCTAGCCGTGGAGACAAAGCAGGTCAGAGTTGGGGGAGGAGAGGCAGCTGGAATTTGAGGGGCAAAGTGTAAGAGAGTAGAGAGCTACTTAGTGAACCCCAGGGGTCTGCAGAAGGATCCCCACCCCCAGGATTTGGGCTGAGTGTCGGTCTGCACCTGCCCCAGAGAAAGCCCCTCAGAGCCAGGAAGAGAAGCCCCAGAGAGGAGTGGACATCACACGCGCTGGGATGGTTTGTGTTCCCACTTTGGTGGTGTGTCAGGCCCTTTTAAAGTGTGGTTTTTAATCTTTGCGAGGGTGGATTCAGAACAGCTCTTTGGTTTAGGGCATCAGAAGGGTATCACTGTAGTGAATTAGTGAAGGGCTAATTAGTGAAGGGCTGAATTAGTCAAGGACTAAAAGACCACTACACACCTGCCCTAACTGATTCCGGGTAACTTAACTGCATTTCCAGAACAAAGCCCCAGCTGTACTTAAAATGATGTTGTAAAATCTAGCACCCAACAATGTAAAAAAGTTTCAGTGTCCAGCATCTAATAAAAATTACCAGGCATGCAGAGAAGCAAGAAAATATGATAGTAACCAGGAGGAAAATCAATCAGTAGAAAGCTGTGAGATTAGCAGACAAAGACAGTAAAATAACTGTTATAAATAAGTTGTATGCACTCATGAGGAAAACAAGCATGAGTGACAGATATGAGAAAGACTAAACTAGGACTTTAGAGGTGAAAAATACAGAGATTAATAGCAAATTGGCAGTACAGAAGAAAAGATCAGTGAACTTCAAGACATAGCAATAGAAATTATCCAAAATATGGTGCAAAAATAAAGAAGACTGAACAAAGTAACAGAGCATTAGTGACATGTGGGACAAAACCAACTGATTTAAGATCGTGTAACTAGTGTTCCAGAAGAAGAGGAAGGAATGGAAACAGTATTTGAAGACATAATGGCTGAAAAATGTCCACATTTGATGGAAATTGCAAACCATGAAGCTCACAAACTCCAAATAGAGTAAACAAAGAAAATCATACCAAGGTCCACACAGTCCAGTTGCTGAAAAATCAGTGATGAAGAGAAAAAAGTCCTAAAAAGCAGCAAGAAGACATGTTACAGAGGGACAAAAATAACATCAGTGACTTCTCATCAGAACCTGTTGCCAGCCAGCAGACAACAGTGCCGTGTTTAAAGTACAGAAAGGAAGAAACCTGTTAGTTTATCATTCTGTACCCAGTGAAAATATCTTTCAAAGTGAAAGTGAAATAAAAATTTCTGGACCAAGAAATGCTGGCAGAATTTATTGCCAGCTGAAGTGCACTACAAGAAATTTTAAAGGAAGTTCAAGTAGTAGGAAGATGATAGCAGATGGAAATTTTTACCCAAAGGAATGAGAAGATTTGGAAATAGTCCATGGATTGGTGAATATTCACACTTAATCTTTTTTTTTTTTTTTTAGACTATTTAAAGCAAAATTAACAGTGTATTTTGGAACTTACAATACTTGTAGAGGGAAATAACTGACAATAGGAGCACAAAGTTTGGGAGCGAAGAAATGAAAGTGCAATACAGTGTGTCTCAAGTGGTATTATTTGAAGGTAAACTGATAAAGATGCATATTTTGTCCAGAAAGATCTCTTGTCTGTGGGGGAAAAAAAAACATTAATTACCACTGAAAGTGAAAGAAAGTTGCTCAGTCGTGTCCAACTCTTTGAGACCCTATGGACAGTCCATGGGATTCTCCAGGCCAGAATACTGGAGTGGGTAGCCTTTCCCTTCTCCAGGGCATCTTCCCAACCCAGGGATTGAACCCAGGTCTCCCACCTTGCAGGCGGATTCTTTACCAGCTGAGCCCCAAGGGAAGCATCGTTGGATGTAAAAGAGGACATTATTACAGATCCTATAGACGTTGAAAGGGTAATAAGGAGTATTGTGAATAATATTATGCTAATAACCTCCAGCTAATAAAGAAAAAAAGAAAAAAAATATTATGGTAATAAATTTGACAGCCTCAATAAAATGAACAAGCCCCTTAAAAAGCATAAACCACCAAATTTACTCAAGAGCAAATGTATAAGCTGCGTAACTATATTAGAGAAGTTGAATTTGTTGTTAAAATCCTTGCCAATCTGACAAAGACTCTTTCAGCAGACAGAAAGGGAGGGAATGCTTTCTGTCTCCTTCTGTGAGGCCAGCACTGCCCTGGAAGCAAAAGCAGACAGAGACATTATAGGAGAGGAAAACCACCAAGCGGTGTTTGTCATACGTACATCCTCCATGAAAGCGAAGTCACTCATTTGTGTCCAACTCTTTGTGACCCCATGGACTGTAGCCTACCACGCTCCTCTGTTCATGGGATTTTCCAGGCAAGAGTACTGGAGTGGGCTGCCATTTCCTTCTCCAGAGGATCAGCAAATAGAACCAACTCGGCAATATATAAAAAGGATATTATGTAATAATCAAGAAAAGTTTATCTCAGGAAATAAAGGTTGTTTTAACATTAGAAAGTCAATCAGTGTAACCCACCACAGTCATGGACCAAAAGGAGAAAAGGGAGAATGAGGCCAAGAGATGGGGGTGTGGGAAGCATGAAGGGAAGGCAGGATAATTGCATAAAATTGCATACAACATTCATCATGACAGAAGCACATACACATGCATGCATACAAATTCTACAACAGTAGAATTTAAGTTGGAAATTATGATAGATGGAGTTAATGTTTCAAGGCTCTTGCTGTCCAAGAGAAGGATAAATGTATTAACACTGGACTTTGATAAGAACCTGTACATTAGAATTTCTAAAGCAGTTACTAAAGAGTAGAATCAGTATGTAACTTGCAGACTACTGGGGGACTAGGATGATAACAAGTAATCCAAAAGAAGCAAATAAAAAATAAAAGAAAACCTAAATGTGAGTAATTGTTTCCAAGGTAAGTGGAATTAAACGTTCCAAGGAAAGTTATGACCAACCTAGACAGCATATTAAAAAGCAGAGACATTACTTTGCCCACAAAGGTCCGTCTAGTCAAAGCTATGGTTTTTCTAGTGGTCATGTATGGATGTGAGAGTTGGACCATAAAGAAAACTGAGGGCCGAAGAATTGATGCTTTTGAACTGTGCTGTTGGAGAAGATGCTTGAGAGTCCCTTGGACTGCAAGGAGATCCAACCAGTCCATCCTAAAGGAAATCAGTCCTGGTTGTTCATTGGAAGGACTGATGCTGAAGCTGAAACTCCAATACTTTGGCCACCTAATGGGAAGAGCTGACTTAGTTGAAAAGACCCTGATGCTGGGAAAGGTTGAGGGCAGGAGGAGAAGGGGATGACAGAGGATGAGATGGTTGGCATCACCGACTCAATGGACATGGGTTTGGGTAAACTCTGGGAGTTGGTGATGGACAGGGAGGCCTGACGTGCTGCGGTTCATGGGGTTGCAAAGAGTCAGACTCGACTGAGTGACTGAACTGAATTAAAAGAAAAAGATATCAAATTAAGTTTTTAAAAAACTCAACTGTATTTTGTTTATAAGAGACCCACCTAAAATATGAAGATTAAGAGATGTTGAAAGAAAAATGAAAAAAAAAACAAAAACAAAAACAAAAACTGCAAACTGTAGCCAAAAGCAAGATTGTGTAGTGTCAGAGAAAACACAGTTGAAAGCAACAATCAGTTCTGGAGATGGTGTCATTTCACTTAATACAGTTGGCAGCTGGCTCCTTTAACAAAGCAGTCAGTAGTTTAAGCAAATTCATGTCTTGCATGAAGTTCAGTACACATAGTCCTGGTTGGCAGATGTTTTTTCGATGGTCGTTTGGGGATTCAGCTGCATCCCCCCGTCTCTGCCATCTCCTGAGGCCCAGGATACTCTGCAGGCGCCTCTGTGTGGGGTGGAAGGAGTGAGTCACACAGGTGTTCACGGCTGGGCTGGAGGGCGGTGTACATTAGGATTGCATCCCGTTAGGCGGAGCCCAGGTCGTAAACCAGACTTCACTGCAGGGGAGGCTGTGCCCAGGAGGTAGAAGAAATAAATCTGGTCAACATGTAGTCTCTGCCGCAGTTTGTAATGATAAAAGGTTCAATTCAAAAGGAAGTCATAATAATTCTAAACGTGAATAAGCCATAATATGACTTCAGAATATCCAAAGTAGAGATTGCCATAAGTACAGGAGGGAAAAAAATAGACAAATCTACAGTTACAGTAGAGATTTCAGCATTTTCAGTAATGGATAGAATAAGCAGGCCAAAGGAAAAAAAAAAAAAAAACCCTGTAAGCACAGATGTTTTACGTAGGATCAATACCCTTGGTCTAATGTACATAAAAGTAACAGTCCATCCCAAACTGCACCGTGTACAAGGGGTTAGCTCTGGTGGACTCAGAGCGCCTGAGGCAGCGACCAAAATCACGCCCAAGAAAAAGAAACGTAAGGAGGTGAAATGGTTGTCTAAAGAGGCCTTACAAATAGCTGAGAAAAGAAGGGAAGCGAAAGGCAAAGGAGAAAGGGAAAGATATACCCATCTGAATGCAGAGTTCTCAAAGAATAGCAAAGAGAGATAAGAAAACCTTCCTAAGTGAACAATGCACAGAAATAGAGGAAAACAATAGAATGGGAAAGACTAGAGAGCTCTTCAAGAAATTTAGAGATACCAAGGGAACATTTCATGCAAAGATGGGCACAGTAAAGGACAGAAACAGTAAGGGCCTAACAGAAGCAGAAGAGCTTAATAAGAGGTGGCATGAATACACAGAAGAACTTACAAAAAAGATCTTTATGACGCAGATAACCACGATGGTGTGATCACTCACCCTAGAGCCAGACATTCTGGAATGCGAAGTCAAGTGGGCTTTAGGAAGCATTACTATGAACAAAGCTAGTGGAGGTGATGGAATTCCAGCTGAGTTGTTTCAAATCCTAAAAGATGATGCTGTGAAAGTGTAGCACTCAATATGCCAGCAAATTTGGAAAACTCATCAGTGGCCACAGGACTGGAAAAGATCAGTTTTCATTCCCATCCCAAAGAAGGACAATGCCAAAGAATGTTCAAACTACTGCACAGTTGCGCTCATTTCACATGCAAATAAGGTAATGTTCAAAATCCTTCAAGCTATTCTTCAGCAGTACATGAACCAAGAACTTCCAGATGTGCAAGCTGGATTTAGAAAAGGTAGAGGAACCAGAGATCAAATTGCCAGCATCCGTTGGACCATAGAAAAAGGAAGGGAATTCCAGAAAAAAATCTACTTCTGCTTCATTGACTCTGCTAAAGCCTTTGACTGTGTGGATCACAACAAACTGTGGAAAATTCTTCAAGAGGTGGGAATACCAGACCACCTTAGCTGCCTCCTAAGAAACTTGTACGCAGGACAAGAAGCAACAGTTAGAACTGGACGTGGAACAATGGACTGGTTCCAGATTGGGAAAGGAGTACGTCAAGGCTGTGTATTGTCACCCCATGCAGACTGAATGAATCACAAGCTAGAATCAAAATTCTTGGGAGAAATATCAACAGTGTCATATATGCAGATGATAACAACTCTAAAGAGCCTCTTGAAGAAAGTGAAAGAGGAGAGTGAAAAATTAGGCTTAAAACTTAACATTCAGTAAATTAAGATCATGGCATCTGGTCCCATCACTTCATGGCAAATAGATGTGAAAAAAGTGGAAGCAGTGCCAGATTTTATTTTCTTGGGCTCCAAAATCACATGACTACAGCCATGAAATTAAAAGAAGCTTGCTCTTTGGAAGAAAAGCTATGAAAACCTAGATAACATGTTAAAAAGCACAGACATTACTTTGCTGCCAAAGCACCATATAGCCAAACTGTGGTTTTTCCAGTAGCCATGTATGGATGTGAGTGTTGGACCTTAGGAAAGCTGAGTGCCAAAGAATTGATGCTTTTGAACTGTGATGTTGGATAAGACTCTCGAGAGTCCCTTGGGCTCCAAGAAGATCAAACCAGTCAGTCCTAAAGGAAATCAACCCTGAATATTCATTGGAAGGACAGATGCTGAAGCTGAAGCTCCAGTACTTTGGCCACATAATGTGAAGAGCCAACTTACTGGAAAAGACCTAATCCTGGGAAAGATTGAGGGCAGGAAAAGAAGGGGATGACAGAGTATGAGACGGTTGGATGGCATCATCGACTCAATGAACATGAGTTTGAGCAAATTCTGGGAGACGGTGAAGGACAGGGAAGCATGGCGTGCTGTAGTTCATGGGATCTCAAAGAGTTGGACCTGACTTAGTAAGTGAACAACAAACAACAGCAGTTATAGTAGAGATTTCAATACATGTCTCACTAATTGATAGATTTAGAAAAAACTCTGTAAGCACAGATCAATAGGATCAATACCCTTGGTCCAATGTATACATAAATAATATTCTATCCAAAACCTGCATCATATACTTTATTTTCAGGCACGCATAGACATCTATAAAAATTGCCCAAGACGGAGTCTCCCTGGTGGTCTAGAGGCTAAGACTCTGAGCTCCCAGTGCAGCGTCGCTGATGTAGTTCAGTCGCTCGGTTGTGTCTGACTCTTTGAGACCCCATGGGCTGCAGCATGCCAGGCCTCCCTGTCCTCCACTGTCTCCCGGAGTTTGTTCAAATTCATGTCCATTGAGTCATTGATGCTATCTAACCATCTCATCCCCTGCCCGCCGCCTTCTCCTTTTGCCTTCAGTCTTTCCCAGCAGCAGGGTCTTTTCCAGTGAGTCAGCTCTTTGCATCAGGTGACCAAAGTGTTGGAGCTTCAGCAACAGTCATGATT
Source organism: Dama dama (assembly GCF_033118175.1). NCBI lineage: Eukaryota > Metazoa > Chordata > Mammalia > Artiodactyla > Cervidae > Dama > Dama dama. The sequence continues at coordinate 74,255,341 of NC_083693.1, forward strand.
TGAAATAGCATCATGCCAGTAAACTTGAAAATTAGATGAGATAAACAAATTCCTTGGAAAATGTAAGTTTCTAAAAGTAGCTACAGAAGAAATTTCTGTAACCACTAAAAAAATAGAATCAGTAATTAAAATTTTTAGGCACAGATGGCTTCATTGTTAAATTCCACCAGACTTTCAAAGAAGAAATAATTCCAGTTCTACCCAAATACTTTCTCAGAATAAACCAGGGAACACTTCCTAGTTTATTTTATGAGGTTATCATAACTTTGTTACTAAAATCCAGTAGGGATGGTACAACTAGTGTGTTTATAGCAGACAAGGACAAATACTTTACAGCTATTGATTTTTCATTCTCTTGCCAAAGAAACATTCAGAGTTAACTTGCCTTTTGGCAAGAACTATAGTTTGAGTGATAAACCATTTTGATTTATAAAATGTGATTGAAAAAATATTAAGGTTGTGTGTGTATGTACACGTGTTGCCTTAATTGACCTGTGCGGCTTACTGAGTAGATTAAAACCCATGTTTTATAATGACTGATCATATCAGTGCGGGCTCTTTTGGATGTAACTGGACCTTAGCTGTTAACAGCAAAGGGGGATTTATTGGTCACCTAATTAAGAAACCTCAGGCAGGGCTGGCTGCAGCTGGGTCAGTTTCCCTGGTGTCTGCCTCAGGGAGCCTCTTGATGCCCATGTGCTCGTGTTCAAGTTCTTTAGGAAAGAGTTGGAGAACCTCTGTAAGTCCCAGAGGAGGAAGAAAAGACTTGATTCATTTTGACTCGGGTTTTGTGTGCTCACAGAGATGAACCAACTCTGGCCAGGAATATGGTGCGCTTACTGGCCAGACACACACACACACACACACACACACACACACACACCCATCCATCCCCTTGTGCCACACACACACACACACACACACACACACACACACCCATCCCCTTGTGCCTGGGGGTTGTAACCAGTATCTCTGGAAGCTGCTGGACTGAGAGCGCGGGGTCTCAGCTGGACAGAAATTGGAGCGCAGTAACACATGGAAAAGTGCTCGAGTGTTTGGTTTCAAAATTATATCTCGCAGCAGTTGTCAGATGTAAAATCTCATGAGTTTTCCTTCAAAATAATTATGAAATTCTACATAATAAAGAATTCTTAGGACCCCAGGACGTAGCCATCCAGTTACCAAGAATTAACGAGTCTGACAAGTTTTGAGAACCTTGAGCAATGGAAACTCTCATACCCTTCTTGTGGTTGTGTGAATGACTGCAACTGCTGTGGGAAGCACTTTGTTTAGCTTTATGTAGTGCAGTTGAAGATACACTTACCTCACAGTCTAGCAGTCACTCTTGCATGTATATATGCTCTAGATGTATATATATGCCCAAACGCTTAAGAAATCTGTGCCAGAAAGATCTTAGGAGTGCTTGTGTTGGCTCCAAAGCAGACACTGAATGGGTGAGTAAACGATGGTGTGTTGCACAAAGGAATAATACACAGCAGTGAAAGTAAACAGCAGGGCCAGCAGCGACAATGGAGCAAAAACAAAGCGAGACAAAAGGATACACACGGTGTGATCACGTTTATGTAAAATTCAGGAGCTGGCGAAAATAAACGGTCAGAGCGACGTGCCTCGGGGCAAGCTAAAGAAAGGCAAAGGAATGATAACAGTGAGTGAGAGTGATACTTAGAGGGGAAGGGAAGGGTTGGGGTCAGAGAAAGGCACCCAGCTTTTTGGGGATTCCAACAGTGCCCCCATTCCGTGGCCTGGATGGTAGTTGGACTTTTGTTTGTGTAATAACCTTATGAAACTGTACATACATGTTTCTTGTGCTTTACTATGTATATGTAATATTTCATGATAAACGTGATTTTTTTAAAATAAGGTATCTGAAGTTATCCAGCCTTTGTAATTTATGTTCACCTCAAAAAAATGGAGAAAATCCAAAACATATGTTTATATAGAATGGTTAAAAATGTTTTCTTAAGCTTCTTACTTTATCACATTTTAGAAATTTCCATTTTTGAAATTCTGTTTTTTAAAAGCTTTAAAAAATTTTCCACATGTGAGTTAACCACGTGTCATTCTTACTTCCCAGGTGAGGGACTCCACTACATTATCTGAAGGAAGGATAAAGTTGACTCTGCTTTGCTTCTTTCTTTATTGAAGTCTCTTCCTGCCTGGTCAAGCTCAGATATATCCTCTTGCAGCACACGACACACAGGTATGTCACTAGAAGTTTCCATTTGTGTAGGTTTTTCTTCTCCAGCTGTTCCCGGTGTGCCTTTGCATGACAATGAAGTAATTAAATTCAGAAACATCCTGAGCTTACTCATTTTTGGCTTTAGCAGTTTCGTTCTGTAACAGGTGTATCTGAGTGTCTTCTGGATACGTGGCAGCGTATTTGGGTGTGTGTCTCTGACTTCTTTTAAACCAGCATTAAACTCTGTGAGTAACAGACATTACCCCTGATGGCTTAGGGACGGTTGCTGAGATTGGAAACCGGGGTTGGCCTCTCCCAGGAGGGTGCCGCTGCAGGAGAGTGCTGGCGCTGAGCGTGGAGGCCTGCCCAGCCGAGGGTTGCATCTCTGATACAGGAACTGCATACTCCTTCACCGTCTTTCTCTGGGAGTTTGAAAGGAAACAGAACACCTTGTGTCTTAATCTCTTAATTTGTGACTGAGTGGCATTTTATTCTTGAAATTAAGAACTCTTTCATATGTTAGAGTGTTAACATGAATATAAAATAGGTTTGAAATGTTTGCATCCAAAGTGAGATTTAAATACACAGCTATTTTTTATAACATTCAGAAGCATCAAGAAAACTGGTATTTAAAATTTTATTCATAATCACAGTACCATTCAGTTTTCCCCAATAGTCTCATTTTTTTTTTAGTTTGAAACAGGGTCCAAACAATTACGTTTAGCTAATCTGCCTCCCAAGTCTCTGTCAATGAGCTGATTGCTCCACCCCGTCCCTTTTCTTCCTGGCATTTTCTGTGTTGGTTGTTCTGTAGTCAGGGGTGTCCCTATTTACATGGAACGTGTTCTTCTGTCCTTTTATCTCCTGGGAGGTGGGAGGTGGATCTAGAGGTTTGAGTGGCTCAGCCTTTGAGCGTGTGTGCTTGGAGGTGGCGGTACGTGCGTCTGCTCTGGTCCTAGTGGCGCTCGGCACCTGGACTCATGGTCATTAGGGGTTGCAGATGATGATGGTAAAAGTCTCATCCTTTACTTTGCCTTGATTCACTGAAATCCTGTTTGGTTTCCCTAAGGGACAGTTCAGATAGAAACAGTAGGACGAATGCCTGATTCTTTCCCTTTATGGGTTCTCAAAACAATGAGACGGTCTCATAGCCGCTTCACAAGTGACCAGGGAAGAAGTGTCAGTATAAATTCGTGAATTTAAATGTATGTGACGTGTTTTAAAACACGGTAGTTATTCTAATAGATGCGAGGATTGTGCCACTTTTGCGGTGGAGCCTCTGCAAGTTGACCCCTTGTCCTTTGCTCTCTGAAATGGTAAGAGGTTGTTGATTCGTTGTGTACTTTTTCACCCCAGACCTGGAACTGGCTGTTTCTCTAAGCAGCTCTGGCTCCCTCCTGTAGACCATGGTGTGTTGAGACCACAACCTGTACACTCGGGATCGTTGTTGCTGCAGGGCTGGTTACTGTCCTGGACCTTTTTGGTGGACGGCCAAAGTATTTTCAGAAATCTAGCTCCCTTTCCTGAGCTTTATAGCCTGTTTCTTCTCTCTTCCACAGGTAATGTTTTTTTAATTGTTGGTTTATCTACTGTAATATGGGCTTCCCTTGTAGCTCAGTAGGTAAAGAATCTTCCTGCAGTGCAGGAGACCTGAGTGCGATCCCTGGGTTGGGAAGATCCCCTGGAGAAGGAAATGGTAATCCTCTCTAGTATTCTTGCCTGGAAAATCTCATGGACAGAGGAGCCTGGTGGGCTGCAGTCCACGGGGTCGCAGAGTCGGGCACGACTGAGTGACTAACACTTACTTACTTACTCACTGTAATGTAAGTACTTGTGTGTGTCTGTGCCCGCAGCCCTCTTTCTTAAAAAATAGTAGTGTATGGTACAAGCTTTTCTCCATATTTTTTGAAATTTAGCAGCATATCATGAGCTTGCGGCATAGCCATATACAGAGATTCTCCTCACCCGTTTTAACGTATAGTATTCCATGTTGGTTAGAAGAAGACTGACTTAAAAATATGTTGGCATTATTCAGTGTGTGTTTCTCCTGCATGTAAAAGTCATCCATTTGTCCAGCTGCAGGTTTCCCAGTAATTTGGGGACCTGGCAAGTACATTGCTAATCTTGGCCTGGTTTTCCTTATGGGTAAACTAAAAGACTTGGACTAGAAACTCAGGGTGAGTTATTTTAGCTGAAAGAGACTGCAGATGAGGAAACTGTACCAAAGAGCATCTCATTGGCCACAGAGTGAGCACCCTATAACCAGGGTTGTGACGGTGCTGTGGAATTGGCAGGTATTGTTGAGTGAGTGATTGTGTGTCAGAATCAGGGAGGCAAGGGCAGGTCTGCCGTGGGAAGCTAGCCGGGTGATGGCGTCACTCCCCAAGATGAGAGCGGGTTGTCTCTGAGTAGGTTGAGGCCTGCCGAACAGCCATGGCAAGCACCGAGGACAGCAGATTCCATCTGGGCTGCCCTGACCACGGGGCTCCCATGCAGCTGAGGGGGAGTGGGTTGTCCAGGAGCTCCGTGGTGGAGCTCGGAGCAGGGACTCGTCTGATCGCCCAGCAGGACAGAGAAGGGGCCTGGATCAGCACCTGAACAGCTCCCACCTCTGCACCACCAGTGGCAAAGGGGAGCTGGTGAAGGAGCGCGGTCAGGAGCTCAGAGCTAAGAGCTACTGACTCTTGGCATCTCATGCCGTATCCTCCGAGTGATTTAGATATTGTAATCCACTCCTGAATGGCGCCATGTTTCATGCTTTTCACTCTGATTTCCTAGTAAAGTCAGCGCTTCAGGAAAGTGCGCCTTCTCACAGCCTGCAGCCCCAGAGCCTCCAGGCCGGGCCTGGCTCGGGGCAGCCTCTCCGGGAAAGGTGCTGCCTGCTCTGAGCCGCTGTCAGGCGGACGGAGCCCTCAGCTCCTTCCTGTCCAGATGGCTGGGCTCTGGCCCTGGTCCAGGCCTTGTTTAACATCCTGAGTCATTTGAACCGAGTGATATGGCAGTGCTAGGTCTCGGGCAGCTATTGTTTTCCTAAAGAATCTAAGACCAAGTTGCGTATTATGGTTTGATCAGGTTCCTTCCCAGCCGTCTGCCTGCGTCAGTCTCTCCCTCCCTCCTCCCTCTCTCCTGCGCGGGGCTTTCTCATGTGCGATGAGGAGCGGCCTGTTTGTCTGGGTCGGAGTCCAGGCCCCTCTGTGCTTTCCCAGTGAGTTAGCCGGGCGGCCCTGAGCAGAGCGTGGGCGCCAGGTGTCCTGAGCAGTCAGTGTCCCGAAATGTCCGCGTCACTGTGGACTGCCAGAGCGCTTTCTTAGCAACAGGGCACACCTGTCTGCCTGTGGCTTTCTCCCTTCCTTGGCCTCGCGTGGATGATGCTTTAATCTCCCTCCTGGGCTTGACGTGGAGCTGGTTTTCCTGCATCTCTGTTGTTTAGCACTTTCTTGCCGGCAGGAGCCATTTTCTTTGTTTATCTGATGCTTCCCTTTTTTGGTTTTCCCCGGGCTTTCCAGCCCTTGGAACACCCTTTTGTCAGCAGATGTGCATTTGTTTCCAATTTCTAATCTCCCAAGTGTAGCTCAACTTAAACCACCAAAGCAAGGAACATAAAATAAATTATCAGCGTAATGGAGATGTAGAGCAAAGTGAAGAGAACCCAATCTGACTCTTCACTGTGTTTCTGAGTATAGGTACACCTCAACTTGGCCAGCAAAGGTCCATATAGTCAAAGCTATGGTTTTTCCAGTGGTCATGTATACTGAGAGAGTTGGATCATAAGGGAAGCTGAGCGCTGAAGAATTGATGCTTTTGAACTATGGTTTTAGAGAAGACTCTTGAGAGTCCCTTGGACAGCAAGGAGATCAAACCAGTCAATCCTAAAGGAAATGAGTCCTGAATATTCACTGAAAGGACGGATGCTGAAGTTGAAACTCCAATACTTTGGCCACCTGATGCGAAGAGCCGACTCATTGGAAAGACCCTGATGCTGGGAAAGATTGAAGGCAGGAGGAGAAGGAGACAACAGAGGATGGGATGGTTGGATGGCATCACCGACTCTATGGACATGAGTTTGAGCAAGCTCTGGGAGTTAGTGATGGACAGGGAGACCTGGGGTGCTGCAGTCCATGGGGTTGCAAAGAGTCAGACATGACTGAGCAATTGAACTGACTGAGTGATACTGCAACTGAGTGAGGAGCTGGTTAGAAGCTAAAACTTTATGAAACCGATTTCTCAAATAGAGACTTTTTTCATTTGGATAAAAATATGGCCTCAAAATGAAGTAAGTTCATACCTAAACACATAGCAAGCAGTAAATAATATAGTAACAGAGCAGTAATTCTGCTCCGTTGGAAGCTGCAGCATCGGAATTCTGGCCCTGTGCACGCCGGGCCCCGAGTTCCCTGCCCACCTCCCCGCGGTGTGGGCCCAGGATGCCCACGCCCAGGTCGCTGCTTCCTGGGGCTCCGGTCCTGCCTCCTGTCGGGGTCCTCCGAGTGCACTGATGTGGGGGCCCGCTCTCGAGCCCACACTTGCCTTCACGGTCGCTCCCATGCTGTCTCCGCCTGGCATGTCTGCTGTTCCTGTTAGGCAGAACGTTCCTCTGTGTGTGGGAGCAAACATCCTCTTTCCAGACCTGACGCTGGGATGAGGCCGGGAAGGTGATGCGACGACTGGGCCCGGGGTTCCCACCTCCCCGTGACCCCGTGTGCTCACCGGAGCCATGTGCTTCCTGTCTGTGGGTGTTGCAACCCCTGAGCCACTTCCCCAGATCAGGCTGTCAGCACCGGTCTGCAGGTCCCTGAAAGCCACCTCCACCATCTCTTTAAGGCCTTTGACTGAGTTTGCATCATTTTTCTTCATCAGCACAATCATTATTTTAAGTATAATTTTTGTTAACCTGTAATTGTCACATCTAAACTTTAGGATTAAGGGGAAATTTAACTATTTTATACCCACGTATAAGTAAGTGAAATAAAGGTATTTATTTTAAGTCAGGAACTCTAGTCAAAGGTTTCCACAAGTCCCCCACTTTAGAAGCTTCCAGAGATGGGTCTTTGCTTACTCACCAGTGCTTCTGGTGGTCAGCGTCTGCGTGGGGCACACGTGGGCTTCCTGGCCACCCCCAGGTGGGTGTGAATGAACAGATATAGTTGTAGGTGAGAAATGACCATCACAGGTATTTTGGATAAAATTAGCAAGTTAATTTTGTGTGTTCGGTTTAGAGAGTGATAGTTAGAACCGAGGAGCTTTCTTTAACAGTGGCTTTTAGTTCGGGGGTCTTTGAGCATAGTGTCAGCTCTTGTTGCTGCTCTTACAGCACGTGTTGTTCCAGCTGAAGATCGGGATGGGGTTCTGCTATTTTTTTTGCCAGGGTCGGTGTGGAGTGGTTATGAAGCTCAGTGATGAAGAAAGAAATCAGAGTGTCTAAGCTCTTTAGACTTCATACTTTTCGTAAAAACTTTTTTTTTTTTTAACAGTTTTTTATTATGTAAAATGTCATTTAAACCATTCAAAATATACAGTTCAGTGGGTTTTATTTAGTATATTCACAGTGTTGTACGGCCATCATCACTGTTTCTAGAACATTTCCGTCCCAAGAAGAAACTCCCCTGGGTCTCTCTGTTAACTCTCCTCTCGTCTCAGCCCCTGTCAACCAGGACTCTACCCTCTGTCTCTGTGGATTTGCTTGTCCTGGACATTGCACACAAATGGAATCATGTGATATGTGGCCTTTTGCTCCTGGCTTCTGTTAATTTAGCATGACGCTTTCAAGGTTTTTCCATGCTGTATTATGTGTCGGCACTTTATTTTTTTATGGCTAAATAATAGTGCATCATATAGGCATATATAAATTTTGTATATCCAGTCATCTCTTGACGGACATTTGGACTGAACAGTTTTGTCTGTTTTGAATATTCCTGCTGTGAACATTCACGGGCAAGTCTTTGTGTAAATGTATGTGTTTCACTTCTTTTGGATATAGACACAAGAGTAGAATTGCTGGGTCATATGGTAACTCTGTTTAACTTTTTTGAGTAACTCCCCAATTGTTACCTACAGATGATGAACCATTTTATTATATTCAGCAATGTATGAGGGTTCCAATTTCTTCATATTCCTCACCAACACTTGAAGTTTTCCTTTTTTTTTAAATTACAGCCACACTAATAGCTGTGAAGTAGTACCTCATGTTGGTTTGTTTTTTTAATGGTAGTTTTTAAAAATTGACATGAAATTGACAGAACGTAAAATTAACCATTTTAAAGAGCAATTCACTGGCATATAGTACATTCACAGGTTGTAACCACAACCTCCTTCTGGTCCCAGACGTTCTCATTACCTCAGAAGGAAACCCTGAAGGCATTAAGCTGGTAATCCTCGTTGTCCTTCTCCTCATCTGCTAGGCAGCTACCAATCTGCTTTTCTGTCTCTGGATTTGCCTATTCTGTATGTTTCATATAAATGGAATCATGCGGTATGTGACCTTTTCTTTTTGACGTCTTTCACTAGGCATAATATTTTCCAGGTTCATCCATGTCGTGGCCTGTATCATCATCTCTTCATTTCTTTTTTATGGCTGCTAATTACACTCCCCACCCCCCATTTTGTTTATCTGTTCATCTCTTGATGCACATGTTTCTGCCTTTTGAGTACTGTGAATGGTGCTACTATAAACATGTCTGTACATATGTTGATTTGAGTACCTGTTTTCAGTTGTTTGGGGGATACACCTAAGAATGCAATTGCTGGGTCATATTGGCAATTCTGTGTTTAACTTTTTGAGAAACTGAAAATGTTTTCCACAAAAAACCAGTGCATTTTGTTTCCACCAGCAATATATGAGGGCATCAGTTTCTCTGCATTGTCAACAATGCTTGTTGTTTTACCTTTTAAAAAATCGTGGCCATTCTGGTGGGCTTGAAGTGATAGCTCACTGTGGTTTTGGTTTGTAATTCTCTAGTGACTCATGGTCGGAGAAGGCACTGGCGCCCCACTCCAGGACTCTTGCCTGGAGAATCCCAGGGACGGGGGAGCCTGGTAGGCTGCAGTCCACAGGGATGCTAAGAGTCTAGCACAACTGAGCGGCTTCACTTTCATTTTTCACTTTCATGCGTTGGAGAAGGAAATGGAACCCCACTCCAGTGTTCTTGCCTGGAGAATCCCAGGGACGGGGGAGCCTGGTGGGCTGCCGTCTATGGGGTCGCACAGAGTCAGACACGACTGAAGTGACTTAGCAGCAGCAGCAGCAGCAGTGAATCATGGTGTTGAAGATCTTTCCATGTGCTTATTGGCTGTTTCTATGTTTTTCTTGGAGAAATGTTTGTTCACATCCTTTGCCCATTTTTTAATTGAGTTGTTTGTCTTTTTGTTGTTGAGCTGTACGAGTTCTTTGTATATTCTGAATATTAGACTCTTATACATGGTTTGCAGAGTTTGTTCTTTGTTGTTTAGTCACTAAGTCGTGTCTGACTGTTTGCAACCCCATGGACAGCAGTCCACCAGGTTTCCCTGTCCTTCACTCTCCTAGAATTTGCTCATACTCAAGTCCATTGAGTCAGTGATGCCATCCAACCATCTCATCCTCTGTCGTCCCCTTCTCTTCCAGCCCTCAGTTGTTTCCAGCATTAGTGTCTTTTCCAATGAGTTGACTCTTCGCATCAGGTGGCCAAAGTATTGGCGCTTCAGCTTCAGCATCAGTCCTTCCAATGAACACCCAGGACTGATCTCCTTTAGGATGGACTGGTTGGATCTCCTTGCTCTCCAAGGGACTGTCACGAGTCTTCTCTAGCACCGCAGTTCAAAAGCATCTGTTCTTCAGCACTCAGCCTTCCTTAAGGTCCAACTCTCATATCCGTACATGACTACTGGAAAAAACACAGCTTTGACTATATGGACCTTTGTCAGCAAAGTGATGTCTCTGCTTTTTAATGCGCTGTCTAGGTTTGTTATAGCTTTTCTTCTGAGGAGCAAGCATCTTTTAATTTCATGGCTGTAGTCCCCATCTTTAGTCATTTTGGAGCCCAAGAAAATAAATAACTTTCTCCCATTTTTTTTGCATTTTTGGGTTCTTGATAGTGTCCTTTTATATACAAAGTTTTCAAATTTTATGAGGCCAATTTATCTTATTTTTCTTCATTGCTTGTGCTTTTGGGGTCCTGTCTAAGAATCCTTTGCCGGATCCAGCATCATCAAAATCTGTCCCTATGTTTTCTTCTAAACCTTATGGTTTTGCATGCATGCTGAATCACTTCAGTCATGTCCGACTCTTTGCAACCGTATGGACTGTAGCCCAACAGGCTACTCTGTCTCTGGAATTCTCCAGGCAAGAATACTGGAGTGGGTTCCATGACCACCTCCAGTAGACCTTCCTGACCCAGGGATCGAACCTGCATCTCTTAGATCTCCTGCATTGGCAGGTGGGTTCTTTACCACTAGCGCCACCTGGGAAGCCCTTTACGGTGTTAGTTCTTATATTTTAGTTGTTATATTTTAGCTTAGCGAGTTTAGTTGAACTCGCATGTATGGAGTGAGGCAGGGGTCTAAGTTCATTCTTCAACTTTGTTTTTCTTTTTCAATACTGTTTTGGCTCTTTGGGGTCCCTTTTGCAGTTCCATGTGAATTTTTTAAAATTTATTTTTAAGTGAGGGATAATTGCTTTACAGAATTTTAGGATCAGATTTCTCATTTCTGCAAAAGGCCACTGGAATTTTGATAGAGATTGCATTGAATCTGTAGATTGCTTTGGGTAGTATGTTTGTTATGGTTCTCTAGAGAAACAGAACCAGTAAGGTGTGTGTGTGTGTGTGTATGTGCGTGTGTAAAGAGATAGTTATTCTAAGGAATTGGGGTTCACACAATTACGGAGGCAGGCCAGTCCCAAAATCTGCCTTTTAAGTTGATAACTACAAGAGCCAGTGGCTTAGTTCCAGTCTGAGTCGAAAGGCCCAAAATCAAGAGGGCTAATGGTATAGTTCACTTCAGTTCAGTCACTCAGTCGTGTCCGACTCTTTGCAGCCCTAAAGACTACAGCACACCAGGCTTTCCTGTCCATCACCAACTCCTGGAGCTTGTTCAAACTCATGTCCATCAAGTTGGTGATACCATTCAACCATCTCATCCTCTGTCGTCCCCTTCTCCTCCTGCCGTCAGTGTTTCCCAGCATCAGGGTCTTTTCCAGTGAGTCACTTCTTCACATCTGGTGGCCAAAGTATTGGCACTTCAGCATCAGTTCTTCCAATGAACACCCAGGACTGATCTCCTTTAGGATGGACTGGTTGGATCTCCTTGCTGTCCAAGGGACTCTCAGGAGTCTTCTTCAACACCACAGTTCAAAAGCATCAATTCTTCCGCGCTCAGCTTTTTTTACGGTCCAACTCTCACATCCATACATGACTACTGGAAAAACCGTAGCTTTGACTAGACAGACCTTTATTGGCAAAGTAATGTCTCTGCTTTTTATCGGTTGTCTAGATTGGTCATAACTTTTTTTCCAAGGAGCAAGCGTCTTTTAATTTCATGGCTGTAGTCACCATCTACATTGATTTTGGAGCCCAAAAAAATAAAGTCTGTCGCTGTTTCCACTGTTTCCCCATCTATTTGCCATGAAGTGATGGGACAGAATTCCACATTCTTCATTTTTTGAACGTTGAGTTTTCAGCTAGCGTTTTCACTCTCCTCTTTCACCTTCATCAAGAGCCTCTTAGTTCCTCTTCGCTTTCTGCCATAAGGGTGGTGTCATCTGCATATCTGAGGTTATTGATATTTCTCCCGGCAATCTTGATTCCAGCTTGTGTTTCATCCAGTCTGGCATTTCTCATGATGTACTCTGCATAAAAGTTAAATAAGCAGGGTGACAATATACGGCCTTGACGTACTCCTTTCCCGATTTGGAACCAGTCCATTGTTCCATGTCCAGTTCTAACTGTTGCTTCTTGTCCTGCATACAAATTTCTCAGGAGGCAGGTCAGGTGGTCTGGTATTCCCATCTCTTAAAGAATTTTCCACAGTTTGTTGTGATCCACACAGTCAAAGGCTTTGGCGTAGTCAATAAAGCAGAAGTAGATGTTTTTCTGGAACTCTCTTGCTTTTTCTGTGATCCAGCGGATGTTGGCAATTTGATCTCTGGTTTCTCTGCCTTTTCTAAATCCAGCTTGAACATCTGAAAGTTCACGGTTCACATACTATTGAAGCCTGGCTTGGAGAATTTTGAGCATTACTTTGCTAGTGTGTGAGATGATTGCAATTGTGCAGTAGTTTGAACATTCATTGGCATTGCCTTTCTTTGGGATTGGAATGAAAACTGATGTTTTCCAGTCCTGTGGCCACTGCTGAGTTTTCCAAATTTGCTAGCATAGTGAGTGCAGCACTTTCACAGCATCATCTTTTAAGATTTGAAATGCTGAACTGGAATTCCATCACCTCCACTAACTATTCACAGTGATGCTTCCTAAGGCCCACTTGACTTCGCATTCCAGGATGTCTCGCTCTAGGTGAGTGATCTCACCATCATGGTTATCTGGGTCATGAAGATCTTTTTTGTATAGTTCTTCTGTGTTTTCTTGCTACTTCTTAATATCTTCTGCTTCTGTTAGGTCCATACTGTTTCTGCCTTTATTGTGCCCATCTTTGCATGAAATGTTCCCTTTCGTGCAGAAGGGACAGGAAGGGTGTGGTTTCTATCCAAAACCCAGGCTTCAGATCCAGGAAGAGCTGATATTTCAGTTTTAGTTTGAAGGCAAGAAAAAAAAGCCAGTGTGTCAATTTGAAGACAGGCACAAAGACTCCTCCTTACTTGGGGAAAGGGCAGACTTTTTTGTACTATTTAGGCATTTAATTGAATGAGGCTCCACATTAGGGAGGGCAGTCTGCTTTATTCAGTTTACCAATTTAAATGTTAATCTCTTCCAACGCCCTCACAGGAACACCTAGAATAATATTTGATCAGATATCTAGGCACCTTGTGACCTCAACAAGTTGACACATAAAATTAACCGTCAGAAGTAGTATTGCCATCATAATATTGTCTTCCGGTCCATGTACATAGATCTGTTTTGGAGCAGACAAATATCTTAACATTGAATGGTGTGTTCTTTCTTTCAGCAATTGTGAACAAATCTTTCACATATTGGTTAAATTTATTCCTAGGTAATGGATTCTTCTGGATGCTATTGTAAATGGAGTTGCTTTCTAAATCAGATTGTTTGTTGCTGTTGTATAGAAACAGAAATGATGTTTCTTTGTTGGCTTTTGTACCTTGCAACTTTGTTGAATTCTTTTATTAGTTCTAGGTACTTTCTTGTGAAGTCTTTGGGATTTTCTATACCTAGGATCATATCATCTGTGAATAGAGCTGGTTTCATTTCTTTCTTTCTAATTTGGATGCCTTTCATTTCATTTTCTTGCCTAATTGCTCTGGATAGAATTTCCATATAATATTGAGTAACAGTGGTGAAAGCTTGCATCCTTCTCTTATTCCTGATCTTTCACCATTAAACGTGGGTTTTTCACAAATAACTTTTATCCTTTATAATGTAAAGGAAAAGTGAAGATAAAAGTGTTAGTTGCTCAGTCATTTCCGACTCTTTACGGCCCCGTGAGCTATAGCCTGCCAGACTCCTCTGTCCATGGAATTCTCCAGCCATTCCCTTCTCTTTGCCCTTCTTTGACTCAGGAATCAGACCCAGGTCTCCTGCATTGCAGGTGGATTCTTTTACCATCTGGGCCACCAGAAAAGCCCCATGTCAAGGAAGTTCCCTCTTATTCCTAGTTTCTAAGGACTGTTCTAATGAAAGGATGTTTAATTTTGTCCACTTCTTTTTCTACACCAGTTGAGATGATCATGTGTATTTTACCCTTGTTCCATTACTGTGGTATATTACATTGATTGATTTTCTTATACTGAACCACTCTTACCTTCCTGGGACAAATCCCACTTGATCGTGGTGTAGAATACATTTAATGTGCTTTAGGGCTTAGTTTTTTAGTATTTTGTTGAGTCTTCTTCATTTTTGAAACATTTTGGGGGGGCAGGGACAGAGGATTCCTAGTTGATATTTTTTTCTTTCAGCCATTCAAATATATTATCCCATTGTCCTCTGTCCTCTATTGTTTCTGATGAGATGTCAACTGTTGATCTTATTGAGGAAGTCCTTTTATGTAAGGAATCATTTCTCTTGCTGCTTTCAAAATTTTCCTTCTTTCCTCCCGCAGTTCAATGATAATGTGTATTAGTATAGATCTCTTTGAGTTTAACCTACACAGAGTTTGTTGAGTTTCCTGAATGTGCAAATTAATATTTTTCATCAGAAATAGGAAATCCTTGTCCATTATCTTTTAAAATATTCTTTTCACCTTTTTGTCTCCCTCCTTTCCTTTCTGGGACTCCCAGAATAATGTATATGTTGGTATGATTGATAGTGCCCCATAGGTATCTAAGCTCTTTGCATTTATTATTTTTTCCTTCTGTTACTTAGACTGGATAAACTCAATTGTGTTGTCTTCAAATCTCAATTGACCTATCCTCAATTTCTCTAATTCTTTCTTCTTTCTACTCAGTTCTTCTGTTGAGCCCCTTTATTGAATTTTTCTTTTCCATTATTGTGCTTTTTCACTCCAGGATCTCCGTTTGGTTCCTTTTAAACTTTATTGATTTTTATTGATATTTTCTATTTCATGAGACATTGTTCAGATGGTTTCTTTTACTTTTTTAGACATGGTTCCCTTTATCTCTTTGAACTCATGTACAATTTTAAGTCTAATGTCTGGGTTTCCTCCTAGATAGTTTCTATTACTTGCTTTTTTTTTTTTTTTTCCCTGTTATCTTGCCTGACTTAGAATTTTTTTGTTGAAAATGGACATTCTGGATATTATAATATGGCAAATATGGAAGTGAGCTTCTCCCCAGTATTTCTTGCCACTTGTTTTAGTTACTGTTTGCATAAATGACTTTTTTGAGCTGATTTTGTAAAGTCCGTATTCTTTATCACGTGCAGTCACTGAAGTCTCTGTTCCACCAGTGTAGTAGTCAGCTAAGAATCACACAGAGATTTTCTTAAGTGCCTGGAACCAAAATAATCTCCGAATCTCTTCATACAGGGTATGTGTGAGTGTCAGGGTGTTTTGAGCACCCAGCCAGGCAGTTGACAAGTTTGGCTTAGCATCACTTCCTGCTTGTACAGAACCTGAAGGTCAGCTGGAGGTGAGAGTTCAGGGTCTTCTCAGATCTCTCCTGAGCGTGCACACAGCCCGGAGCATGTGCGTGGCCTTCTGGGACCCCAGTAACCCGTTGGAGCTCTTCAGAGCCCTCGTTTCCCAGCATTTCCTGTCAGTCTTTTGGTTTGTCTCTCGTTTTCTTCTACTATTACTGGTTGGCCCAGGCATCAGTGACTCATCCATTTGCCTGTGAGTGTTTTTAGGACAGCACCCCAGCCCCACCATGGCTGCCTCAGTGCTGGGAGAGTCCTGAGACTAATGAGGTCAAGCCGTTTGAGCGGGTCTTCTGGGGAGCCACCAGAGAGGTCGTAACTACTCCTGAAACTCTTTGCACATGAGTCTGTTCCCCTCCACCTGCCCCCAGCCTCCAGCCAGTCTCCGTGCTGGTATTGCAGGCATCTGTCTCCCAGGCCCCTGCCTCTTGGGGAGGGGGCCAGGGCTGGGGAAAGCCCCGCAGAGCTCACTGTCCACCGCGATGCAGCAGGTTTTTGTTGATTAAGCATCCCTCTGATTGCTGTAAGCTTTCTGTTTAGTTTTTAGAGTTCCACACAGGTTGTTTCTGACAGATCTCACCATCTGTTTTCTGGCTTTTATTGAAGGATGGACTTTTAGAGTTATGTACTCAGCCATCTTCACTGACATCACTCAACGTCTGTTCTTAACCTGGCGACCAATTTTGAATTTGCCTCATTTATGTCCACCCTACCTGATTTCAGAAAGGAGTTAAGTTGGCTTTCAATGGTGAACAGTATGAGAGATAAATTTTCATTAATATTCGTGTCCTCCCTTGTTGCTTTTGAAAACTGTGGTCCTGCAGATAGACGTTTTATCTCCTTTGGTGATGCTGAGGTTTTCATCCCCCTGCTACACAGATGGGAGGGCACCTGAAGTAGATTCACTCTGGTGGTTCTCCTGCCTGACCTTGTGTGTGGTCTTAGGGTGACACACCCACGGGCATCCAGCTTTAGCAGTGCTCCCTCTCACTACCGTCTACCTCTGGGCTGGTTGTGGAAAATTTGCCTCCAGTGATGGTCTTCCTAAATCCAAAAACTTCCTTTTCCTCAGGACACAGTCCGTGGATAATTGTCTTAAGACTTAAAGATACCATCCTGTTGTCTTAGTTGTTTTAGGAGGTGGTTAGGTGACTTGTATGCTTTAAATCAGAACTGGCTTCTTGTAGTCGCCTTGACCCTTGGCGGAGTCTGGGATCAGTAACCCTGAGAGGGTCCGTTCGTCCACCAGTCCTGGCACCAGGGAGGACTGTGGGCCAGCTGAGGCCCACGTCGGCCATCTCACCGATAGAGCAGGGTGTGGGCTTGCCCACTGGGCCCTGCTTGGGGTCCATGTAGTTTCTTAAACAAGCTCTTGTTTAGGTAGAATATTTCCCTTGAGTAATGTGAGTCTGTTCAACATAGGTGGTGACTCGTTATTTGAGCAGAACACCCTTTTTTGGGAAATGATTCTGTGTAGAACTGCTCTCAGTTCGGTTCCCTATATGTTAGGTTGTCCTTTTTCATCAGCATCACCCGTAAGCTCATCTGAATATTTTTAAAAGGCCAAGAGGTACAGATAAAGATATCCTTTAAAAGGATACATTTGACTACATTAAAATTAAGAACTTCATTTCATTAAAATGCAGAAAGTTAAAGTGAAGCCACAACCTAAGGGGAAAACATATACATATAACTAACAAAAGATTAGCAGTCAGAACATATGAATCACCCCTGCAAATCAATATTTTAAAAGACCAATAACCCAATTAAAAAACTCAGACACAGGCATTTCAACAGAAGGAAAAGCACAGGTGCCGGTGAGCATGTGAATATGCTAAACCTGTTTAATTACCAGAGTAAGGAAGAAAGGGACCCTCATACCTGCCAGATTGGTGGAAATTAAGCTGTCTAATGATGCCCAGTGTTGGTGAGAGGGTGGGTTAGCGAAGCTCGTGAACTGGCTGTGCCTACACCCTGCAGACCAGCCGTTCCTGTGAACTCTAGATGTGGAGTTCAGGGCAGGAGTTGGCAAATTCTTCTCTAAAGGGAGAAGTGGTAAATATTCCAGGCTTTGTGGGCAATGTATAAGGTCTTATCACATACTTGCCTTTGTTTCATTTGTTTGTTTGACTCTTTAAGAATGTAAAAAGCGTGTTAAGCTTGAGAGCCTAGCAGAAACAGGCTACTGACCATATATGACCCGCAGGTAACAGTTGCTTAACCCTAGTCCGGTGATCTCGAGTGTATACCGTAGAGAAATTTCCCCAGGACAGATGCTCTAAGATGTTCAGAACAGAGTGTCCATACTAGCAGAAAATGGAAGCAGTGTGATAAAAAGATAGGTACACTGTGGAATATTATATTTTAGTAAAAATTAATGAAATATGTCTACTACACACAGCACACATGGCGTAACACTGATATGACCCTGATGATGGAGGACTGCATATGGTTTATCATTTTTATGAGGTTAAAAAGAGGCGAAAATGTTTTGTTTAAGAAGAAAAATGTGTGATAGTAAGAGTAAGTACAAAGATAAGTACAAAGTTGAGGCTGACATTGGCTTTTGGAGTGAGGCAGGGGATGGCTGAGGTGGGGGGCACAGGGCGATGGTGACTGTCACGTGAGTGCTGGGTTCTGGGGCTTTGTTGATGCTGTATTCTTAACCTTGCGTGGATATTGCACAGAACCGTTTTTATGTGTCTGGTACACACAGTACATTTTCTTGAAAGGCAGAGAAGGGTGTCAGCCAGGGAGGACTTAGAGCCCACCCCGCTGCTCTCCGTGAAGTGGCCCTTCTGTACCGGCGTTGTACTGAGTTGACCAGCTGGGAAGGAGGAGGCAGGTGGCCCGCAGGCGTTGGGCAGTGGCCGCCAGCACGGCCTGCCAGAGCCATGAAGAGATGCGCCGGGGCACAGCCCGCTCCCTTGGGTGGCGACCGTGAGCTCGCCGGCCCGAGCACACCCTGCCCCTTCCCCAGCGATGGTCTTGGCGCCCTTGTCCGAAACCAGCTGGCCATAAATGTGAGCATTTCTGTCTGGACTCTTGGTTCTGCTTCATTGACTGTCTGTCTGTCCTTCTTACCACTACTACAGTATCCTGATTCATCTGTAGTAAGTTTTGAAATAAGGAAGTGTGAGTCTTCCGACTTGGTTCTTCTTTTTCAGGATTGTTTTGTCTATTGTGAGTCCCTCATATTTCAGTGTGAATTTTAGGTTCAGCTTATTAATTTTTGCAAGAAAAACCCCAGCTAGGACTCAGTATGGGTTGGGACAGGTTTGTAGGTCAGGCTGAGTAGTAGGGCCACCTGAGCCATGTTAAGGGTTCCAGTCCGTAAGTATGGAAGCTTTCCGCTTAGGATAAAAAACAGTGTTTTATCATTTTCAGAATATATTTTATTATTTTTGATACTCTTATAATCGGATTGCTTTCTCAATTTTATTTTTGAATTGTTCACTGCTAGTGTATAGAAATGCAACTGGACTTTATATGTTGATATCAAGCTCCGGGAGATGGTGACGGACAGGGAAGCCTGGCGTGCTGCAGCCCACGGGGTCTCAAAGAGTCAGACACAGCTGACTGACTGAGCTATTATATCCTGCAGCTTTACTGAGCAAGTTTATTAGTTCAGCTTGTTTTTAGTTGGTTCCTTAGTATGTCCTTTGCACAGGATTATGTCATCTGAAAATGGAAATAGTTTTACTTCTTCTTTCCAGTCTGGAAGCTGTTTATTTCTTTTTTTTCTTGCCTAATTGCTGAGCAAGGGCTTTTTGACAAGGCTTTAAGCTGTCCAGAGTGAGGAAGCAGCTGATCCCCGTGGACTCCCCGACCCAGCGGGAGGAGAGTGTTTTTTGGGTGTAGTGCTGCAATTTGCAGAGGGATCCTGCATGTAATACCTCAGTGATGCCTGAAAATGCCAGAGAATTAAGGGCGCCATCTGCTTTTCACGGGAAAAGAAAAACTGAGGCTTCAAGGATGAACGCTGTGCCTGAGGACCTGCCTCAGGGCGGGAGCACCAGGCCTGCCTTCCCACCCAGGCCACTCCCAGCCCCTGCCTGTCCGACCCTCCCTGGAGCCCCCAGGACCTGGCCGCCCGCCACTCCCACCCAGCCGTGCTGGCTGTGTCTCTCTGCCTTGTCCTCCGCCAGAACTGGGATCATCCTGCCCCAGGTCCCACTCGGGAAGCCCGTCTCCCCAGCACAGGGTGCAGGCCTCCCAGTCTGAGCATCTGCAGCCTCTGTAAGCTCTCAGGGGGTGCTGCCCGCTCCTGCCGCTGTCCCCCCTGCTGACCCCTGAGTGCCCCCCTTCCTCACGACTCTCGCAGAGCTCCTGAGGGGCGGGGACAGGACAGTCCCTCTCACCTGCTCGCCCTGACAAGCAAGGCACAGTGCCGTGTGTATGCTGGAGCTCCCCAGTTACCTACTGAGATGGAACGCGGTTGGTTCGGCAGCCCCTGCAGAGCCGCTCCCCCGAGGCCTCTCCGCCCGGTGGGAGGCCAGTGGTGGGCCGTCCCGCGTGGCCTGGCCGTGCCTGCTGGCGGCTCTCAGGAGGCGAGCACCCGTGGGAGAACCTGAGACTTGCCCACGCGTGGCCAGCAGGGCCTCCAGAAAACACGGCTGAGGCTGAAATAAAGTCAGAGCTTCAGTGTTGGAGCAGAACCGGCTGTTGTCCTCTAAAACAATGTTTGTTTAACAGTTTACTAACCACTGGAGGAAGTATCCAATGGACAACCTTTTTAGAAAGATACTGGGCAGTGATCGTATACGGACATATGTCTGAGCAAACTCAGGGAGATAGTGAAGGACAGGGGAGCCTGGCGTGCTGCAGTTCATGGGGTCACAAGGAGCTGGACACGACTTTAACAATCGAATAACGATGTATTTTTAAAACTGACGTGACGTTTGACCCAGCAGCCGTGTTTCTGCGTCCTTGCCTCAGTGCGGAGATGCGTTCAGGAGTGTTCTCTGCAAGTTGTTTATAGCATCAGCTTAGACCAGCCTCGCGGTCCGTGAGCAGAACTGGGGAACCCCACGTGGAGTGCCATGTGGCCCTTCCCCGTGATGCGGTGTCTATTTACAGGCCGCTGTGGAGAAATGCCCGGGATGCGCTGTTGGTGCTGACAGGAGAGCCGTAGGCTAGTCTGCACGTGTTGCACACGCAGCATGGTTTGTGTGGAGGAAGGAGGAGACGGGTGTCTGCACGCTCGCACGGACACCAGCAGAGCGTCTGCCCCTGGGCCCCATGGTCTTCTCTGCGAGCGTGTGGTGTTCCAGAGAAATCTTCCCGAGGCCCTTCCCCAGCACAGGGCACAGCCACTTCTTACATTTAAAGTGTACGACGCTACGTGTTAACGTCACACATTAACCAAACCTAAATGGAACTGGCTTAAACACTTACTTTGAAATGTTCTTTGTTTAGATTTTAAATTGAAATATTATTCACATACCATAGAGTCCGCCCCCTTTAAAGCGTACGGTTCACTGGTTTTTAGTCTCTACACAGAATGTGCAGTCACCCAGGAAGCCTGGTTCCCATTAGTAGGTGCGCCCACTCCCCCGCCCCTGCTGACTGAGAACCTGCCCTGGGGCTCTGGGGTTTGCCTCTTCTGGAAGCGTTGTGTTCAGATTGTCTTCTCTGACCTCACTTGCGAATATTCAAGGAGGGCTGATGCTTTTCCTGTCTGTGCTGCCCAGGTGCTTTCTTTCCCCTCCATCCCTGGAAGCTCGTTATCCAGCCAGCAACTCAGCTCAGGAATGGGCCGTGCATGGGGCGGGGTGGGGGCCCTGGGCGGGGTTTTGAGGGGCCCTTGGGGTGTGTGGCATAGGTGCCCAGTCAGCACCCCACATTCCAGGGGAGTCCTGACAGGCCTGCACTCTGCCTTTCAGGACAGGCTGCAGGGAGCTTCTCCTCATGTGCTTGCGATTCTGGGCGTGTGTGCGCTTGTCTTCAGTTCAGTTCAGTCGCTCAGTCGTGTCCGACTCTTTGTGACCCCATGAATCGCAGCACGCCAGGCCTCCCTGTCCATCACCAATTCCCAGAGTTTACTCAAACTCATGTCCATCAAGTCGGTGATGCCATCCAGCCATCTCATCCTCTGTCATCCCTTTCTCCTTCTGCCCCCAATCCCTCCCAGCATCAGAGTCTTTTCTAATGAGTCAACTCTTTGCATCAGGTGGCCAAATTATTGGAGTTTCAGCCTTAGCATCAGTCCTTCCAATGAACACCCAGGACTGATCTCCTTTAGGATGGACTGGTTGGATCTCCTTGCAGTCCAAGGGACTCTTAAGAGTCTTCTTCAACACCACAGTTCAAAAGCATCAGTTCGTCCGCACTCAGCTTTCTTCACAGTCCAACTCTCACATCCATACATGACCACTGGAAAAACCATAGCCTTGACTAGACGGGCCTTTGTTGGCAAAGTAATGTCTCTGCTTTTTAATATGGTATCTAGGTTGGTCATAACGTTCCTTCCAAGGAGTAAACGTCTTTTAATTTCATGGCTGCAATCACCATCTGCAGTGATTTTGGAGCCCAAAAAAATAAAGTCTGACACTGTTTCCACTGTTTCCCCATCTATTTGCCATGAAGTGATGGGACCGGATACCATGATCTTAGTTTTCTGAATGTTGAGCTTTAAGCCAACTTTTTCACTCTCCTCTTTCACTTTCATCAAAAGGCTTTTTGGTTCCTCTTCACTTTCTGCCATAAGGGTGGTGTCGTCTGCATATCTGAGGTTATTGATATTTCTTGATTACAGCTTGTGCTTCTTCCAGCCCAGCGTTTCTCATGATGTACTCTGCATAAAAGTTAAATAAGCAGGGTGACAATATACAGCCTTGACATACTCCTTTTCCTATTTGGAACCAGTCTGTTGTTGCATGTCCAGTTCTAACTGTTGCTTCCTGACCTGCACACAGGTTTCTCAAGAAGCAGGTCAGGTGGTCTGGTATTCCCATCTCTTAAAGAATTTTCCACAGTTTACTGTGATCCACACAGTCAAAGCCTTTGGCATAGTCAATAAAACAGATATATATGTCAATAAAAGCAAGGAACTCTCTTGCTTTTTCAATGATCCAGCGGATGTTGGCAATTTGATCTCTGGTTCCTCTGCCTTTTCTAAAACCAGCTTGAACATCTTGAAGTTCACAGTTCACATACTATTGAGGCTGGCTTGGAGAATTTTGAGCATTACTTTACTAGCGTGTGAGATGAGTGCAATTGTGCAGTAGCTTGAACATTCTTTGGCATTGCCTTTCTTTGGGATTGGAATGAAAACTGACCTTTTCCAGTCCTGTGGCCATTGCTGAGTTTTCCAAATTTGCTGGCATATTGAGTGCAGCACTTTCACAGCATCATCTTTCAGGATTTGAAATAGCTCAACTGGAATTCCATCACCTCCACTAGCTTTGTTCGTAGTGATGCTTTCTAAGGCCTACTTGACTTCACATTCCAGGATGTCTGGCTCTAGGTGAGTGATCACACCATTGTGATTATCTGGGTCATGAAGATCTTTTTTGTATAGTTCGTCTGTGTATTCTTGCCACCTCTTCTTAATATCTTCTGCTTCTATTAGGTCCATACCATTTCTGTCTTTTATCGAACCCATTTTTGCATGAAATGTTCCCTTGGTATCTCTAATTTTCTTGAAGAGATCTCTAGTCTTTCCCATTCTGTTGTTTTCCTCTATTTCTTTGCATTGATCGCTGAGGAAGGCTTTCTTATCTCTCCTGGCTGTTCTTTGGAACTCTGCATTCAAATGGGAATAGCTTTCCTTTTCTCCTTTGCTTTTTGCTTTTCTTCTTTTCACAGCTATTTGTAAGGCCTCCTCAGACAACCATTTTGCTTTTTTGCATTTCTTTTCCATGGGGATGGTCTTGATCCCTGTCTCCTGTGCAGTGTCATGAACCTCCGTCCATAGTTCATCAGGCTCTCTGTCTGTCAGATCTAGTCCCTTAGATCTGTTTCTCACTTCCACTGTATAGTCATAAGCGATTTGATTTAGGTCATACCTGAATGGTCTAGTGGTTTTCCCTACTTTCTTCAATTTAAGTCTGAATTTGGCAATAAGGAGTTCATGATCTGAGAGCCAGCTCCCGGTCTTGTTTTTGCTGACTGTATAGAACTTCTCCATCTTTGGCTGCAAAGAATATAATCAGTCTGATTTCAGTGTTGTCCATCTGGTGATGTCCACGTGCAGAGTCTTCTCTTGTGTTGTTGGAAGAGGGTGTTTGTTATGACCAGTGTGTTCTCTTGGCAAGACTCTATGAGCCTTTGCCCTGCTTCATTCTGTACTCCAAGGCCAAATTGCCTGTTACTCCAGGTGTGTCTTGACTTCCTACTTTTGCATTCTAGGCCCCTATAATGCAAGGGACATCTTTTTTGGGTGTTAGTTCTAAAAGGTCTTGTAGGTCTTCATAGAACCGTTCAACTTCAGCTTCTTTAGCGTTACTGATTGGGGCATAGGCTTGGATTACCGTGATATTGAATGGTTTGCCTTGGAAACGAACAGAGATCATTCTGTCATTTTTGAGATTGCATCCAAGTACTGCATTTCGGACTCTCTTGTTGACCATGATGGCTGCTCCATTTCTTCTAAGGGATTCCTGCCCACAGTAGTAGATATAATGGTCACCTGAATTAAATTCACCCATTCCAGTCCATTTCAGTTCGCTGATTCCTAGAATGTCGACGTTCACTCTTGCCATCTCCTGTTTGACCACTTCCAATTTGCCTTGATTCATGGACCTAACATTCCAGGTTCCTATGCAATATTGCTCTTTACAGCATCGGACCTTGCTTCTATCACCAGTCACATCCACAACTGGTTGTTGTTTTTGCTTTGGCTACATCCCTTCCTTCTTTCTGGAGTAATTTCTTCACTGATCTCCAGTAGCATATTGGGCACCTACCAACCTGGGGAGTTCATCTTTCAGTATCCTATCGTTTTGCCTTTTCATACACTTCACTTGTCTTAAGCAGCCTGTAAAAACCAAGGATCCAAACCTGTGTTCTTCACTTGTCTGTACAGAGGACATGTGACCTCTACCTAGTTATAGGTAAACCAACAGTTATTGTTCATCATTAGCTTCATCCTGAGTTGGCTCTTATATTTGAAATAGGAATTCACAACCAAAGAGTCAAACATGTCTCACTGAGAACTGTTTATCTATGGAACACACGTTTCTCACGCATTATAGGATAAAATACTAAACCACAGTTGCAAGTAGCGTCTGATCTAAGCAAAGGTTTTCAAGGCATGAAGCCATGAGATCAGTTCTGAAAACT
Organism: Dama dama; assembly: GCF_033118175.1. Lineage (NCBI taxonomy): Eukaryota > Metazoa > Chordata > Mammalia > Artiodactyla > Cervidae > Dama > Dama dama. The sequence continues at coordinate 74,280,025 of NC_083693.1, forward strand.
GAGGTTTTTCTTTCTTTTTTCTGGCTTCACAGAAATACAGTTTGCTGTGAGTGGCCCAGACCTCACCTTTCCCTCTGTTAACTCAGCAGATGTGTAACGAGAACCTTTCACCTCGGGCCCCAGTGGTTCCAGGTGCCCAGGGTTTGTTCAACAAAGCAGATCCAAACCCACGCCCTGCCTCAGGGACTGCGGCAGTAAATAAGCCACAAGCAGCAGTCTTGGGAGGGTGGGCCTTGGGGGTGGGCAGCGAGTGGGCTGACCAGGGTGGGCTCCGTGAGAAGGCGGGAGGCGTGCGGAGAGGAGGGTGGCGGAGCCGGGGTCAGCATTTGCAGGAGGGCAGGGCGGGAGACCTGTGGCAGCAGACCGACTCCTGGTTGACCCGTTTCCCAGACCGGCACCTTCCTACTTAGCGTCTTGACAGACAGGATTCTAATCAGTGAATTGGTGAGCAAAGGGTTGCTGGTCTTTTTGGGTCACTTTGAAATCTTTTTTTTTTGTGGTGTCGCAAATAGATGCCACAGGAGGCTCCCGCGCTTTGCACAGTAGTATGTGTTTTGTTAAAAGTGACCCCCGTGTGGCTGGAACACGGGTCATGTGCCTGTCACGGGCTCTGCCTCCTGCGTGGTTCCTGCACGTCCCGGCCATGGGCACGCCTCCCTTCGGCCCTGTCCGGGGGCGGGAAGAGGCGACGTGGCCTCTGTCCCCGGCCCACCCAGGTGCCCTGGGCCCAGGGGTGCAGCGTGCCCCGTTCCCGCAGAACCCGCATCCAGCCCGGCCTCACTGGCTGGGGGCCTTGGGCTGAGGGGGGCGGGGGGTGGGTGGATGGATGCCTAGCACCTCATAAGGAGAAGGCGTTTGGCCCTGATTTGTGTCAGTCGCAGAAATAGATGGATTGAGCAGGAGCTCAGCTGGTTTTGAGAGACCGGTGAGTTTTGAGTGGAGCTCCTACTTTGCCGGGACGGAGCCTCGCAGGTGGGGACCGGCCACGTGTCACCGTGCGGTTGGCCAGTCCCAGAGTCCCCGCCGGCGTCCAGTCCCAGGCACCTACCTGGTCCTGCATACCCAGGGCGGCCTCCGAGGCTGCAGGGCGGGCTCGAGAACGGGACCAGGCAGCCCACCCAGGGGAGGTGGTCGCTGGGTGACAGGAGCTGCACCATCAGAATGGTCTGTAGAATGTGAAGTGATGCAGAGCCTCATCTGCATTTTAAATTAAAGAGCCTTAACAATGCAGTCTGCGCCTTGCAGCAGGTCCCCGGGTGGGAGGCCTGCGGGGAGCCTCGGCCAGCTTCCCCGGGCCCACGCCCCCACCTCCCCCCGCCGGTGTCCCCGCTCTGATGGACCCCCTTCTCCTAGGATGGAGCCCAGTAAGAAGCTGGATGCGGCCAGTGCCCTGCCTGCCAACCCCCCGCTGAAGCTGCACCCCGAGCGCGGAGGCGGGCCAGCCGTGCTGGTCCCCGAGCAGGGCGGCTACAAAGAGCGCTTCGTGAAGGCCGTGGAGGACAAGTACAAGTGTGAGAAGTGCCGTCTGGTGCTCTGCAGCCCCAAGCAGACCGAGTGCGGGCACCGCTTCTGTGAGACCTGCATGGGCGCCCTGCTCAGGTGGGTGCTGCAGACTCGGGGCGCCCCTCCCCAGCGCCCCCCGCGAGGCCTCTCCCCTGGGGCCCCTGGCCTCTGTCCGTGGGGCCCAGTTTTGCTGGAGGCGCTCACGTTCTGGGGAGGAGCCACCCCGTCCACCAGCAATGGTGGTGCCCTTCGGGGCGAGCCCCCAGGATAGGGGTGTGCAAGGGGCTCGGGATGTGGCGGGCAGGGCCTCGGTAAGGACAGGATGCCCTGGAGCTGAGTGTCAAGGAGCTGCAGCAGCCCTCGCAGGCCTGTTGTTGTGAACTAACACCACTCAAACCCCCCGCGTCAGGGAGGCTGGGGTTGTACAGCAGAGCGAGCTGGTTCATCCCGTGGGTTTTGCCCGGCGGGGCGCTGGGCACCGCGTTCAGCCTGGGCCCCGCCAGCGGCGGGAGCCAGAAGGCAGCCTCCCTGCCCAGGGCCCCCTCTGGGGACGTGCGTCTGAGCTCGCGTCCTGTTCCCCCAGACTGAGGACTCAGCTCTGGAACGAGCTTGGTGACGGCGGCGCAGCCCCAGGGCGCCTGCTGTCCCTGCGGGCCGGGGCAGGCCGGGACAGTGTCTCTCTTAGTGTCCTCCTCTGCTCCTGGCGCTCCTCCTGCTCCGAGTTTGGCAGGTGTCAGGGGATCCCGCCCGCGGCGGAGCGGTGCCTAAGGACTCTGAACGAGGCCCAGGATTAAAACAGGTGAGCACGGACTCCAGGCTCCGTGCTGGTGAAGTCTGGATGAGCGAGCTGTCACTTTAAAGCCTGTTAATCGGGTCCCCCCGCCCACCTGCCTGGCCCCCAGGCCTGGACGCCAGGTGCCCCCAGGCTGTCGAGGGCAGGGGCCCTGGAAGGAAGGAGCACTCAAAATTAGTTTTTTATTTTTAATCTCTCAGAGGTGGTTTCCAGCACAGGATGGGGGTGAACGAATCAAGTCCAAAAAAGGGCAGCTAGGGAGCAGTGGCTCGTGTCCTGAGTTTGGGGACAAGAATCATGTAGGAGACTCGTGGTCTCTGGAGACAGGCTCAGCTTTCGATTCCCACAGGACTCAAGTCCGTGGAACTCCATCAGCTTTTCAGCAGCTGTGAAGGAGACAGCCTGCGGATCCAGCACTGTTCAGAGGCCCTCCTGGGAGCTGGGGACATTCACGCCATAGAGCCCCTCTGCAGGGAGCTGCTTTTGGTTTCTGAAATGAAATTTCACTTTTAATTGAAAGGGACTTTCCAAAAGGGACTGATTTAAGCTGTTCTGCTAAAAAACTTCCTTATGAAAAATCACTACTAAAAAAGAATCTTAGCCCTTTTCTCCCATTTAGACCATATTTAAGCCAAACTCATCCTGGCATTCTGAAGCTGCTCCGAGCTCCGCACAGCAGACACGACCCCAAAGTGAATGGCTCAGCGTTCCCAGTGCTCCCGGAGAAGGTGCTCGCCCTCTAACACATTTACTGTGTCTCTCCCCTCAGCTCCTCCAGCCCGAAATGTACTGCTTGTCAAGAAGTCATCATCAAAGACAAGGTATTCCTGGTTTTTCACAAGCTGTTTGGTCACCGTGTTGCGCTGGGGGTGCCTGCCGTGAGGTCTGCGTTTTGCATGCTGGCTGTGATGGCTGGCGGAGCAGGGTCTAGCACCCCAACACACCCAGCAGACACTCTGGGCCGGTGCTTCAGCCCCCGGGCCTGGCTCCTCCCCTGGGTTGGTCACGATTTCATGTTCCAAGACCCCGGGTGGGGGATGTGCACTGTCATCCCGGGCCCTCCTCCCAGATGGCTACACTTAGCCTTCCGGTTGGCGCTGGTCTGCGGGCCCCACCGAATGTGCTCTCTCCCTGCCCCCACACAGCGTCTTGAAGTCTTTAGACACGTGTGCTTGCAGCCCTCCCCTCCACTGTGTGGCCAAGGGTGCCTCAGAGCTCGTGAGGGCCCTGCAGCCCAGCACCCAGGGGCCCAGGCCCGTCTCACCGACTGTGTGGTCTTCTGCACCTTGCCAAGCCCTCCTGGGCACACTTCTCGTTTAAAACCACCCGTTCTTGAAGTACTTAAAAGATCAATAAAAATATGTGGTTCTGATATTCTGATTAATGAACTTAACCATTTTTTAAGTGTAGGCCATTAAATTGTACAGTGAAGTTCTCACTTGGGTTTTCCCGTGGCCTTTGCTGTCCAGTGGCGCCGGTGAGCGTGGGGCTTGCTGGTGACAGGGACCCAAGGGCTGCCAGGGTGGGCCCCAGCGTCACCTGCTCTGGGCAGGTCAGAGACAGAATTGTCCGAAATCCGCATATCTGTGCCTCCTCAGCATTTACCTGCCCAGCAGTAGGGAGGGGATTGTTTGGAAGAAACACAGGTCACGCAGCTCTACCCCTTGTCTTAACACAGCAACCTGTTACCGTGTATCTAACCAATGTGACGAGCTTCCCCAGTAGCTCAGTGGTGAAGAACCCACCTGCCAGTACAGGAGACGCGGTTTCAATCCTTGGGTCAGGAAGACCCCCTGGAGGAGGAAATGGCAACCCACCCTGGTATCCTTGCCTGGGAAGTGCCTATGGACAAAGGAGCCTGGTGGGCTACAGTCCATGGGGTCACAAGAGTCAGACACGGCTGAGCAACTAAATAACAACAAAGCAATGTGACTGAGAGAGGAGGTTGAAACGACAGGCTGAGATCAGCTTTTTAGTGCCTCGTTTCATCATTCAGAATTGTCATCCCTATTTTTCAGTGGCATTGATAGCTGAAAAACAATTATGGAATTTGATGAAGAATCGTAAGTGAGACTGAATAAGCCAGGAATCCTCGTGGGGAATTGTAGGTCTGGTTGGGACGTGGGAGATTGACCTCAGCCACTGGGCAGGTCACTGAGGATGGGGCTGCCCCAGGGCCTCTGCTTCCCCTTCTGTAAAATGGGATGGTTGCAGAAATGGTACAAGCTCTTTCTCAGTCCTGAAGTTCTGTACTTTTATTGTTCTTACGTTTTCAATCTATGTTTTTTCCTCCTTAAGTTATGAAGTTATGTTAGTCATTCAGTTGTGTCAGACTCTTTGTGACCCCATGGACTGCTGCCCACCAGGCTTCTCTGTCTGTGGAAGTCTTCAGGCAAGAATACTGGAGTGGATTGCCATTCCCTTCTCCAGGGGATCTTCCCAACCCAGAGATCCAACTTGGGTCTTCTGCATTGCAGGCAGATTCTTTACCATCTGAGCCGCTAGGGAACCAAAGTTAAGCTCAAGTGATTTAAGAAACTTAGGGAATTCCCTGGTGATCCAGCAGTTAAGGCTCCATGCTTCTGCTGACGTGGACCCGGGTTCAGTCCCTGGTCGGAGAACTAAGATCCCACAAGCCATGAGGGGCGGCCCAGAGGAAAGAAAAGAAACTTAATGGCACAGAAGGATCACTTTCTGTGATCACGTGATTTCTTACTGGTTAAAAATACCTGTTCTGTTGACTTCAACATCTTAAATTATGACCTTTTAAAAAAAAGTCATGTTTACCTAAGATTAGATTTGGCTCCATATTAATTTATTTTTAACTCTTAGCAGCTGTTGATTCTATTTCTTTGCTTGTGAAGTCAAGAAGGGTCTGTTGAGCTCTCTGGTTTTCTGCTGTTACAGAGCATTAGTGTGTGGGAGTTTCTTAGAAGCGCCTGAGTGCTAGGATGGTGTAACTTGTATTGTTAGAAGGAGTGAGAGTACTTGTTTTCTAAGGGAAAAAGAAAATTAAAGGAAGGTTTTCATTTTCAAAGGGGAACATTTTCATTGTTGGATTAACTATATCTTTGCAACATGTTTTTAAAAGTTTCTTAAATAGCAAGCTAATGCCTTCTTTTTGGTGAAAAATGAGTTAGTTACAAGTGATACAGCCTTCAGAGCAGGAACCAAGATAAATGTACAAACCGTCTGCAGCTCATTGTCTTTTATGGTTGTTTCTCTGTTTCCCCCAGCAAGGATCTAGCAAGGCCTCGAGCTGTAGCACCCGCTCCCACCACCCCGTTCCTCCATGGGAGGTTCCACTCCCAGCAAGGCTGGAGCCTGGGAGTGTCCAGGATCCAAGTGTGAACTCGGTCCTGGTGTGGGCTTGTCTTGAGAATGTCAGAGTCCATCTAAAATGTTTGGATGCTCCAAAGTGATCTTCAGTTGTTCAGTATAATTTGCTTTCTTTGGGTTTATCCATTGAAAGCTGGTAGTTAAGGTTGTATCATGTAAACTGTGTCTCTTGGTGGGGATGGCTCCTTCATTCTACTCACTTAGACGTTAAAACGGTCCTTAGTGCTTTCTGAGCCCTCTTCAGGGATGTGCTCATGACTTTTTAGAGTGGTTTTGCCTTGTCTAAAGTAGCAGCATGCGGAGATTAAGAAATCTTAATCCTCTAAAATAGCTATCTTTCAATTTCAGGTGTTTAAGGATAATTGCTGCAAGAGGGAGATTCTGGCCCTTCAAATATTCTGTCGGAACGAGGGCCGGGGCTGTGCAGAGCAGTTGGCCCTGGGGCACCTGCTGGTGAGTGCAGCGAGACGTCCAGAAACACCGGTCCCCGGTCAGCACGGCGGAGCCCCTAAGGCCATGTTTGCATTCATCTTTCAGACACAACCAAGTAGGAGAAGAGGCAGAGCCACCTGGGTGTCAGTGTTGTTTTTATGACATCACAGACAGAGATGTCCATTGGTTTTTGAGCACCCTACCGTATTTAGAGTAGAAAGAAATCTGAATTGAGTGTTAATTATAGAAGGCCCATTTAAACCTTCTCCTTTTTATAACCATAAAATTCCATGTAACTTCTTTTTTTTTTTCTGATTACTGTCATATTTAATCCTGGAAGGATATTTGAATTAGAACAAAACGAAGTCCTTGGTGGATAACTATTTATTTATCCAGGAGGAAAGGCTAATTGACTGAGTTCTTCAAAAGCAGTATGGTTTGAGTAATCACTCAGTGGAATATGAAGCTCAGCACCTCTTGATATGTCTGTCGGTCTCCTCCGAGAGGAGCTGGTGGAGCAGCAGATGGAGACGCCTGTGTAGGATTTGACTGCACAGAGGCTAGAGTTGGTATTTCAGACTGGAGGTCTGCCGGTGAAGAGCTCCAAACGAACTGTCTGCCTTCCAGGTTCATCTGAAGAATGACTGCCAGTTTGAGGAGCTCTCATGTGTCCGTGCAGACTGCAAAGAGAAAGTCCTGAGGAAAGACCTGCGCGACCACGTGGAGAAGGCCTGTAAATACCGCGAGGCCACGTGCAGTCACTGCAAGAGCCAGGTCCCGATGATCACGTTGCAGGTGCGGTGTTCTCTCGCTCCCCGCCTTGCGCTCCGTCCAGGTGCCGTTTCTCCACAGAACAGCTTGCCAAATGACTGTTCTCAGAAATAGAGAAAAAAGATAGGCGTAACTAGCAATTTTCATCTGACTTTGTTTCAGAGCTAAGCTGTATTTGTTTTGCCCATTTTGATTTATGCAATTAGCATTTGCCGTTGCCTTGATCGACTGTCATTTGGGGTGTCAAAAAAAAAAAAAAAGAATGAAGACTGATTATTCAAAAAAAGGTAGAATTTTCCACTTGTCCCAGGGAATAGCCTCAAAATCTTGCTGGATCACGTAACCATTCTATGGCTCTGAGACTGTAACCATCACTCCAGCAGGGTGATTTATCCCTCTTTACTGAAGTACAGCTGTCTCTCTTGGGGAGAGAGGAGAAGTTAACATTTTTTCGTGCCTCCCTTGTTTCCGCACGATTTTATATTGTGCGCATGTTAGAATCAGATCACTTACGTGTAAATTAAAGAGAAGCAGATGTTGGGATGGAGGACAAGCGTCCAAAAGAGTCAGCGGTGTGGACACTGTCGAATATTTGCTTGTTGAGTACATATTTACTGCATACCTACTGTGTGCTGGGTGCTGTTCTCGGGGCTGGGGGTTCAGGGTGACCTCATCTTCCAGTGGGAAGAGGTCATCAATACGATAAAGATGGGAGGTAGGGTGGTGAGGGCAGGCCCCTCCGAGGCTGTTGGGTTGATGCAGGAAGTGCGTCGGGGCAGAGGGAGCGACCACGAGTAGCTCTGGCTCTGAGATGGAGTGAACTCGGCAGCTGGATTTCAGGGGCTGCCTCGGACAGGGCAGGGGTGAGGTGGGAAGTTGATGGGAGCAGACTAGAGGTGGGGGTCTGGGCAGCTCTGAGCAAGGGGCAGACGTGATCAGCATTATGCAGAGCCAATGGGATTAGCCAGTGGCTTGAGCATGGAGTGTGAGTGGAGTGTGAGTTGAGCGGATGCCCAGCGCTTACAACTAGAGCAGGGGATGCTGAGGTGTGGTTCAGAGGGCGAGAGCGGGCTCTGGGGAGGAGGGAGTGGTCTGGGCCACAGGGTGTGTTAACAGGTGGTCCTGGCAGCCCAGGGCCTGGAGCGAGTAGAGAGCAGGGCCAGTCAAGGCCAGAGGCCTGGGCGCACAGTGCTTACAGCCTGCAAAGCAAGGGGGGTCATCCAGTGGAGGGGCGGCCAGGGCCCCGAGGGTGATTCCCCCGAGGGTGACGTCTCAGAGGGAGACAGGGGGCGTGGTGGGGCAGGTGGGCGGTGCTGCTGGGGGGTGGAGCCAGGGGCGGGGCTGGGCTTCTGAACCCAGCAGGTCAACAGACAGAGGGACCCTGGACAGGCAGCCAGGCCTGAGGACCACGTCTCGTTCCTGGCAGATGTTCGGGAGCACGAACTGACCCCCATTTAGAAACGGTTGTCTGTTTTTCTGTATGAAGTGAGAGTAATCACTGTAACCTCCACTTTACCTTCTTTGTTTAACTTTTCTGTGCCTGTGACTTTCTTCCATCGTGAAGTCTGTTTGCTGTATGATTGTTGTTTCTGGTTATTAATAACCTTTAAGTGCCCTCCCCTTTGGAAAATAGCAGTAGTATTTTTCATAATTGAATAATTTCTTCAGTAATTAAATTCGAGTGAAGGCAACATGTACCCAATGAGCAATCCTCCTGACCTTACACATATCACTATGTTGCTATCAAAGTTATACTTTGCTTCTTGCAAAAATCAATTACCTTTATTTGCAGAATAGAATTCAGAAATTAATTTTCATTTGAGAAAGAATTGTAGAGCATGTGAGTTAAACAGCTTGTCAGTAGCCAACTGTGAGCTTCAGTCAAGCCTGCGAAGAGGTGGATTTTGGAATAACAGCATCGCTCATGGAGTCGTGAAATGCTTATTGAGTACCCACGGGGCACCAGACCCCAAGCTAGTTGCCCAGGACACACAAGAGAACAAATCACAGTCTCTCCCCTTCACTCCACCGTCTGGTGGGGGAGACAGCCAGTTACACAACTGTGTAAATGCTGGTGTGGGAAGGGCCGGTTCACCTGGCCTGACAGGGTCCATGAGGCTGTGGAGAGGAAGTGGCATCTGACCTGATGTGAGGTCATAAATGTGTTGACTGCGAAGAGGAGACAGAGACAGCAGGTGGAGAGGCGCAAAGCAGTGCTTACAAGTTTGGGACCTGAGTTGTCCGAGTAAATATTCCTCCTAAATCTTCCTGCCCTTCAGTGATGGAGATGTCCTGGTGTGTCTTCAGGGTGTGAGCCCTGCAGTGCATCTCGGGGCAGATCTTACTTTCTGTCCACCTGTGATCACGGTGGGGAGCACGCCTGCTTGGGGGTCAGGCTGGTACACCCGCCTCTGGGCCCCAGGGCCCCGGCGCCAGCAGGCAGCCACACCCGTACGTCCTCCCCGCCAGGAAAGGGCCCCCACCTTGTCGGCAGTGGCGGAATGTGACTCCCAAGTCTTGTTCTTTAAACCCTCCTACAGTCTCGTCCTCTCGGGCCTTAAGTCTGTTTTTAAAAAGCGCAGTTGTTTAACTTGGGCCCGAAGCCCCAGGTCATCCTGACTTTCCTCCTCCTCCTGCATTCTGTGGTGTGACAAGTACATCAAGTGTTGATAAAGTGTAGACTGATAAAGCACAGAGACACTCAAGTTCTTATGAGCAGTTCTTTTCTATCTTTAAACCATGGTATTGGTGTGTCAGGTCTTTTTGAGTTTGTTTTTTTAATCTGTTAGCATAAAGCATCAGAAAAAAACTCTTCCATTTAGCCCAGAAATTATAGAGTATCATTCTCTTTGAACAGTTCTGTTAATTTGTGAAAAGTCAAAAATTATAAAGGGTGGCCAAGGGTCACCTCTTAACTCATTACATCTGCAGAGACCCTCTTTCCAAACAAGGTCACATTCTGAGGTCCGGGGGGGATATTTCAGGGGTCACTTTTCAACCCACTGCAGTGGGCAAAGCTATAAATGGCAAGTCACAGAAAATAGAAATGCTTAAAATAAAGAGCATGCTAATAGCTACACATTAAAGAATTGCAAGTCACACCATTGCCTTTTTCACCCATCACTGTTGAAGATGGGAAGGTTTGACAGAACTGGCAAAACCCCCAAAATCCCATGTGAGACGCTTACCCTCCGATAGCCAGAAAAGCCTGTTTTGGTCGTCCTTGCTCAGGTCTGCAGCGCACATGAAGCTCCTGACGGGCCTGGCGTGTAGGCCCCAGCCTCTCCCCACCGCGGCCCCCTGCCTGCCTCCTCAGCGCACGGCCCCTCCCCTGCGTCAGCTCAGTGCTGCCCCTGTGACCCCAGCCCCAGGCGCTCTCCCCGCACTCCTGCCACGGGGTGACGGTCTGTCCATCCCCGCTTCTTGCTGTCCTGGGCCAGGCTGACCCAAGGCCAGGGCAGGCCTGGCCCGGTGGATGAGGCTGGGGTCACGGGCAGCTTTGGAAGGGAGGCATGGCATCTGGAGCACTGGCCACGTCCGTTCTCCAGGCCCAGGACTGACTCCATCCTTACCGCTGCCCTCTGAGGGAGGACTGGTCACTCCCCGCCTACAGATGACGCTCTCTGGCCGAGACGGCCCACTGAAAGACGCATGAAGCCTTGACTTGGCACCGGGGAACTCCTAGGGTGAGGGGGTCCCCTCGCAGGAGGTGCTGGTCAGGCTCAGTCCAGCCAAGAGCTTTCCGATGAGCTTGAGACAGCTGTGGGCCGCCCGCTGCAGGCGCTGGAGGCTCTGGGGGCCTCCGGGACCACACTCGGGAGCAGAGGGGTCCTGTCTACACGGCCCGCCTGCCAGGCTGAGCCAGACCGGGGACTGCAGGCGGCAGGACGACTGGCCTCTGGGCCAGAGAAGCGTCCTTGCGGGCGCCGTGTCCTTGGCCCGCACTCCTGCCGGTCAGACGGCACGTGCCTAGGGCTGCCCGATGCAGCGTGCCAGCAGAACCGGAGTGTCCTTGGGCCCGAGGGGAGCCCACCATCCCTCCTCCTGCCGAGTGCTGCCTCTGAAGCCTGTTGCCACAGTCTGTTTCATGGGGGCTCTGGGTCTGCCTGTGCGGCCTGTCGCGTGTCTCGAGGTGCTGTCTCCAGGCCCGCTCGGGCTTGCTGGCCTCAGGAGCTCTGGCCTGTGCTTGGCTGGTGGCAGGTGTAACAGACGGGTGCCAGCAGGTGCCGTGGCACTGAGCTTGGCAGTGGCCATCACCCAGGCTCTGTGTTGAAATCTGTGCCATCCAGAGAAGGGCTTCACTGGAACATACCTACGTTGCCCTTGCATTAAAGGAAATCCAGGCACACTCTCAGCACAGTCATTTAAATTCCTGGGGATCACACTGTTTTCAGGCTCTGGAGAAGCATCATTTTCAGACTCCAAGCTGAGAAGCCAGAGGGGAAGTGTCCGCCCCAGCCATCAGAGGCTGGGCCCCGGCGTCCACCCCCGTGTGAGCGGGCACAGGTGGCTGGGCAGCGTTGGCCCCGGGGACGCGGCTGGAGGGCACGCAGGTGGAGGGCACAGGCGGGCTGGGGCAGGGCCCGCAGCCGGGGGAGCGCTGTCCTACAGTGGCCCCTCATGAGTCGCTCCGACCAGTCAGCTCTGGGGGTGCTCTGGTGAGTGCCTGCCTTCTCAGCACTCACGCTTCTGTAACAGAGCGACCCATCCAGGTGTGGTGGGAGCCTTGGGACCTGAGGACATGACTGTGGACAGAGGGCTTCCCTTGGGGCCTCATGGGGATGCCGGCGGTCTCTGAAGGAAGGCGGGTTGTGTGTTTCCGAGTTGGCAACGGTTTCTCTTTCTCCTCCAGAAACACGAAGACACGGAGTGTCCCTGCGTGGTGGTGTCCTGCCCACACAAGTGCAGCGTCCAGACCCTTCTGAGGAGCGAGGTGAGGGATGTGGCTGGGCCCCTGGAAGAGCTGGGGGTCCTTTGGGTCCCCATTTCCCCCTTGACGCCAAGGCCCCGAGGTCATCACAGATCATGGTGGTGATAGCGTAGGACGATGAAAAAACTCATGCTATTCTTGAAAATCAGATATTTCAGAAACAAGCAGTTAAAAGCTACAGAGTGGTGAATTCAGAGCAAAAACATCATTAAAAACTGAGAAAACGGGAATATTTACAGTGCAAGCAGGGGCGACCCTTTTTAGGTTTAAATCTGTAGAATAGGAATGACTCTACAAGCGTCTCAGGAAGATCAGTTAACTGAGAGATGCTCATGAGCCGTTTCGGCCACACAGGCTGTGCGGGGTCTGCCCTGGGGTGAGAGGGTGGCAGGTGGCGGGCGGTGGGGAGGCGCCTGGACGGCGGACTGGCGGACCTGGACTGTCCCTGAGGCAGGTGGACTCTGCAGTCGCCTTGTCTGACCAGGGTATATCCAGCTGCTGTTCTGGGAGCTGTGGGGGCGCCCGTGGGCTTCGGGGTGCCTGCGGCCCTGGTCCCCACGCCCAGTGCCCTCGGGCCTGGGCGCTCTGGCCTGAGGAGCGTGCTCACCTCAGCCCTTCTCAGCTGCCTGGGATTTGACACCTGGACACTGCAGGGGTCGGGGAGGTCGGTCTCTCCCGTCCCTGAGGCCAGGGACACGGGCGCAGGAGGACCCCGGAGCCCCTCTCACCGAGGTGCCCCGTCCCGGACGTCCCTGCTAGGCAGGGGCCGGTCTCGCTGGGTGTGACGGTGGTCCCTGGGCCCCTGGCCATGCCTCAGAGAACAACGAGGGCACTGTCTCCACGGCTGGGAAGTCCCTCTGTTAAAGTGAACCTACGAAGAGGCTGCTGTGGAAATAACTTCCAGGGTTCCATATACTTTCCTCAGTGTTGACTCACGCAGGGCTATCTATATTAGGAACAAAATTGTCTCCATTTGCCTTTAAGTTATCTTTATTTTAAAAAATCTTTAAATCTGCATTGATCTCAAGTTTCTGGTGAAAGGTGCCATTTTATGGATGGTTCTTGCTCTAGCCCCGAGCTCCCCTAAATTCTGTAGGGCTCTGAGACTAATGATGATGAAGCCAACTTAGGGGAAGCACAACCCTGAGTTTATAGTTGTAGAAAATAGCGCTAAACTCGATATGTCCCCAATTTTAACATTAGACGTGTTAGCTGGTTGGATTTACAACTGTACTGATGGCAGTGAAAGAAAACGTTTTACGATTTTCAAACTGACGTCCCTGCACACACGGCTGCCTGTTGAATTTCTGTACCTGTCACCTGCCACGTGCCTCCTGCAGGTGCAGCCACCACCACCCCGCCCCGGTCCGGACCTTCTTCCGGGTTGGCCTTGGCAGCGGGCAGGTGGGCCCCTCGGGCCTGTCCTGTAACTGGCATGGCCAGCAGTCTGGCCATGCTGTGAGCCTCTCCCTGTCGTCCTGAGTACGGACCTGGCTGGAGGGGACTTTGTCCCAGAGAATAGAAGAGAAGGCATCGAACCCAGCTGTGCCCACCAGAGCAATGTCCTACAAGTGCTGGCTCCCGGGAGGACACGCTCCCGGGCCCCCGTGCACTGCGCTCACAAACCGCTCTGCTGATTCAGGGTCTGATTGTTTTCTGTAAAGATCTGTCCCTTGAATTTCCAATAAAGAAAGAGATCATCTTTAAAATTGTATTAGCCTAACGCAAAACGCCGTGTCTCTAAAATGCGGATGTTTCCATTTCCTCCTCTTCTGAGCGGCACCCTGAGCAGTGTCTGTTTGACAATTTGCCAACCTTGAAGCGGAGCACGGGCTTCCTCCTGGCCGGACGAGCTCCGCCCCTGTCCCTCGTAGTTGTCCTCCATGAAGTGGAGTGGAGCACGTTAAGATCCATGTTGTTAAGATGACTCAGGGGTCTCTGAAAAGCCACATGAATTTCTGGCCAAACTGAGGGAGGAGAGTCTTTTCAGAAGGAGAGTCCCCTCTGCAGTTGTCGTGAGCGTGGGGTCTGGGGGTGCCTGTGTGCGCTTCCCTGGAGAGAGACACCTACTTCTGTGTACTGTATACAAGGTGTGTGGCCCAGCTACATCGGAATGCTTTCTATTTTTTGTGTTTCATGCAATTTTTTTGTTTATAGTCTTTAAATGTGCTTTTCAGTTTGGTTTTTTTTTTTTTTTTCCTTTCTTTTTAAAATTCTGCAGACAGCGTGTCACAAAAGTTGTTCTAAAAAAAGCCGCAAGTGTAAGAAATGTTACAGTAAATGTATTTCTGTATATTGGTGTATATATGTGTATACACGTGATGATACTGTATATTTACTGGGTAGAAGTCTGGGAAGCAGGTGGTGTAAACACACCTGTAGCCGACAAGCCCCATTCGTAATAGTGGAACCCAGATGCTACCTGTGCCCTTGATATGTTTGAACATTTTCATGCAAACGTTTGTGCCACAACTCACGTCTCTTTCCCGTTGCAGTTGAGTGCACACTTGTCAGAGTGTGTCAATGCCCCCAGCACCTGTAGTTTTAAGCGCTATGGCTGCATTTTTCAGGTCAGTATCCGACATTCGTCCTTCCCAGTCGCTGACATTCCTCCATGAGAGAAAGTTAACTGTGTTGACATTTTAACATGCAAGCTCTGGGCTTTCCGTTTTGTTACGGCTCCGAGTCACCAGCTTCACACGGGCGACAGACCACGTGCGGCAGCCGTGGGGGCCGCTTTTCAGGCCGGGGGTGTCGTGAGCCTTCAGGTGGACGCCTGTGCTGAGGGGGAGTTAATGCCTCAGCAGAAGGATCCCATTCAAACCGGCAGGACCGACGCGGGGTGGGGTTTCTAGGTAGACTGCGGCACCCCGGACGTGGTTTCAGCAGCGTGTGCGCCAGTGCACCGCGGTGAGGGTTGCACACGCGTGTGTCCTTAGCGTGTCCCGTGTACATGCCACACCTCCCGGGTTGCCGGGCGGAGAGGAGTCTCTTCCACTGCCCCGCCTCTGCCGTGAGAAGTCTGTTCCTGGTTTTTTTGTTTTTTTAACACACCTGACATTGCTGGTGGATTTGAACTAGTTTTCATTTAAACGTATATCTTGATTTTAGAACTATCAAAGGTCAGTATGTACTCCAGTTGAAGCATTTTATATTTGATTTTTATGTATTATCAATACATTATTGTGAAGTCAGAACAGGGATATTAGCATCTCAACATTTTCTTAGAAAGTGATTTTTTTTTTTAACACACCTGAGATTGCTAGTGAATTTGAACTATTTTCATTTAAATGTATATCTTCATTTTAGAACTATCAAAGGGCAGTATATACTTCAATTAAAGCATTTTATATTTGATTTTTATGTATTATCAATACATTATTATGGAATCAGTGCAGAGATATTGGCATCTCAGCATTTTCTTAGGAAGTAAAAAGCCTGAGAGTGAGGACGAAGGTAGCTTTCCCTCTGCTTGTCTCTTAAGGAGACTGAGCCCTCACCACTGTTATGTCGTATGTACTTATATATCATTCATTCTGTGTATGTATATATATATATGTTGATATATAGCAATACTTGTATGAACATATATATATGAATATTCTATGTACAGAGTATATGTTTTGGAGATCATCAAAATGCTTTCCATGGCTTTTAAATTTTCCAGGATCAAAAACAAATTACATTCTTATACCATTTATTTTCTTAGATATGTGAAGTACTGTTTCACATGCTCATTATTGACTCTGAGATGGTCTACATCTTATGTACTCTGTAGATTGTTTATGTTCTGTACGTAACTTTCTAAGTATACTTAGAATAGTTAGGGACAGTGAATTTCCTGATACTAGTATTTCACTAGTAAGTTAATATCTTAATAGATTACTTAGAATCCTACTTTGATTACACATTCACTAGATTATTGTAGCACCATCTAGCTACGACTTGCAGATGTCTCAATGTTTTCCATTTATATTTTAGTGCAGAAAACTTACTGAGGAACAAAAGGGATATGTCTGAAATTTAATTTCTCAATGTTGGAGGTCTGAAGCGTAGGTAAACTGAGGGGTCAGTGAAGCACACGGCCTCGAGGCAGTGGGCGCGGAATCGCAGCGCCTCATCCTTGAGCCGCGCGGTCCCTCTCGGCGCGGCCCCCTCACCTGCACACGGTAGATCAGGGGTCACTGAGCGCGCAGCCCTTGGAGGCCGGAGATGCCCTGTGAGCCTTCCCCGATTCAGTCCCCCCCTTCATGTGCGGTGCTGGCGTGAGGTCGTCTGAGGGTCGGAGCCTCTGACCGAGGGCGGCTGGCTGACCGCGTCTCCTCTTTGTTCTCAGGGGACAAACCAGCAGATCAAGGCCCACGAGGCCAGCTCCGCAGTGCAGCATGTCAACCTGCTGAAGGAGTGGAGCAACTCCCTGGAGAAGAAGGTACGCCCCGCCGTTCCCGGCCTCTGCTGGCTTCTGACAATTTCTTCCTGTTGTGTGAAGAAGAAAGCCTTCTTTTTATTTAGTAATGGGTTTTGGATAAAAGAAACAGCATGAAGTGTCAAAAAAGTAAATTCTTCTCAAGCGATCTTGAGTTTATAAATGCAGGTGTGTGGTTTTGCTAGCTTGCTTTTTGTTTTTTAGTTGCCAAGTGTGTATAAAGTGCTTTTTAAAAAACTCACATGGTGATTCTCTTAGTATTGAGTTAGAACAGGGATTGTCGCTTCCAGTGTCCACCCCCCAACCCTGTCTTTTTGTAAATAAAGCTTTATCGAAACGGGGCCACGTGCACTCACTTCCCTATTGCCCACGGCTGCTTTCAGACCAGGACGGCAGCGTTGACGCGGAGACCGTGTGGACTGCACAGCCCCCAAATACTACTCTCTGGTTGTTTACAGAAAGTCTGCCAGCCCCAGTCTGGAAGGGTACCGGTGTCACGTGTGTGACCCTCTAAGAGACAGGAGGAAAGGACGTGTCCGCATCACCAGTGTTACTGTTGTTCGTTGTGCGTTTTTGTTTGTGGACCGTGCCGGGTCTTCACTGCAGTGCACAGGCTTAGCTGCCCCGCAGCATGTGGGATCTTACTTCCCCAACCAGGGATACCAGGGTTACAGTTAACTGTGGAAGTCTGGGGGGCCACACAGCCCCTCCCCAGACACACCTGCTCTCCTGGGCGTCTCCTCGAAGCCCCGCTGTGGGGTCTGCACTCCCCTCCTTATTAGCAGGCCCACAGAACACTCCTCCCGGGGGCGGCGGGGAGGGGGGTTTGTTCTGTGGTGCTCAGATTGCCAGGCCTGCTTTCCCAAAGAAAGGATGAAAACCTCCAAGGTTTGACAGAGAAGGTTATAGATCTCCCACTGTGGCTTATGGCTTGTATACAAAAATAAGAACTTAGTTTGATATTCAACAAACATGTGTTGAGAATGTGTGATGGGAGGGCGCTGGGATGAGTTTCGGGGAATTGATGTTTGCTTTCTAAAGGTTTGTAAAGATTAGAATATCTTGTTTTGAGTGTTAAACCCAAGCAATTTAAAATGTAAATGTGCTTGAAGGAGTGTAAAGTTTTAAATCAAAAGATGTTTATTAAATATGACATTAAATATTTTTTTAGTATAAATGCTTAAGCTGGAGATGAGAAGCTCTGAAAGGCTTTGTGTGCTGTGTGTACCACGCGTGGGACAGGAAGAGCTTTCTGTTTGACCGTGAAATAGAATCTGTGTCACATGAATGATTTATAACTTTCCCATGAGCACATATTTGCTCTGAGTTCAGCAACGGTTTACCTATGAATCCTTTTTTCTCCTCTTTTTGAAGAAGGCGTTGTTTCTGCGTTTTCAAACTATAGGCATAGATCGCAGGGCTTTTGGTCTCTCACAGATACGGCTTCTCATGTATCTAAAAGGTTCTCCCTTTCCTGTGAAGTGTATTGGTTTTGTCCCAGCTGTGCTGGTTACATAGCTGCGGGCTGGGGGTGTGCTCACCCCCTCGGTTGTTGGCGGGGCTGTCAGGAGGGCTCCCCGGATGCAGGAGGGGGAGATGAGGGTCATCCCGTGCGGGATGCAGGAGGGGGAGATGGGGGTCATCCCGTCCCGGATGCAGGAGGGGGAGATGGGGGTCATCCCGTCCCGGATGCAGGAGGGGGAGATGGGGGTCATCCCGTCCTGCGCCCCCCTGCCCTGCCACCCCAGCACCCTGAGGGCATCCTCTTGGCACCGTTGGAAACCCCGGGACCCGGCTACGTGGCCCACACCCCCTCCCCGGCGGTCCTCCCCCTTGCACAGCACACACCAGCCGGGGGAGCGGATTTGAAACGTCTGCTCCCGTGGCTTTGCTCAGGGGTGAGCCCCTCCCGAGCCCACCCCCCACTAGGGACAGCCAGGCCTCCGCCCTGCGCGCCCTTCCTGTGTCCGTGAGAAGCTGGCATCTCTTCTCTGGGCCCAAGAGCAAACCTGGACAGCAAATGGAGATGTTTGTGTTTTCTTCAAGTGGGAATTTGTTTCTCATCATAGAACTATTCAGTTGGATCTTGAGTTATTTTGTTCATCTAGGTTAGAAAATAGAACATTTGAGTTGATTCGGAAAGACCAATTATTACATGCACAGTCCAACTAAAAAAAAAAAGAACAACAAAACTGTTTAAAGTCAGGACCTGAAACACCCATCCTACATTTTAGGAAAGCTTAAGTCACAAGGAAGTCTTAGGGTGCCCCCGACAGGCGGGGGTGGAGGGTATGTTCGGGGAGGAGGGTCTCGGGGGGACCCTGCTTGGTCTGCTGCGTAGATTCTGGGAAACACAGCTGCTGGTGGGCTTCCCTCTGCCTGCAGCGTCACCTGGTGGGCTGGTGAAAGCGAGGGTCTGCTGGCACCCAGGGGCTGGCATCCTTCATTAAAATATGTAAATAAAGGAAAGTAAGTTTAAGGGCAGTCCCTCTATAAAGACATCAAGAGTTTGATGTGGCCGACTCCCCTGGGGGCGCAGTGGGTGGGAGTCTGCGGTCAGTGCAGGGGAAACAGGTTCAATCCCTGGGTCGGGAAGATCCCACGTGCCACGGAGCACCTCAGCCTGCACGCCCTGGAGCCCGTGCTCAACAGCACGAGAGCCACCGCGGCGGGAGGCCGGAGCCCAGGAACTGTGTCCATCTCCAACGGATGGGAATGAGGGAGTGGTAACTTTAGAAAAAGCAAGGTACCCCTGCCAGCCACCCATGCCCCAGGCTGGATGCTGCAGGCTGGTCCTTGGAGGAGGCCGAGGACCAGTGAGACAGCATAGTTTAGGAAAGAGAGTGCGTTTGTGCTGAGTGAAACCCTAGGGGAGTTGAAATATATATTGCAGGTTTTGTATTCTTTTGTAAATATGTTTGTTATAAATAAAACAGACTGAGACAGCACTCGAAAGGTACTGCCTCCAAGCAGGACGCTGACTTTGGGCTGGTGGTTCCTCAGAGGGACGAGGTCAAGAATCCAGAAGTCACCTGAGATGCCCGTGAGCTGTTGCGTGGCTGGGTGGTCCTCAGGTGCTGGCAGTATTAGGGGGCACCTCCGAGTGGAGCCGCGGTGGAACGCACCGTCTTCCGGGCGGGGAGAGAGCGGTGTGAGAGGGGCCCAGCGCTTGTGGGCGGAGATGGCCTTTGGCAGAGGGAGCCCTTCTGAGAATTGAAGTGCCCTGGAGTCTCCTGCTTGGCAGGTGGGTTCTTTAACCACTGAGCCCCCAGGGCCGTCCAGAGTGCCCCTTGTGGAAGCATTGTGAGAAGACGCCTTGTAGAGTTGTCCTTGAATTCCTCACCCCAGGGCTTTTAAGTCCTGTGTAAATTGGTTCTTGGGAGCTGATTATTTTTCAGAAAGGAACTTTGGAAATGTCAAAGGTGGGCTTGGAACTGCCCCCAGCAGGCCCTTCCTGGACCGCCGTGGTCTCCCTGCATCCCATCCCCTGGTGCCCCTCCCATCCCCCCAACACTGCCATCCCCTGGCACCCCCCACTTCCCCCGACACCCCCGTCCCCCAGAACCCCCATCCCCTGATGCCCCCAGCTCCCACGACACTCCTTTCCCCCGGAACCCCCATCCTCTGGCACCCCCAGTTCCCCTGATACCCTCATCCCCCAGAACCCCCATCTCCTGGTGCCCCCAGTTCCCCCGACACCCCCGTCCCCCAGAACCCCCACCCCCTGGCAATCCCAGTTCCCCCAACACCCCTGTCCCCCGGAACCCCCTTCCGCCATCTGCATCCCCTCTCTGTGGGGTGGCAAGCTGCCCCAAGGACTCCCTGCGGCACATGTGAGACCCTCCCCTTCCTGCTCCCTCATTCTGCTGAGAGCTTCTCAAGGGTGGCGAGTGGCCCACTGGTGGCTGTGAAATAATTTACTGGGTTGCAACTAGCATTTTTTAAAGTAGAATAAAATAGAAAGTGCCAGGTACGTTATAATTGATTAGGACGGGTTTGGTTTTGTGATCCTGTTTTAGGAATAGGCACATGTGTTCAAGGTACGTAGCGAGGAGGTGAGGTGCAGGGAGGGGTTTCCCACTGTTTCCTCATCAGAGTGTGAAAGCCACTCTGATAAAAGATTTATTTGTTTTCAGCAAAATCTTTAGAAAGTCCTGCTTATTCTGAAAGGCACTCAGCTCATCTTACTTGACTCCTAGGAAAGGTTCTGAGAACTGCAGTTCATGTCCCTGTTGAACGGACAGGACCCCCTTTCCTGTGGGGAGGGGCTTATTCCTGGAACTCCTTCCAGTGAGCGGACCTGTTGTCCACATTTCATTACTCGTGCTAGAGTTGCTGTTAATTCTTGTTAAGATCATGGTGTTTGCTTAATTGGAGACTTTCTTTTTTCAGGTTTCCTTGCTACAGAACGAAAGTGTAGAAAAAAACAAGAGCATACAGAGTTTGCACAACCAGATATGTAGCTTCGAAATTGAAATTGAGAGACAGAAGGAAATGCTTCGAAATAATGAATCCAAAATACTGCATTTACAGGTAAGAAGTGTAAGACTGTGGCTGGGTTGGAGGGAATGCGTCCGTGTTCTCCACCAGGACTGTCGCAGGGAGATGTCCGAGCCAAAGCCCTGACCTTGGTCTACAGGGCAGCTTGTTTCTCTTGTTTAAGTGAAACTCGGGGAAGTGGCCTGGGTTCGTGGGGTGCCCTGGGTTCGCGGGGTGGCCTCGGTTCACAGGAAGGCACGGGTTCGTGGGGCGCCCTGGGTTCACGGGTGACCTAGGTTCGTGAGGCGCCCTGGGTTCGTGGGTGACCTAGGTTCTCAGCTGGCCTGGGTTCGTGAGTGGCTTGGGTTCTCGGGGCAGCCTGGGTTCGTGGGGCAGCCTGGGTTCACGGGTGACCTAGGTTCACAGGGCAGCCTGGGTCCACGGGGCGCCTGGGTCCACAACTGGCCTGGAAGGCTGCAGGCACCCCTCCTGGCTCTTCCTGGAGGCCCAGCCCCATCCCCTCTCTCCTGTGCCTTTGCTTCACTGTTGGTGAAATAAGACCAGAGCCTTGGTTTTTTAAAATTAGCTTTTTATGAATATTATTTAAGATTTCATGTTGTTCCTGAGTAACTGTGTAGTTTCACTTCCTAAAGTGAACTGAAGCCAAACTATTCTGTTCTGAATCTTCCAATGACACAGGTACTCACATCACTTTATCTCACCATAGTGACCCAAAGGTACCTCCACCCCAAACACGGAAGCCCTCGCTGCTCTGCGAAGGGTGACGCCCAGACACGCCCGATCAGATTGTGGCTCCCTGTCTCTGTAACCCACTCGGGCTTCCATCAGGTACTTGCTGTAGGTTATTCTTCCAGACACTGTCCTCACATCGGCTGACTCGGGTGTGCCTTCAGGGTCATAGTTCCTATGTGTATCACACACTCCAGGCGAGAAGCACTCCTGTGTGGCCAGAATGGTCTTCCAGTGCTTGTGCCCAGGGTTTCCCTAAATTACCTGGAAGATAAAATATTTCTAATAGCTCAGAGTCAGAGCATCTTTGAGATCATCTTGCCTCCCATCTTATTGTCGAGGTTAGTTATAATGCTTTGAATTGCATAGGGACTTATTAAATTAATTTCATTTGTATTAAACTTGGTGGTTGTCCAGAGACAAGGAAAAGCACAATGAAACACTAGGCTATAGTAGCAAAGGTGCCAGTCGCAGGTATTGAATCAAGCCAGAAAAGCGCGATGCCATGTGGAACAGCATCAGGGCTCCCGCGGGAGGCCCCCCGCGTGCCGCCACTGGCCCGGAGGCGCTGGTCAGCACGCCGGGACCGAGGCCGGCATCTCGTGAGCAGGGCCCCGCGTGCACAGGCTGGCGGAGGTGCGCGGGAGGGCTGAGGAGGTGACGTAGTGTTTGAAATGATGTTAAGCCTGTCAGCAACTGAAGGAAGGATGAGGGGGCAGGGGTTTGTTTTTCTTTAAATTTAGTTCTTATTTTAATGTAATGGTTTCCAAAGTTTTTCTAATTGAAGTGTAGTTGATTTACAATGTTGTGTTAGCTACCGCGGTACAGCAGGCTGACTCAGTCATATACATATATGTCGTTGTTCAGCCGCTCAGTCCTGTCTGACTCTGTGACCCCATGGACTGCCGCACCCCAGGCTTCCCTGTCCTTCACCATCTCACGGAGCTTGCTCAAACTCATGTCCATTGAGTCAGTGATGCCATCCAACCATCTCATCCTCTGTCGCCCCCGTCTCCTCCTGCCTTCAGTCTTTCCTGGCATCAAGGTCTTTTCCAATGAGTCAGCTCTTAGCATCAGGTGGCCACAGTATTGGAGCTTCAGCTTCAGCATCAGCCCTTCCAGTGAACATTCAGGGTTGATCTCCTTTAGGATGGACTGGTTGGATCTCCTTGCAGTCCAAGGGGCTCTCAAGAGTCTTTTCCAGCACCACCATTGGAAAGCATAAGTTCTTTAGCACTCAGCCTTTTTTACGGTCCAACTCTCACATCCATACATGACTACTGGAAAAACCATAGCTGTGACTAGATGCTTTTGTCAGTAAAGTGATGTATATACATTCTGCCTTTGTCTAACTTTTTATTTTGTATTGGGGTATAGCCAGTTAACAATGTTGTGACAGAGTCAGGTGAACAATGAAGGGACATAGATATACATGTACGTTCTTTTTTGTTAGCATTCTTTTCTATTATGATTTATCACAGGATATTGCACATCGTTCCCTGTGCTATACAGCAGGACCCTGTTTATCCATTCTACACACAGTAGTTCTCATCGGCTAACCCCAGCCCCCATCCATCTCTCCCTCAACCCCGTCGCCCTTGGCAACTATCGGTCTGTCTCTGTGTATGTCGGACTCTTTTTGTTTTGTAGGAGAGTTCATTTGTGTCTGATTTTAGATTCCACATATAAGTGATATCATATAATATCTGTCTCTTTCTGACTTCACCTGATAATCTCTATTTTCATCTACTTTCATCATGCCATCTGGCATTATTTCACTCTTTTTATGGCTGTGTAGTATTCCATTGTATGTATGAAGTAGTAGCTTCATTTATAACCAAAAAAAAAAGAGAGAGTCCATAACGAGGTCGTGGATGCACTCCCCCACCGTTTCCACAGAGCCTGGCTCAGCCTTGCACCTCTGTCCTCACCTCAGAGCCTTCCAGCCGCCGGGGGAGGGTCACTGGCTGGACCACAGCTCAGGACGCTGCCTGCCTGGCCGCTGTTGAGCGTGGCCGCCTAGCCACTCTCTTCGCGGTGGGCCGGACCTTCTCCCCGCCTCCTGTCCCGACTCTGGCTCCTCCTCGGATGGCAGGGTAGACGCCCCCTCCTCCAGGAAGCCTTTCCCCAGCCGGTGCCTCGGACCACCTACTGGTGACAGGCCTGTAGCTCTCTGCATCATGTCCTTCCCGTCTGAATCCTGCAGACTGGCCTGGAAGGAGTCCACATGGAGGGCAGCGTCCTGACGGCCCCGGGCCGGGCAGGCAGAGGGGCTTAAAGATTGGAACCAAAGAGTGTGTGTGTTTCCATCCCTGGAAGGGTGGTTTCTTGATACTTCTGAAGACGTTTCTGTTCTGTTTTCTTGCGTGCCACGCGGCACGTGGGATCTGGGCTCCCTGACGGGTTGAACCTGTGCCCCGGCACTGGAAGCGCACGGTCTTAACCGCTGGACTGCCGGGGAAGTCCCTTTCTCCTTACACAGTTGGATGACACGGTGGTCCCCCAGTCAGCGGGTCCCCCCCTGTCCCCGGGCCCCTTGCTGAGCCCAGAACCCACCCGCGTCAGCCGAGTGACTGGCGGTGATGTAAGCGCCAAGGGGCCCGAACACATGACAGAGGGTCTGGCGCCCTGTGAGCAGGTCTCCTGACGAGTGTGTGCGTACGTTGTGAGCGTTCTGTGCACGTGTCTCAGCTCCTGAGCCCTTTTCTCTAATAAAACCCTCACCTGCATTTAAGGTCTGTGTTTATAGAGACCCCGCGGCGGCTGGGCAGAGGTGGCTCGTCAACCATGAGGTCGTGTTCGCCGCATCCTCCAGGGAAGGCGGGGCTAGGTCCACGTGCTGCCCTCACCCGCAGCCTCCACCCAGCCAAGGGGCTGCTTGACAACCGCGCATTCCCCTTCCTGTAGGTGGGGCGTGTGTGTGTGTTCACATTCCCCTTCCTGTAGGTGGGGCGTGTGTGTGTGTGTTCACATTCCCCTTCCTGTAGGTGGGGCGTGTGTGTGTGTGTTCACATTCCCCTTCCTGTAGGTGGGGCGTGTGTGTGTGTTCACATTCCCCTTCCTGTAGGTGGGGCGTGTGTGTGTGTTTGTTCACATTCCCCTTTCTGTAGGTGGGGCGTGTGTGTGTGTTCACATTCCCCTTCCTGTAGGTGGGGCGTGTGTGTGTGTGTTCACATTCCCCTTCCTGTAGGTGGGGCGTGTGTGTGTGTGTTCACATTCCCCTTCCTGTAGGTGGGGCGTGTGTGTGTGTTCACATTCCCCTTCCTGTAGGTGGGGCGTGTGTGTGTGTTCACATTCCCCTTCCTGTAGGTGGGGCGTGTGTGTGTGTTCACATTCCACTTCCTGTAGGTGGGGCGTGTGTGTGTGTGTTCACATTCCCCTTCCTGTAGGTGGGGCGTGTGTGTGTGTGTTCACATTCCCCTTCCTGTAGGTGGGGCGTGTGTGTGTGTTCACATTCCCCTTGTTGTAGGTGGGGCGTGTGTGTTCACATTCCCCTTCCTGTAGGTGGGGCGTGTGTGTGTGTTCACATTCCCCTTGTTGTAGGTGGGGCGTGTGTGTTCACATTCCCCTTCCTGTAGGTGGGGCGTGTGTGTGTGTTCACATTCCCCTTGTTGTAGGTGGGGCGTGTGTGTTCACATTCCCCTTCCTGTAGGTGGGGCGTGTGTGTGTGTTCACATTCCCCTTGTTGTAGGTGGGGCGTGTGTGTTCACATTCCCCTTCCTGTAGGTGGGGCATGTGTGTGTGTTCACATTCCCCTTGTTGTAGGTGGGGCGTGTGTGTTCACATTCCCCTTGCTGTGAAAGGAGCACCTTCTAGGTCCTGGGTGGGCCTTGTCTATATGTGTGTGTGTGCGCACATGTGCGTGTGCCTGCGGGTCCCATGTCCCCTCCTGCCGGGGCCCATGTGTGTGTGTGTGTATGTGTGCACGCGCACACGTGTGCCTGCAGTCCCATGTCCCCTCCTGCCCAGGCCCGTGCGTCTGTGTGTTTGTATGTGTGCATGTGCACCTGCGGTCCTGTGTCCCCTCCTGCCCGGCCCCGCCCGCTGACTCCTCACCCCTGGTGTATAGTGGGGGCGGCGCGGTCGCTTCTGTCCCCAGAGCGCCTCGTGGCCTCAGGCTGCTGTCCCATGTGGTCTCCACTGGGGGGCTTGGACATGAGGAGCAGCTGGCCTGCCACCCCGCCCCGCCCCGCGCTCACCCCGGGCTCCAGCCACCCCACGGGCCCCCTCGGAGCCGTGCTGAGCGTCTAGGTTTCCGTCAGCGCCCTCCGGCCTCATGAGCACCCATGTCAGCCTGGGTGGTCGCTTTGTCACTTGAGCGGGTGGAGAACAGCCAGACATTCATCGTGGCTGTGAGTGTTCACACGTGTCAACAGCACTGTCCCCAGAAAAGAGACTTTGTGAGCCAGCCGTGCCTCTCGCCATGTGTGTTTAAAATGAAGTGGTCTCAGTGTGGAAAGACGTGTTCTTTAGAGAAGTCATCCTTCCTTTTTAGATGTTAGCTGATACCAGGGTTTCTTGGAAAGAAGAGGAAGATTAACACTGTACTTTTTACCCGGAAAAGTAACCCATGCTTACATGTTTGTTCCTTCACGGCTATTAAGAGCCAGCAAAGGCGCTGAAACCTTGAGGTTTAAAAATAGGGCCCCAAAAGGAGAAGTGATCTTGGCAGGCCCCCGGGGCTCCCCCTGCTCAGCCCGCGACCTCGGGGATGGCCCCCTTGCCCCACAGCTCCAGGGGCTAAGCCGCCCCCTTTCAGGTGCTCTGTTTCAAAAATGCAGATTGTTTTTGAGGTGAAAACCCTTCACCTCGCTGCTGCCCTGGCTTCATCTACAAGTGGGCAGGCCAGACCTGCCAACTGGACCCCCCAGTTCAGCCCCAGGCCCCCCTCCAGTGACGGCTACAGGTGTGCTGGTCATGTGCTTCTGGAAAAGGGGGTTTCTGAGTGATTTAAATCAAGCCTCACTGTCGACAGCCACGTGTTTGTCAGCAGAGCTCCTCTGCCACGGAGGCACAGGGCACTGGCACCGAGCGCATCGAGGGAGAGACGCCCCTCCATGGGCACTGGCCTCTTGGCTTCACCCGGGCCGAGGACCCACCACCCACCAGGGTCCTGTCCTGCTGGGGGGAGGGGTTCTCTCTGCAGCAGGGGCAGTGCGGGGACCCAGGGGTTCTGGTGCTCCCGGCAGCTGCAGAGACAGCGGCCCCTCTGGCCCTGAAGGCTCACAGTTCCACCCCTGCTGGTCACTTGACCTTTCATGGGACAGAGGCCCTCACAGACCCAGCTAAGACGCTGGGAGAGAGGAACATGGGGGTAGCGTGCCCTGCAGTTGGGCCTAGGGCCTGGGTCCCTGAGGGCCCGTGGGTCCCTGAGGGCCCGTGGGCCTGAGCGGAGGCGCCCTGTGGGGGTCGGCAGGGGTCTGCAGAGGCGCGGTGCTCACAGCAGGTCCTAACCGTGTTCTGCCTTTCTGACACTTTGATTTGGAAGCGAGTCATCGACAGCCAAGCAGAGAAACTGAAGGAGCTGGACAAGGAGATCCGGCCCTTCCGGCAGAACTGGGAGGAGGCGGACAGCATGAAGAGTAGCGTGGAGTCCCTTCAGAACCGGGTGACCGAGCTGGAGAGCGTGGACAAGAGCGCGGGGCAGGCGGCGCGCAACACAGGTGAGCCCGCGGGTCCCAGGCTGGTGCTAGGGCCGACTGTGCGTGAGCGCGGGGCGAGCCTGGCGGTGACCAGCTTCCTGCGCTAGGCGCGGAGGGCAAGGGCGGACGCCGGCGGAGCGGGCCTGCAGAGCGGGCCTGCGGGTGGAGGTGCGGAGCTGCTCGGGAAGGCCAGGGGACAGAAGGCGACCAGCAGGTGGCGGGGGACCCGGCCAGCCCGGCAGCGTGGCTGATGCCTAGAAGCCGCCGGGCCCTTGGAGCAGGGGAGGGGGGTTGCTGAGGGAGCGTCCTAAAACCGCCTGAGCAGGATTAACCGGGAGGAGCGCGATTACGGGGATGCACGTGGGGCCGGATTAAGCCGGCCAAGGACGCGGTGCGGAGAGCGGAGCAGCTTCAATTCCGGGGGGATCGCCCCAAGCTGGGGAGCCAGGGGCAGCAGGCCGGTGCTCCGGGGTGTCCCCGCCCCGCAGGCTGAGGCTGGGGGTCTGGGGCGTGCGTCTCTGCCCCGCCGCGGGCGTGGGCACCCCCCCCCCCCCCGCGCGCGGGCCGGCTTCCGTGGGTCACGTGCGCGCGCCCGCCGTGTCTCCCGCCAGGCCTGCTGGAGTCGCAGCTGAGCCGGCACGACCAGATGCTGAGCGTGCACGACATCCGCCTGGCCGACATGGACCTGCGCTTCCAGGTCCTGGAGACCGCCAGCTACAACGGAGTGCTCATCTGGAAGATCCGCGACTACAAGCGGCGGAAGCAGGAGGCCGTGATGGGCAAGACGCTGTCGCTGTACAGCCAGCCCTTCTACACGGGCTACTTCGGCTACAAGATGTGCGCCAGGGTCTACCTGAACGGGGACGGCATGGGCAAGGGCACGCACCTGTCGCTCTTCTTCGTCATCATGCGCGGGGAGTACGACGCGCTGCTGCCCTGGCCCTTCAAGCAGAAAGTGACGCTCATGCTGATGGACCAGGGGTCCTCACGGCGGCACCTGGGGGACGCGTTCAAGCCGGACCCCAACAGCAGCAGCTTCAAGAAGCCCACCGGGGAGATGAACATCGCCTCCGGGTGCCCCGTCTTCGTGGCCCAGACTGTGCTGGAGAACGGGACGTACATCAAAGACGACACCATTTTTATCAAAGTCATAGTGGATACTTCGGACCTGCCGGACCCCTGACGCGTCCCTGGGGAGGCGGATCGAGCAGAAGGCAACTCCTCCGGGGGGTTTGAACCGGCCGTCTCCGCCGAGGTCCTCGCGCTCCGAAAAGGACCTTGGGGGACGGAGGAAGCGGCAGAAGGCGGCCGCGGGCCGGCGGGAGGAGCCACGCGTGAGGACACACCCAACACGTTTTGTAATAGACTAGCAACACTTCACTCTGGAGAATTATTTATCCTTCGACGAGATAAATACTGCTGTCAGAGAAGGTTTTCATTTTCATTTTTAAAGATCTAGTTAATTAAGGTGGAAAACATATATGCTAAAGAAAAGAACCATGAATTTTTTTTTTTCTTCCTTAAACTTGAACACCAAAAAAAAAGAACACACCACACACACACGTGCACACACACACACACACACACACACACCTGGGGATAGCTGGACATGTCAGCATGTTAAGAAGAATTTATGAAATAATAATGCAATTCTGATATATTCATTCTAAAATTCAAGAGTGCAATCTTGTTTCAAATATAGTATATTGTCTATTTTTAAGGCCTCATCTGGTCTCTGTTTTAATAATTTGTTTGTCAGAAGACCCTGAAGTACACCTAGGTCTTTTTTGAAAGTCTCTAAATTCAGAATCATTTTTTAATTTAAAGTTCTAAGATAATTGTTACTGCAAACATTTTATTTTAAAACGTTGATAGACTGATATTTCTTGGAAGAAAATGTAAAATATCAAACACTGGTTATCACTTGTGATAGGAAAGAGAATATTCAATCTGTTGTTATTTCTCGTTAGAAATGTAAACCTTCAATATCTGTCGTAGTTAATGACACTACTTCAAAATTACTATGAAAGGAAAATTGCTCATGGATGCTGTGCATCATTTTCAGATTTATAATTGTTTTCACCCTAAAATAGGGCATTAGTTGAACTTTGGAGTTCTAAACAAAATCCTGTAGGTTTTTAAAATTCTGCCCCATGTGTTCAGACACGCTCTCTCTTGCTGACAACACCGACTTCCGTGTCCAGTGTCGGGGGGGTGGGCAGGCGACTTCGCGCTGACGGCGGCCACAGCAGAAAACGTGTTTCCCATCCAGTCATAACTGCTGCATTCGCTCCAGCCTTTGCGTAGAGATGGTGGCGTCCTGTACACGTGCCTTAGATGTGACTTGCTGCTTCTCGACCCCAGCTCTGTGTTCCCCGTGATTCCAGAAGGCGATGGTTCAGCCAGACTCTCTCTTGACCACTAACTAGACCTTTGCCTGCTAGGGGGCCCTCCCACAGCCCAGTCCGCCGGGCCCCCAGGAGCCTCCGCTGCTTCGTCATCCTAGATTCCAAATCTCTCGGGCCCACGGGCTCAGGCAGGGCCGGGCAGGAGCTGCGCCTCTGTGTCCCGGGCGCGGGCGCCCCCACGCCCGCCGCGGGGCCCTCTGAGCATTCCAGAGACCGCCACCCCGGGCCGCGGAGCTGGGCCACAGGCGTCCCGGGGCCACCCTCTGGCAGGAAGGACGGCCCCGGGGCCCGTCGTCCGGCCCGCGCCCGCCTGGGGCGCCTCTCACCCCGTTTCCCTTCTCTCAATGGTCCAACTGTGAAGAGCGGGCCTGCCCTGCGCCCCTGCTATGCACCCCGCTCCATGGGTGCTCTTATACTGATGGGTGCTACACGTGACGGGTGCTTCTTAGGCGAAACCAACGTGTGTGAGCCGCGCATCTGTGCCCGCGTCCAAAAGACGCGCCCACGGCGGGCCAGCCTGGCCGCGCGCCCCAGACTGCCTGCCACAGGCTGCCGGCGGCCGCGGGGACGGCCAGGGGTGCCCGGCGGCCCCGCGTCTCTGGTGCTGCCGACCGCCCTGGGTGTGCCTTCGCCCCAGTGCCTGCTGGAAGCACCTCCTCTCCACCGCGTCCCCGGGCTTCCATAAGTGACCTCATGGGTTCCCAGCACCCGCCCGCACACCCGCCGGCAGTTACCACTCCGTCGTCTTCATCTCCATGTCTTTCCCTACCCGCTCCCCCCACCCCCGCAGTTGCTTTGAGGGCGGATTGGCGTCCTCGGTCCCGCCCCCCGGGTCCTCACGGAGGAGGGGCTCCTGCAGTTGCTGCGGGACCACCGCTCCCTCGAAGGTGCCTGGACTCCTGGGGGAGGGGGGCCGCCCGGAGGCCCCCACCTGGCCTCCAGAGGGTGTTCCCGGGAGGCCAGAGGTGACCAATGGGGACCGCCTGCCACTTCCTCCTGCTCCACTAGAAGGACGGACAATACTGACATAAGCAGCATCTCGGTCTGTTATAAAACAGTTCTTTCCCCGCCCTGGGTGGGGAGCCTGTTGGCAGCACCCCAGAAGCATCTGGCCGGGGAGGGGGGGCGCTTTCCAGGAGCTCCTTCTAGTGGGAGATGCCCCTCACCCCCATCCCGGGAGCCGTGGGACCCGGCTCACTGTGCCCGGGGCGGACGCTGGGACGTGGTGGGAGCTTCAGGCCGCGGTGACAGTCAGCGGGAACCCGCGGCCACGCAGGGGGCAGCCCTCTCACGCTCCATCTGATGTTGGGCGCCCTCCGGCCCCCCCACCACCGGGCCCTGGTGACGAGGGATGGGTGTGGGACGCGGCATGCGGGTGCATTTTTCACATTAACTCAGTGACAAGTTCCCCACGGAACAAGCTGTTCCAGTGCTGTAGAGGAACCGTGGTGAGTCCCACGCAGGGTCGCCCCGCCTGCGTCCCGGCCCCGTTGCCTGGCGTGGAAACGGAGACCCGCCTGGGCCTCTGTCACAGGTTTTGTCGGCCAGGTGTATCAGTGGCACGGAGACAGCAGGGACTCCTGTGAATTGTTCAAAGGCCCGTCCCACGGGAGGGCAGCACGGTCACTGCAGGTGGACGAGGAGGGCCGCCGTCCACCCACCAGCCCCGGAGCCCCGCCACCAGCTGAGCAGGCAGCTCCTGGCCGGGCAGCCCCCCTTGCCCTCCAGTCGCCGCCCCCATCCTGGAGGTGGGCTCCACCAGGCCCTCAGGTGGCGGCAGGGGGCCCACGTGGCCACCCTGGCTAGGAAGAGGCAGCCGGTCTCCAGACAGCTCGTCTCCCACAGGGTCCCCAGCCGCCTGGGGGCCCGTGTCCCCGTCCACCCCCCCGGCACTCGGTGTCGAGGGGACAGTCTCCCGTGCCAGGCCTGGCATCCAGCCTGCAGCCCGTGGGCAGCTGGCCGAACCCTTAAACACAGCAGGCGCAGGCCCCCGAGTGTGCCCCAGGGGCACACACCTCCAGCCACCCAGGCCCGCTGCACCTCCCCGCCCGCGCTCGGAGGGGCGACCGTCACCCCGAGCTGGGCGCAGACCGCTCCAGTCCCAGTGTCTCCGCCCGTCCTCGAGGCGCGGGCCGGGGACCAGGAGCCTCGTGAGGCTCAGCCACACCTCCGCCCTCCGAAACCCACCCCTCTGCTGGTGCTGACCGCCAGGGCTGGAAAGGGCTCGGGCAGAGCTGGAAACCCCGCTTGGTAACTTCTAGTCCAGACCGTCAGTGACCGGGCCGCTGAGAAGGGCTGGGGGAATCCAGGCGCTCCTTTGCTCCGTGACCTGATGTTGGGTGGGGGGGTGTCCGTCACCGTCTGCTGCTCAGCCCAAGACCATGGTTCTGCCTTCTGTTCGCAAATCTCGATAGCTCTGTTTCTTCCAAAGTAGATCATGTCCCCGCCCGAGGGTCCAGGTCGGACGGGGTTGGCTCGGGGCAGCTGGCCGGGCCGTCTCTGCTGGTGGTCGGGCAGCGCTGGTTGCCCCCAGGGAGCTGGGGCGGCGGGGGTGGAGGTGTTTTCTGCTGGCCTCGAAGAGCCGGGGCGTGGGGGGTCAGCCCCATCAGCAGAGGCCCGAGCGAGTGGCCCGAAGCAGGGCTCGCATTTCATTTCTGCTGCTGCTGCTGTGTCTAGTCTGTCTGTGAACTCGCAGCTAAAGAGGTGGAGTCCAGGATGGCTGCACCACTCCTGCAGTTAGTGGTGATCCGATCCCAACCAGTCCCCTTAGACCAGTAAGATAACTTCCACAGCAAACTCAACGACTTAATTGGTAAACACAAAAAGCTGGCATTATTTTCCAGGATTTCTATGAGAATTACCTGTAGAGTTAACAGAGTCTGTGGTCAAGAAAGTGTACATCCACGCAGACACTTTTGAGAATCGGTTCTTTCTCTGATGGCACACCTCTGCGTTCAGTTCTCTTACCCAAAACAAAGACCAAAGAAGGCCAATCTCTCGTGTGACTCTGTATTTTTAATCTGCCTGTTTTAAAAAAATTAAAAAAAAAAATTGCGTCTGTACAACCGCTCGCTGTGAGGACCCATCTTGACAGTCCAAGTGATTGTGACCAGTGATCACGTCCCGTGTTCTTCTGCTCTTCTGAGAAAAAAAACACAAAAGGACCGTGTAAGTTATTGCCCAGCAATAATCATGTTGTTAACTGTGGGTCAACAACATGTCTGACTTCCTGATAGCATTATTATGTTTGATATTTTTGTTTACTGTATATCGTGTGTGGTTTTATTTGGTATTTATTTGTGTTTTGAGGTCTTGCAACGTTTTTGTGTTCCTGATGCTAATAACTGAAGTTTGTAAGAGTGTAGAATGCCCAACTTTGAAATGCTGAAACTGTCTCATTAGAGGAAAATAAACCTGACTGAGGAGTCTCGGTTTCTTTCTCAGCTCACTCACGGAGGCCCAGCACCACAGGGCCAGCCTCCCCGGGTGGTCAGGGGGGTCCAGCCCTGGCGCAGGAAGCCCTGCTCGTCCCACGAGGCTCCCCCCGAGTCAGCAGGAGTGGGGGCTGCCTTCCAGCACCCCAGGCACAGCGCGAAGGCCCCGGCTCCGCCCAGCCCTCCCCACCACCCCTGCCCCTCCGTCACTGCACAGCCTTGTGGCCACCCAAACCCGCCCTGCGCTCTGCCATCTGCGTGGCTGGCTTGTGGGGCGCTGGGGCCTCGCGGGGGTGCTTCCAGGTGAGGACTGACGGCCTCTGCATCCCCCTCCACGCAGCATCAGTGCTGCCCCGGTGGCGGCCCGCGGCCCGTGTCCCTGCAGAGCTCCGGCGGGCTGGGGGCCGCGTCCGGAGCCTGGGTCACTCCATCAGACGCTGGAGGTTGAGGGGAAGCTGTGAGGGGCCCAAACCCCGCGCCCAGAGGGCAGAGCTCAGAGACCCGGGATCTGAGGACCAGAGGGCAGCTGACCCCGGGTGGGGGTTCGGGGCTGCGGGCAGGGCCCCCGCTCCGGGCACCGCTGTTTCATCTGCTCCCAGACATTCGTGAGGTCGCACGAGACCCAGGGCAGGGGCGCGGGGGAAGGGGGGACACGCTCCTCAGTGGGGCCCACACCCCTGGGCAGAAGCGCCTCCCGGCGACCCCAGCCTGCTGGACGGGGTGGGCGGCCTGGACGCGGGCTCCATCATTCAGCTGCGAGTCCTCCCGCCACAGATGGCATGGGGGCGGGAGGGACCCTTGGCGTGGCATGGGGGCCCCCGACGCCCTGCCGAGTTTGGAGCCTGGTCACCTGTAGTCGGCCCTTGGGTCCACTTGCTTCTCGCGGCCCGGCCGGTCCCCGGGGTGACTCCCCTGGGCCCAGCGGCCCATGGTGTTTCCCCTGACGGACCACCCCACCAGACAGAGGCCGCGGGGGCAGGCGACAAGGTAACCCCCGCTGGAGGGGGCCCCTGACTGACCCTTGCCAGAACCCTCCCCAAGGTGGGGGGCTCAGCGACCCGCTGGGCGCAGTCTCCCAGGTGTCGTCTGCCCGGTGTCCGCAGGTGGAGAAGGGGCGGGCTGGCCAGGACTTAGGCCCTCCCGGGGCGCCCCTCACACGCCCCCCTGCCCCCCGGGGCTGTAAGCAGGCACTGCTGCCTGGCTCTGCAGGCAGGGGAGGAAACGGGCCAGCTGACCCGCCGGCCCACAGCACTCAAACCGGACACAGCCTGTGTCCAAGCCTCCGTCTGAGCCTGCCCCCCGCCGCCATGGCTGAGCCGCCAGCCGCCCTCCGGCCCCCCTGGCTGACAGGTGACCAGCTCAGCCCCTTCCAAGCCGGCGGAAACCCTGGTTCACTCCCTCCCGTGCTCCGCCACGTGCCCGCGGAGCCCAGCCCCCAGCACGCCCCGACCACCTCTGCACGCTCCTGCCTCAGGCCCTTTGCACCTGCTGTTTCCACCCAGGTGCCCCTCCTCACAGAGGCCTGCCTCCCACCGTGCCTGAGGGCTCGCACACGCCCTGCCCCTGCAGGCCTGGCGCCAAGCCAGGTGTGGATGAAGGCGTTGCCCACCGAGAGGCCCAGAGGTTGGAGGGAGGCTGCAGGCCACAGGGAGGAGTTTCCCAGGGCTCAGAAGGCCTGGGCCGGCAGGACTGAGCGGACCGCAAGGCCCGGGCCGGCCTTGCGGGAGGGCCAGCCTTCCCTCCCCTTCGTGGAGGTCTGGTGTTCCAGGCGGTTCCCGGCAGTGTGACAAAGCCCCGGGAGCCCCACAGGGCGGCGGTGAGTGACAGACGCTGACAGTGGGTGTGTGTGTGGCCAGGGTCGGGGTGTGGCCCTGTGCGGACACCTGAGAGAAGGGGGCCCTGCAGATGGGGGTCGTCCTCACCCCTCCCCCCCGGATCCAGGAACCGAACCATGCAAGCCGGAGCCTCGGGCCCTCCAGAGGGACACTAAGGCCCAGAGAGGTGCAGGAATCCGCCCAAGGTCACACAGCTAGTCAAGGACAAAAATGCGGGAGACGGAGCTGGGGAACTGGCCTGGGGGTGGATCTGTGCCCACGGAGTCGCGGTGCGGGGGCAGCCTGCGGACCATGGCTGCGGGCAGGGGGCCACCCCCACCCTGGGGGCAGCAGGACATTCGCTCGCGGTGGCCTCAGCCAAGGGGCGCTGCCGTGGCTGCTGCAGCCACGGGACTGGCGCTCAGCCGGAACCCGGACCCTCCGAGGGTGCGCTGTGGCCTAACCGGGGCGGGGGCGCTCCAGCTCTGCCTGGGGAAGGTGACCGCAGAGGGCAGTCCAGCCAAGACAGAGCCGGACAGACACGGGGACCCTGGACCCGCCCGCGCCCGAAGCAGCTGCGCGGTGAACCTCCTAGTTACTGGAAGAAGTTCCTCGGGATGTGCGTTTTTTCTCACTTCCGTTGGAGTCCTGACCAATCGGGAAGCACGTGCGCACCTCTGTGCGTGTGCGTGTCTGGGGCCTGTGCAGCTGCAGGCTTCCGGTGATCACGGGTCACCCGCACTGTGGTCCTTGCCGCGTCCTTGCTGCTGGGTCACCCCGGGGACCCTGTGGCGGCTCTGTGTCAGGGCCGGTGCCTGCCTGCTGCCTCGCCGTGGGCACCTCTCCGGGCTGGCCTCCGACATCTGGACCCTGTCCTGCCTCCGCTCAGGATGGCGTGTTGGGCAACAGACGCTCCTACCCCGAGCCCAGCAGCCCCGGCTCCTCCTGTTCTGCCCCTTTCAGTCCGACCTGGAACTGCAGCTGTGACCTCATACTCCCAGTCTGGCTTTAACACCACGTCTTCCAGGAAGCCCGTCGTGACTGCTGTGAAGGATGGAGCTTCCCGTCAGCCCTACAGGTGACCAGAGTCAAACTCAGGACCGCAAAGACCCACTTTCCCTATCCCAGGCTGGACTGGGGGCCAACCCACCAGGCAGATCCTGCAGCGCTGAGCTCCTGAGTGCCCCATCCCACCCAGGAGAAAGGGTGGGACAAGCTGGGGGGCTCACTCCCTCCCTCCCAGTCAGAGAAGTCCCTGTCCCATGGCAGAAAGTGATCTGAGTGCCCCCAGCGGTGGGCTCCATCCTTGGACGAAATACCTTGTGCTGGGGAGAAGCAGAGACCAGTCAGAGAGAAAAGCCCTCAGAACAGAAGGTCTGCAGGTGAGGGTGGCCTAGAGACAGGCCGGGGGGAGTCGCTGCCCTTCACCCCTTCACTCAGCCTACACACCCACCTCCACAGTCTACCCTTTGACCTGTCTTGCATTTTAATTCATCAACCACCAGGGCATCCTGAAGCCAGGGGCCCCACCATTCCTTTCCCTTCCATCAACCATAACCAATCAGGCATCATGCGTTGGTCTCCCACCATCCACCGATCACCCCGTTCATCTCGCCATTCATTCACAGCCCGTCCCCTAACAATCACTTCACCATCCACCCGGTCACCCATAAACCCGCCGTCCAGTCTACCAAGCCCCATCCATCTGCCCACCCACTTCCTCTCTGCCATCCCATCATCTTTCCACATCCCCCATCCTCCACCCATTCACCCACCCTGCACTCATTCACTCTGCTCACCTGTCCACCCACCCACCCATTTATATCTGGTCATCACTCTATTCACATCCAGCCAGCCACCACCATTCTACTGAACACCCAGGTTCATTCACCTGCATCCCGTTTGCCATTCATTTATCTGCCATCATTTCATTCATCCACCATTCAGCTCATTTACCATCCATTTCCATCCTATCACCATAAAAATATCCACAAACTTTTTTTCATCATTCAGGTATGACCTAAATCAAATCCCACTATACAGGGGAAGTGACTGTTTGAAAGAATTATATATATATATATATTTTAATATATGTATAAAATATACAATATATATTTATATATGTATAAAATATACAATATAATAGATATATATTTTTATATAATATATATTATACATTATATAATACATATTTATATAATATGTATAATACACATATATTTTATAATATATAATATATATCATATATACTACATATATGTACATATACATGTATTACATATAATGTGTATATATATATTACATATTATATTATGTATTTATATTATATATAATATAATATATGATATATAATATAATATATGATATATAATATAATATAAATTATATTATAAAATAATGTATAATATATATTATATAACAATATATAATTATATGATATATATTATATATTATATTATATATTTAATATATCAAATATTCAATATATATTATATATAATAATGTATTAATTATATATAATATATATAATAATATATATAATATATTGGGGATTGGAATGAAATTATATATTTATGAAAATATATTATGAAATATATTATAAAAATATATTATGAAAATATATATAAATGAAATTATATATAATTATATAATATATAATATATAATAATTATATGATAAACAATAAATATATGATATATAATAAATAATACTATATACTATATGATATATAATATGTATGTAATATATGTATATATGTATATATATTACATAATTTATGTATTTATTATATACATATACAATGTATAATGTTTTATTTTATATACTGTACAGTATATATATCATATATATCATATATTATATGTTATTATATAGGTTATATATATACATATAGATTATATATATAGAGAGAGAGAGATCGAAAGAGATTCAAGGAATTAGATCTGATAGACAGAGTGCCTGAAGAACTATGGACGGAAGTTCGTGACATTGTACAGGAAGCAGTGATGAAGACCATCCGCAAGAAAAAGAAATGTAAAAAGGCAAAATGGTTGTCTGAGGAGGCCTTACAAATAGCTGTGAATAGAACAGAAATAAAAGGCAAAGGAGAAAAGGAAAGATATACCCACATGAATGCAGAGTTCCAAAGAATAGCAAGGAGAGATAAGAAAGCCTTCCTCAGCAATCAATGCAAAGCAATAGAGGAAAACAACAGAATGGGAAAGACTAGAGATCTCTTCAATAAAATTAGAGATACCAAGGGAACATTTTATGCAAAGATGGGCACAATAAAGGACAGATATGGTAGGGACGGTAACAGAAGCAGAAGATATTAAGAAGAGGTGGTAAGATTACACAGAACTACACAAAAAAGATCTTCACGACCCAGATAATCACAATGGTGTGATCACTCACCTAGAGCCAGACATCCTAGAATGCGAAGTCAAGTGGGCCTTAGGAAGCAGCACTACGAACAAAGCTAGTAGAGGTGATGGAATTCCAGTTGAGCTATTTCAATTCCTAAAAGATGATTCTGTGAAAGTGCTGCACTCAATATGCCAGCAAATTTGGAAAACTCAGCAGTGGCCACAGGACTGGAAAAGGTCAGTTTTCATTCCAACCCCAAAGAAAGTCAATGCCAAAGAAACTTCAAACTACCACACAATTGCCCTCATTTCACATGCTAGCAAAGTAATGCTCAAAATTCTCCAAGCCAGGCTTCAACAGTACGTGAACCGAGAACTTCCAGATGTTCAAGCTGGATTTGGAAAAGGCAGAGGAACCAGAGATCAAATTGCCAACATCCGCTGGATCATCGAGAAAGCAAGAGAGTTCCAGAAAAACATCTATTTCTGCTTTACTGACTATGCCAAAGCCTTTGTGTGGATCACAGCAGACTGTGGAGA
Organism: Dama dama; assembly: GCF_033118175.1. NCBI lineage: Eukaryota > Metazoa > Chordata > Mammalia > Artiodactyla > Cervidae > Dama > Dama dama. The sequence continues at coordinate 74,318,651 of NC_083693.1, forward strand.
ATTCTTAAAGAGATGTGAACACCAGACCACCTGACTTGCCTCTTGAGAAACCTGTATGCAGGTCAAGAAGCAACAGTTAGAACGGGACATGTAACAACAGACTGCTTCCAAATCGGGAAAGGAGTATGTCATGGCTGTATATTGTCACCCTGCTTATTTAACTTATATGCAGGGTACATCATGAGAAATGCTGGGCTGGATGAAGCACAAGTGGAGTCAAGATTGCTGGGAGAAATATTAATAACCTCAGATATGCAGATGACACCACCCTTATGGCAGAAAGCAAAGAAGAACTGAAGAGCCTCTTGATGAAAGTGGAAGAGGAGAGTGAAAAAGTTGGCTTAAAGCTCAACATTCAGAAAACTAAGATCATGGCATCTGGTCCTATCACTTCATGGCAAATAGATGGGGAAACAGTGGAAACAGTGTCAGACTTTATTTTTTGGGGCTCCAAAATCACTGCAGATGGTGACTGCAGCCATGAAATTAAAAGACGCTTGCTCCTTGGAAGGCAAGTTATGACCAACCTAGACAGCATATTATAAAGCAGACATTACTTTGCCAACAAAGGCCCGTCTAGTCAAAGCTATGGTTTTTCTAGTAATCATGTATGGATGTGAGAGTTGGACCATAGAGAAAGCTGAGCTCCAAAGAATTGATGCTTTTGAACTGTGGTGTTGAAGAAGACTCTTGAGAGCCCCTTGGACTGCAAGGAGATCCAACCAGTCCATTCTAAAGGAAATCAGTCCTGAATATTCATTGGAAGAACTGATGTTCAAGCTGAAACTCCAACAGTTTGGCCACCTGATGCCAAGAATTGACTCATCCGAAAAGACCTTGATGCTGGGAAAGATTGAAGGTGGGAGGAGAAGGGGACGACAGAGGATGAGATGGTTGGATGGCATCACTGGCTCGATGGACATGAGTTTGAGTAAACTCTGGGAGTTGGTGATTGACAGGGAGGCCTGGCCGTAGTCCATGGGGTTGCAGAGAGTCGGACACGACTGAGCGACTGAACTGAACTGAATTGATCCAGGTCAACAAGCCATCCATACATAGATGGATCCATACATTTAACACTGACAGTTTATTTTTCACCCACCAACCATTCATTTATCCAATCACCATTCTACCTTCCACCCTTCCACTATCCTTCATCCAGCGACCATCTACCATCCATCACCTATCTTCCAGTCTACTCTATCCATCCATCCACTGTCTGTGATCATCCATTTAGCCATCCATCACCCATGAACAGCTATCTGCATTCACCTGCCACTCTTCACATCTGTTCACCACCAACCATTGAGCCTCTGTCCACCATCCACCATCTAGTCATTCATGCGCCTCTCTACCATCCAACACTCATCAATCACACACCACTCATTCTCCACCCACTATCACTCCATTACTGTCCACTCATTCATTCCCTCACCATTTCCCATCAGTCCATTCCTCATCCATCCAGCAGCCAGCACAATACCATCCACCACTCACCATGCATCCAGGGTCACCTGCCCACCATCCTCCACACACCGGACACCAGGTACCAGCCATCTGCCACGGTCCACAGTCCACCAGCCTAGGAGGCAGGAGGGCCCTGCCTGGACCCGGCCATTGCAGGCAGCTGGGTGCAGCCCCGGCTGCATCTGGGGCAGGGAGGCGCCCCGCCCCCAACGCACCGTTTCCTTGGGAAGTGGTCCCCACAAGCCCCCTTTCTGAGCGCCCAAGGTCCTCAGGTCCTGGAGCTGGGTGTGTGGGAGGGGCCCAGGAGTCACTGCGGGCGGGTCGGAGGTGAATTTGTAACCCTCCCGGCCGCCCCCACCCCGCCCGGTCACGTGGGCCCCGCGGGGCAAAGTCTCAGGGTCCGAGACGCCGAAGTCCGGCGGGATGGGCGCGCCGGGCCGGGCGCTGCTGTGGCTGCAGCTGTTGGGTAAGGGAGTGGGGGGGTGCGCCGGGGGCCCGACGCACCCGGAGACCCCTGTCCCCGAGGGGCGCGCGGCGGGAGCGTGATGGGCTGCGAAACCCGGCCGGCCACCGGGCCCCTCCTCGCGCAGCGCCCGCGGGGCCGAGCGGGGGGCTCCTCGGAGCCCCCGGGCCAGAGCGACGGCCGGCCGCGCCCGCGCCCCGCCGGAAGCTGCCGCCGCCGCGCCCGCCCCCCAACCCCCAGCCCCGGGGCGCCTCTGACCCTAGGCGGGGGCGTGTCCGCGGAGCGGTCCCCTACGCCCCGGAGCTGTAAGAACTGCAGCCCGGGCCCCGGGCCCCTCTCTGAACCCCTGGAGACCCCTCCAGACGCAGCTCCCCGGCACAGCCGGCCTGCCGCCCGCCCCCCGCCCCGACCCCCAGTTCCTTCCACTGGGCCGAGGCCTCCCTGCCCCGATGGCCTCTGTCCCGTGGTCGCCACCATCCTGGCAGGGTGAACTGGGGGCGGGCGGGGAGGCGATCTGCGGGGGGGCGGAGTCCCTGAGGAAGGCGCGTTTGAACAGGCTCTGCAGAGTCAGTAGAAGCTGGGGAGCTCGGGGCCAGGCTCCCGCAGGGTCCGGTCCCACGCCTGGACCCTCCAGCTCCAGGTCTCTCTGGATAAGGTCGTCCTTCCTGGGCACGGGGGGTTCCGGGCGGGAACCCCAGCGCTCAGCCGTCCCCTCCCCAGCCCTGACTCGGGCCGCTGACAAAGTCTGGGTCCCCAACACCAACTTTGACGATGCCACCAACTGGAGCCAGAACCGGACCCCATGCGCAGGCGCTGCTGTTGAGTTCCCCGCGGACAAGGTGCCTGACCCCACTCCTGGGGCCGTGGGGGGGTCCCCGCGTGGTCCAGGCCCCAGGAGCCCAGTGAGGGGGGCACTCGCTGACGTCCCTTCTGCCTGCAGACGGTGTCGGTCCTGGTGCGAGAAGGTCACAGCATCTCAGACATGGTGAGCAGGGACACAGATCAGAAGGGGGCCCGCGGGTCCTGCCCTGGTCAGCTTGATGCCTCTTTCTTGCTTCCTGACTGGCATCCACCTTGGGGGGTGGACCCTACAATCCGCCTGCCCTTAGCCTGTGGAGGGGTTTCTGGAAGGGTGGGGAACCACATGGGAGGGGACACTGGTCGCACAGTCGCAGCCCAGGCTGTGCCCAGCCTCAGAAGGTGTGGCGGGTACCCCCTGTCCCTTCTGCCCCGGCCTCTGGGCCCTGTCGCCCAGGAGTCTGTCCTCGCTAAGGTTTGCCCCAGGGAAGCCTCCCTCCCTGCCCCACCAAAGCTTTTCCCTGGCCTGTGCATCGGAGCTCAGGGGACCTTTTTCTCAAACTGATTCACAGTGTGAGTTCCAGGGTGGGGTCCTCACCCGGAGGCCACTGGACCTTGTGGGTGAGTGGGGGCCGCCGGTGGCCTAGGAGGCCTGGGCACCACTCACTTTGCTGCCCAGATGCAGGGTCTGGGTGCGCCTTATTTCCACCTGGAGGCACCACCTCGGTTAATTGATGGTTTTCGAAAGCGGCATCAATTCTGGGAGTCTGGCCCCACTGGGGACAGGGCAGGAGAGTTAGAGACCCCAGCCCTCACCTGCAGCCTGGGAAGGGGGCCTCGGGCAGGATGTGCCAGTTCCTATAGATCCCAGGTCCAGACGCCCTTCCCACGTGTCCAACCCAAAGACTAAGGTGTGGAGGGGGCAGTGAGGGGGAGGAGGACGTGGCGGAGCCAGCGAGGGGGGCCCAATAGCTGCACCCAGGAGCCCCCACAGCCCTGGTGACCGTGGCAACCAGACAGGGGCCTGGAGAAGGCGGTGGGGGGCGGTGCCTGGAACTGGCGGGAACCCGTGTATAGAGGAGCCAGTTGGAGATGGGGGTGCTGGGACCTGGAGGTCCCTTCTGGCCATCTTAGTTGCCTTGATGATCTCCTTGGAGAGTGCTTGGGGATCTCAAAAGAGACAACAGTCATGCATTCATTCATTCTTCACTCCCTCTTTCTGCCCTTTCCTTCCCCTGGCCCAGCCAGCCCTCCTCTTTGTCCCCGCACGTCTGTACCCCTTGCACGGCCCCGTGGGGCGCCCCCCTCACTTCCCCTGCCGATGCTCTGCCGCGAGAGGGCAGCCCCCGGAGGTCCTGGCTGGAAACAGCCCAGGGGCACAGAGACGGGGCCGAAAGCACCCAGTGTGGTCTGAGGGCCCTCCTCCAGCCCCACCGCGGGGCCCCAGTCCAGCTGCTGAGATGTCGCCTGTTAGGAGACACAGCAGCTCAGGTATTTAATTTGCATTTCTTCCCTGGTGGCTCAGACGGTAAAGAATCTGCCTGCAATCCAAGAGACCAGGGTTCAATCCCTGGGTCAAGAAGATCCACTGGAGGCGGAAATGGCAACCCACTCCAGTATTCTTGCCTGGAGAATCCCATGGACAGAAGAGCCTGACGGGCTACAGTCCATGGGGTCTCAAACAGTCAGACACAACTTAGTCAGTAGCACTTTCACTTTTCACTTTGGTTTGGAACTTCTCTCCCTGGGATTTTTCTCTTCCTGAACACCTCCCCTCCCATTTCTGGGCAGATTGCCCAGGAATCTATTATTTTCTACCCATTAATTGTCGAGTTACTGCAAATGTCTTCTCACTATGGACTTTTGCCTGTGTTTCCCTTTGCTGATAAGAAACCCCCGTTATTAATCTATCAGATGCAAGATCAGTTGCTTTATACCTGTGTTTTCTGTGTTTTGTTTAAGCACCTCTTCCCTGCTTCTCAGTCACAACCATAATCAACCATAGATTATGTCTGTCCGCTCATGGTTTTCCCATCAGGGGCACATGTCTGAGTCGGACACTAACTAGGGAACCAGCCGTATTCTCCTCCTTGGATCAAGCCTGGTTTCTGATGTCCTCCTCCAGCCACCAGCCTTGCCCCTTGCTCTGCGGCACTGGGGTCACTGTTCGCCAGCTGCCCAAGGTGTGGTGGGGATTTTCTTCGAGCTTTGCCTGCAGTTCCTTTGATCTTTCTGCCTGTTCTCCTGCCAGCACCACAGTGCCCCCACTCTGAGGCTCTGTGAGTTGTCTTAAAACCCACCGGGTCAATTTCCCCTGCCTCTCCTCCACTCTGAGAGGTCAACCCTCAGAGGACCCAGGTGGAAACCACCCACCCTGAGCCTTCTTCACCCTCTGGTTCAAGGTTGACTAGTTCTTTGTGGATCTGACTGTTGCAGAGAAATCATAGAGTAGGTTTATCAGGTAACACCACCACCACCCAAACCCTGGAATTTGATTGGGAATGAATGACAACTTTATATATGCAAGTCATCCACTTGAGAGCATGGATTTTCTCTTCAAATATTTCAGGTCATTGGCCATAGAACTCTTTACTAGAGTCTTAAAATGGTGCACATAGAGGTTTTGTGTTCAGTTCAGTTCAGTCGCTCAGTCGTGTCCGACTCTTTGCGACCCCATGAATTGCAGCACGCCAGGCCTCCCTGTCCATCACCAACTCCCAGAGTTTACTCACACTCATGCCCATCAAGTCGGTGATGCCATCCAGCCATCTCATCCTCTGTCGTCCCCTTCTCCTCCTGCCCCCAATCCCTCCCAGCATCAGGGTCTTTTCCAATGAGTCAGCTCTTCGCATGAGGTGGCCAAAGTACTGGAGTTTCAGCTTCAGCATCAGTCCTTCCAATGAACACCCAGGACTGATCTCCTTTAGGATGGACGGGTTGGATCTCCTTGCAGTCCAACGGACTCTCAAGAGTCTTCTCCAACACCATAGTTCAAAAGCATCAATTTTTCAGCACTTAGCTTTCTTCACAGTCCAACTCTCACATCCATACATGACCACCGGAAAAACCATAGCCTTGACCAAGCGGACCTTTGTTGAGGTTTTGTGTAGTAGTGACTAATTTATAAATCCTTTATATAGTTTGGTTCCTATTGTGAATGGTGCTCTATTTTTAAGAATGATATTGTCTAGGTGGTTATCTGTAAATAATGACCATCGTTCCTCTTCCTTTCCAGTCAGTCCCAACTCCTTTTATTTCTTTTTCTTTCCTTATATCATTGTCCAGGACATCTACCCCTATGTTAAACAAAAGTGACAAAAACAGGCATTCTTGTCTTGTTCCAGCATAAAAGAGAAGACATGTCAAGGTTCTCCACTGTGTGTAATGTTTGCTGTAGGGTTTTGTAGATAACTTTAATTGTGGAAATTCTAATCTATTGCTACTTGGCGGGCAGCTTTTTGAAAAATCAAATGGGTTGTTGAACTTCCCAGTTGTTTATTTTTTCTTACATTGACTGAGATGTAGCCCCCCCTCCTGTAGCCTATTAAGGGGGTTTTCTGAGGCAGAACCGTCCTTGTGAGACGGACGCCTTCCTGGCACCTTCCTTCAGGTGCAGGTCTAAGCGCGCCTCTTCGACACTTGCCTTCCCTGTCACGCTGGTTTTGGTGGCACAAGACTCCCCACCGCCCTCTGCTGGGACACCGTCATACACGCTGCGGAGGACGTGGGATGGGGGCTTTTCTCATCCTTCCTCCTTCCTGCGTTCTTGGGACGGGATACGTTATTGGATCCAATCAGCTAATATTTTATTCAGAATCCTCACATTTTTGTTGTAAGTCAGCTGAGCCTATAATTTTTTTTCACTTTGTCGTTCATTTGGTTTGGGTTTATTTATTGTTGGTTGCCGTGGGTCTTTGTTGCCGAGTGGACTTTCTCTCGCTGCAAGGGGGGCTCCTCCTCTTTGTGGCGCATGGGCTTCTTGTTGCAGTGGCTTCTCTTGTGGAGCACAGGCTTCAGGGTGTGGAGCACAGGCTGTGGTGCATGGGCTTAGTTGCTCCGTGGCATGTGGAATCTCCCCCAACCAGGAATCGAACCTGTGTTCCCTGCATTGGCAGGTGGATTCTTATCCACTGTACCACCAGGGAAGTGCCATCATTTGGTTTTGGAATGAAGATTACAGTGGCCTCATAAAATGGACTGGTGATTTTTCACTCTTTTTCTGTTTTCCAGAACAACTTCGGGAAGAAGAAATTAAGTTTTCCTTGGAGGTTTAGCAGAGCTCACCTATAAAATCCTTGGTTGGACTGGGAATTTGGGGAATAGGAGGTCTTTGACTGACATTTAAAATTTTTTAATGCTTACTTGTCAGTTCAAATTCCCTATTGCCTCTTGCATCAATTTTGATATTTTAAACTTTCCTAGAAATTGGTATATTTCATCTAGGTTTTTGGCAGTCTTACTGATTTGTTAACCTTTTCAGTATCTGTATTTTCCCTTGAACAAGTGAGGTCTTTACTGTATGTCCATGACCTTGCGGTCTCTCCCTCCCCATCACATTTTAGTCCTTGATTTAAACATTTATTAAGAGACAGCAATAAGTATTTTTGTTATTTCATCATTAAAGTATTTCACAAAAGTATTTCATCACCCTCGTTCCCATTTCTCTTCTTAGCATCTAGATTCTTTCCTTACTTCCTCCAAGCATGTTTTCAGGGTAGGTCTCTGTGTGGCAATCTTCTGAAGTCTTTATCATTTTATTATCCTTTAATATCTGACACACTATTCTGGGGGGCAGAGCCATGTCCAGGGCAGATGTCTTCAGGCAGCCTGTTCTGCTGTCTGCATGCGTTGTTGCTGAGAAACCCAATCCTTAAATGTTTTTCCTTCCTGGGTGATTTCTTTCCCTCTGCCGCTCTTACGGTGTTCTCTTTGTCTTTGATGGTCACAAACATAGCATTCTGTGATTTTCCTTATTTGGCATTCAATGAGACCTTTCCTTTTTAAAATATTTTTTCTTTTTCACATACATAATTGGCAGTGCTGTGTGTGTTAGTTCCTTGACCAGGGACTGGACCCCAGCCCCTATATTGGAAGCAGGCTTAACCACTGGACTGCCAGGGAAGTCCCCAGTGAGACCTTTCAACCCGAGGTTTCCCAGCTTTGGTCAGATGCGGAGAATTCCTCTTCACTGTCTCTTCGGACGCGCCCTGCCCTCGTATCTGAATGCTGGTGCGCCTGTCGAGCTCCCGCCGCCCGCTCCTGGTTTCTCTCTCTCGGCCCTTTCCCGCTGTCTTTCAACTATGGCATTCATCGTGTATTATTTACACTCCCCCCTTTGGTTCCGTTGAAAACCAAGTTCTTGTTGGAGCGTCACACTGCGGACACCCACCGCCCCTCCCGCGGCGCCTGCGCCCCTCGGTCCCCAGGATTGGGCCCTGGTGCCTGCGGGGGGCTCTGCCTGGCTGGCACGGGACTCACCCCCAGCCGCGGACGAGGCTGGCCCGTGACCTCCACTCTGCCCGGCGTCAGCCTGCCGAGCAGGCCCAGTGCCTGGGGGACTGAAGAGCAGACCCTGTGGAGCAAGCTGGGGCCTCTCCCCCGAGGTGTTAAGCGTCGGGGACCCCCACACTGAGCAGCCCCCCGGTCCCGCCCTCACCTTCCGCCCCGACCCCACGGTGGGGTGGGGTCCCCGGGCTGGGCGGGCGGTGCCCCCCTCCGCGCCTTCACGCGGCCTCTGACACCGGAGCCCTGGGCGTCTGTGGAGAAGGAGCTGCCCGCGCTGGAGGGAGGCGCGCGGCTCCACGGCCCCACCGCCCCGGTTCCCGCTTCCCCAGCCGCCCCGCTGCCCTCCCTCACGGTCAGGGCTGCTCCAGGGGCCCCGGCGGCTTGGCTTCGTGGAGCCGACGGGCCCTTGAATTGTAGTTTCTCGTGGGGGACGGCGGCCCTGACGAGAGCCACGCTGCCGCAAACTACCCCCTCCCTCGGCCCAGCGGACCCTCAGCCGGGGCGAGGTGCCCCCGGCCCCGACCTCAGCGGCCCAGTCGGCGGCCGAGACTCTCCCGCCCACGGGGACGGGGCTCGGGGGTGGGCGCACAGCCGGACCCTCCAGTGCCCAGCCGCCGCCTCAGCCCGTGCTTCCCGCAGCTCTTGCCGCTGGACGGGGAATTCGTCCTGGCCTCGGGAGCTGGATTCGGCGCAACGGACGCCGGCTCGCGCCCGGACTGTGGCACAGGTGAGGGGGTCGCGCCAGGGGACGCGGAGTCAGGGGGGCGCGGCCGCGGGCGGGGCCGGCCGGGAGGGCGCGTTCCCGGCCGAGCTCAGGGTCGCGCGCTCGCCCAGGCGCCCGCGCGCGCTTCCTCGACCCCGACCGCTTCCTGTGGCTCGACCCGCTCCTGTGGCGCCCCGGGGACGCGGCGCGCGGCCTCTTCTCCGTGGACGCCGAGCGCGTGCCCTGCCTCCACGACGACGTCGTCTTTCCGCCCGACGCCTCCTTCCGGGTGGGCCTGGGCCCGGGCGCCGGCACCGTGCGCGTCCGCAGCGTCCAGGCGCTGGGCCAGGTGGGGCGCGCGCGCGGGGGGCGGGCGCGGGTCTCCCCGGAGCGCCTCCTACCCTGCTAGCCTGGTCGGTTCCGGGCGCTCAGACGCGGTCTCGTGCTCCGGCCGGTTCCCGGGCTCGCCCGGCCACCTGCAGACGTTCGCGCGCGAGGAAGACCTGGCGGCTTTTCTGGCGTCCCGCGCGGGCCGGCTGCGCTTCCACGGGCCGGGCGCTCTGAGCGTGGACCCCGAGGCCTGCACGGACCCGTCGGGCTGCGTCTGCGGCAACGCCGAGGTGAGGGCGGCCCGCCGCGGGGCGGCTGGAGTGGCGGGAGGTCGGGGCTGTGCCGCCGCGCCCCGCCGTCTCGCCCCGCTCTCTCCCCGGGCGCGCGGCGCTCTCTCCCGGTCTGCCCCTCGCCCTCACCCTAGCTCCCCGTTTCCAGGCGCAGCCGTGGATCTGCGCCGCGCTGCTTCAACCCCTGGGTGGCGGCTGCCCCCAGGCCGCCTGCCTGGAGCCCCTCCGGCCCGAAGGGCAATGCTGCGACCTCTGCGGTGAGCGCCCCGCCGCGCCCCTCAGAGCTGGGGTGGCGCGGCCACCCGGCCTCGCCCCAGCCTTAGTTTCCCTGCAGGGCTCGGACCTGCGGGGCTGACTCCTTCTTCCCTTCCTGCTGCAGGAGCTGTCGTTTCGCTGACCCACGGCCCTGCCTTTGACCTGCAGCGGTACCGGGCGCGGCTGCTGCACGCCTTCCTGGCTCTGGTACTGCGGCCGCGCCCCCAGCCGGGCCCCCACCCTTCCGCCGCCGGGGTCTGGGAGCACCCCCTCCACCTCCTACATGATGTGTTCGCTCTCCGCCTGCAAAGCGCTTGTCCCTGCCCGCTTCGTCCCCTCAGGTCCGAGGGACGGAGTCCCCGGGCCAACTCTGTTCCCCTCTCTAGCCCCAGTACCAAGGGCTGCAAGTGGCCGTGTCCAAGGTCCCGCGTCCGCCCGGGCTCCGCAAAGCCTCAGGTGCGAAGGCGGACACGGAGATCCAGGTGGTGCTGGTGGAGGCCGGGCCCGAGACCGGCGGCGCGGGGCGCCTGGCCCGGGCCCTCCTGGCGGACATCGCGCAGCACGGTAACCGCGGCGCCCCTTTCCCAGTTCCCGCCCCGGTCTCGTTCCGCCCCGGGATTCTGAGCCGGCGCCCTCCGTTGCAGGCGAGGCCCTCGGAATCCTCTCGGCGACTGCTCGAGAGTCGGGCGCGCCTGTGTGGGGCGGCTCGGCGGCGGGGCTGAACGCGCCGGCGCGCGCGGGGCTGGCGGGCGGCTTGGCGGCCGCCGGGCTGCTGGTGCTGCTGGCGCTGCTGGCGGGGACGCTGCTGCTGCGCCGCGAGGGGAGGCTCAGGTTCGCGGGGCTCGGGGCTCCGGTACGCGGGGCGGGGGTTCCGGGATCGGGTGTGTCGGGCTCACACGCGTCCCTGCTCCAGGTGGAGGAGGCGCGACGAGGCGGCCACCGCGCGGGCCGGGGCGCCGCTGGGCTTCCACAATCCGGTGTTCTACGCGGCGGACTCCGCGGAGGCGGTGAGGGGCGCCCGGGGTCGGGGGTGCGGGACCTCTTCGCGATCGGGCACCCTGACTCTGCGCTTCCGCAGCTCCCGACCCCGAAGTCGGACCAAAGGAGCTCCAGCCGCAGCTACTTCCTTAATCCGCTGTTTGGCGAAGCGGAGGCCGAGGCCTGAGCGGCCGCGTGACCGGCCCGTCGCACCCCGACCCCAGCCCCATCCAGGGGGCATCGCGGGCCCCGCGGGATCCCCCACCTTCTGCTGGCCTAGCCCAATAAAGCGAATTCTTGCACCTGATGTCAGCGCGGACACCTCGCGCATATCGTACGCCCGTCTGCCCCTGCCTGGTCGGAGCTGTGAGGGCCAGGTCGGATGGTGAAGGGTGGTCCTCAGAGCCCGTGCCCGCTGGCGCCTAGCCACCCAGGGCAGTCCTGGGTGCTGCCTGTAGGCTGGGGCGGCCCGAGGCTTCCGGCCTGAGAAGGCCCTCCCAGAGCCAGGACGGCTTACCGTGTTCCGGAGGAGCCCAGAAAGAAGCCCTTACTGGGGGAGGAGGGGTCGGGAGCTGCGCCGAAGACGGTGGCGGAGCCTGCTGCCAGCTGCTCAGGCCCGGGTTGCGTGGGCTGCGCCGGGGCCAGACAGTTGGGCCTGGATTTCCGCGGGGCTAGGGTGCCCAGCGGGCTGGCCCAGCGGCACACTGGGTCTGTCCCCTCTGCAGGCAGGGGTTAGAGCTGCCCGCTCGCCGTGTTCGCGAGTGGCAGCACGCCAGCGTGTGTCCTGCCGGGAGGGGGCTCTTTGGTGTTGGAGGCCTTGAGGCCAGGACTGGCCCGCGCCCCCCTCCTGCGGGCGGCTGAGGTCCGCGGTGGGTGAGGGCTGAGCCGCTCTGGGTAGGACCCTGACTTGGTAGGTAATGACGGGCCGGCATTGGGATGGTGATGTGTGTATGAGAGTGTACGGACAGCGTGACCAGCTTGAACTGTCGGGGAGACACCTTCGTGCCCAGCATTGGGAACACCCGCCCCCAGGGTGACTGCCCGTGACCTTCTGACGGTGAATTCACTCTTACGCTCCCATTGATCTGTGCTCCGCGGCCAGCACCTTGTGAAGCTCGCCCACATCGTGGGCGGTGGTTACTCTTGGTGCTATTACAATAGCTAGTATTTCATTTAAAAACGGCTCACACTTGCGCACCTGTGTTTCAGGCCGGAAACAGGTGCTCCTGTGGGGCAGACGTCCGGGTGGGTGGGGCAGGGTGGGGGGCAATACCCCACTGCCCACCACCTGCTCACTGTGGGCCTGCACTTGCATTTTCTAGGCGCTGGACGTTGCCTCGGGGGCGTCTGCCTGTGCCTTGTGTATGGATAGGGAGAGGCGGTTCGCAGGGCTCCTGCTCCCCCTGGGGCAGTGGCGGGCCCACTGGCCGCGCTGACTGGTGGAGCTGCAGGGAGCCCGGGACGCTCCCCAGGAACTGCGTGCCAGCTCTCTGCATCCTGCCCATCCTCAGTGCCCCCTGCCCGCATGTCACCAAGAGCTTACTGTGGGTCAAACTGTGTACCCAGCCCGCCATAGGCTCCTGGGTCCCCAGAGCCCCTGAGTGCCATGTACCCACCCAACCTCCCCGTGAGCGCCCCCTCCTGGGGATGGTCGGCCAGTCCTGTTTTCTCTCTCTGAAGCCTAGCAGGGCCACTGGCCAGACAGCCCCTCCCTCCAGCCAGAAGCCCACCCCAATGCAGGGCGTCCCTGGAGGCCCCCCGGGACCTGGGCAGGCGAGAGGTCCTGGCCTCCAGGTCCTGCCGTGTGGACTCCGCCCCCACCACTGCAAGGCAAGCTGGTTCTTCCAGCACAGGCGTGCCTTCCGGTGCTGGCGGCCCCAGGCAGCAGCTGACTGCAAGTGCATTCAGACAAACCACCGAGAACTTTAAAACTGCCGTCTTCTGCTTTATTGACAGGTAAATTGTTCAAAAATGTTCTCACGATTCAATAATTACAAAGACTCAGACTTACATTAAAAAAGTAAAAACCAGAACCCCCAGCAGGTGCCAGCCCCCGCGGAAGGCCCAGGGGGCGGGCAGGCAGGTGCTGGGCGCGTGGCACGCACAGGCAGGCCGTGGTGCCCACGTCACTCAGCGCTGACTCACGGGAAACACACGTCTTCCACAGCGTGGCGAGGACGTCGGCTGGCAGGGGGCAGAGGGAAGCCTGCCGGCGGCTCCCGGAGAGCTTTCAGAGACAGGCTGCGCCGGGAGGGGAGGCAGAAGCGCGCGGGGTGCTGGGGGTGGAGTGTGGCGGCGTCTACAGCATCCAGTAGCGGGCACGAATTGCGGGCTCCATGCGGGGCGGGGTGCCCCCGGCACGGCCTCTCGGCCTGTGGGCATGGGGCCCAGCACCCGCCACCCACGGGCTTCGGGGCGGGGGGCTGAGCTGTGGAGGCGAGCAGGACACAGAGCGCGGCTGACTTCACAGTAGTAGAGACGGGACACATGTGGTGGTGACGGAGCGGACAGACGCGAGCGCGCCTCTGTCCACGGCTACGAGGTCGGCAGGAGGACTTCCGCCTCTGTGTATGGGCTAAAGGAACGAAAAGGCCACGGACTAACCTCCACGTTTCCTGTCTTCAAGACTCTAGTGACACTGGGAATGATATACAACTTCCTACGATGCTCCTAAGCGCCTAGGAAACGGTTTCAGGGAGCAGGGGCCAGACGCGGCCCTGAGGCCGTCCTGAGCTGCCTGCATCCGCGGGGCCGCGGCCTGCCCTGGGTGGGCGGGAGGGGCCGGGGCGTCCTTCATGTGCAAACAAGCTGTATCGCCTCACAGCTATGCAGAGGGTGATCTGGTCTACCGCCAGACAGTGCGGCACGGAACTGATTGTTATCATAATAAAGCATTTTCTTCATCTCCGTATCTACACGTCAAGTCCACATTTCCTTGGACAACACTGGAGGCTCAGGTCAGTCTTGGCACTGGCACTGCAGACCACCTGGGCCCCGGCCCTGTGGCGGGAGCTGGCGGCCTCAGGCATCGCAGGACGGCTGCTCCAGGCCTTCGAGGGGCAGCTGGCTCCTGTGGGGGGAGTTGGGGCTCGGCGGGCCGCTGGGGTTGGAGCTGTTGGATGGAGTCGAGTGTTTGGTGGAATCTGAATCGGGCTGTGAAGACAGAATGGGGAGAGCGTGAGAACCACTGTGGAGGGGAGCTGTCTGGGCCGGGGCAGCCCCTGCCGTCTCCTTCCGAGTTACGGCGACACGCCCTCTAAGGCTTGTCACGTGGTCCCTGCAGGAGAGATCACAAACCAAGGCCCACCACCCCCGTGACTCGTGTAACTATTACCAAAAGGAGTAACTGCCATGAAGAAACCAGGCAGTGTGGCGACCAAGTGGGCCAAGGTCACAGACGTGTGGCTCTTTCGTGGTAAAAGCACAGGGAATAAGAGAGGAACTTTCTCCATACGACAAAGGTGTCAGTGAGCAGCCCGCTGACTTCACGCCCAGTGGTGAAAGGCAAAGCTCCTCACTCAGAGCAGGAACAAGGCCAGGTTGCTGCCGTCACTGCTGCTCAATACCGTGCTACAAGGTCCAGCCACTGGGCAAGTAAAGACGGCATCCACCAGGGAAAGGAAGAAGTAAAAGCATCTCTGCTCACCGCTGACCCACCTCTGTAGGGATAAAAACACTAAAGCGCTTAACGAATTCAGTAAGCTGCAGAATGCAAGGTCATCACAAAAATCAGCTCTGCTTCTAAATACCAGCAATGAGCAATCTGAAAAAGAAACTAAGAAAACAATTCCATTTACAATAGCATCCAAAAGGATAAAATATATCTAAGAACAAATTTAACCAGAGACGAAAGATCTGTATACTAAGACTATAAACACTGCTGACAAAAACTTAAAAAGACCACCTGAAGAAATTGAAAGGCATCCCATGTTCACGGACTGGAAGACTACTGTTAAGATGGCATCAACTGTGATCAACCTACAGATTCAATGCAATCCTTACCAACATTCTAATGGACTTTTTGGGGGAGGCATGGAACTGGAAAAGCCAACCCTCAAATTCACACAGAACTGCAGACGACCCAGAAGAGTCAAAAGAAAACTGCCTAAGAAAAAGCTGGAGGCATCACACTTCCCAAACTCACTGCTTCACAATGTACTGCTGGGACATCCCTGGTGGTCTGGAGGTTAAGAACTCGCCTGCCAATTCAGGGGACATGAGTTCGATGCCTGGTCAGGAAACTAAGATCTCACATGCCGTGGGCCAACTAAGCCCATGCTCCACAGCAGGAGAAGCCACCGCGATGAGGACTGGGCACCACGACGAGAGAGCAGCCCCCACTCGCTAACTAGAGACAGCCCGGGCAGAAACCGAGACCCAGCGCAGCCACAAGTCAGTCAGTCTGAAGGAGAAGCTAAGAAACTGTCCTGAAAACGGGGAACGAACAGATGCGTTGTGCTCCCTCAGGTTACAGGTGGTGCAGCAGAGGCTCCAGGAATAGAAGCACGTAAACAAAAGAAGTTCACAAATACTAAAGGGTAACCGTACAGGATGGAGGGAAGGAAGCGGTGCCATGTGCTTTAGAGAGAAAGCGGCTCAGATCCTCACCCACACACGCCAAGACACACTCTCACACCCCTCAGAACACGGTGACAGACAGAAAGGAAAAGCCTGCCAGGTTCTCAGAGTAAAAGAGAATTTGTCTTAATTGAAAAAGATAGACTGTACAAGAACTAAAAATTTCTATGTGTTATAGTTCTATATGACAACACCCTTACAATTAAAGACAAAATTAAAATGTCAGTGATACTGGGAAAAGTACTTGCAACAGGTAACACCCACAATCTATGAAGAGTTTCTGTGAACAAGTAGGAGACAGTCCCTCAAGAGCAGCCGGGTGAAGGGTGCAGAAGGACTTGGAAAGGGCTGCCCCACACGCCTCAAGTTCTGGGCATGCCAGGAAGGCGAGGGACTCTGCGGTGCAGCCCTGTCTCTGCCGTCACCGCGGCAGCCCTACGCCCCCGGCCTCCCGTCACAGGAGTGCTGCCGGGGCCAGCCCTCAGCACGCTGCCTCCTGCTCTCCTCCCCCCACCACACGGGGGGGACTGAGGACACTGCCATCTGGAGTGGGACCCCCGAGAACACCCGTGGTAACCCCCAACACGGATCCACGGGGCTGTTGGAGGCGGAGGAGAGAGGGCAGGACACACGAGGCCACCTGTGCACCTCCTGGGGTTCCAGCCATGTGTGCGAGGCTACGCAGAAATGTCTCAATGGGAGCAGCCTCCCTGCATGCTCCACACATCCGGCCGCCCACCCAGGCAGTGCCCAGGAGGAGCCCTTGGCCGCACCGTCCTCAGCGAGGCCAGGGGGCCAGGCCTGAAGGAGGCCTCGGTCTCCCAAGGCCACAACGCGGAGGGGAGAACCCTCGTCTTTCTCCAACAGACTCACAGCCGTGGAGACCGCGTCCTCCCGCTCTGGGCACAGCCCGAGCAGCCCAGAGAGAGCGGTTCTGAGGGCTGTGGAGGACCGAGGTGGCCGCTCCAGGGCAGACGGAGCCTCAGGCCTGGGGTGTCCGTCTTCACCAGGCGAACCTCACCTCTTTGTCAAAGTCCTGGTCAGGGTCAGACATACTCCTTAGCGGCACAGCCACTCCAGGTTCAGATCCCCCTGCAAAGTGAAGACGGCCGTTACCCTGGGGAAAAGAGTCGCGAGCAGAGCTGCAAGCCCTGGCCCCGTTTCCAGGCCCCACTCTGGCCCCTACCTGATGAGGGCCAGGAGACGTAGGGCTTGTTCCTGGGCGGAGGCGGGCGGGATAGGCTGGCAGGGGCGGGGCCCGGCCTCTCCTCCTGGGCGGCGGGCACGGCGCTCTGCGCAGAGAGTGTGTCAGCTCGGGAACACGCACCAGCTGCCCGAGGCGGGTAGCCAGGCCCCGGGCAGAGCGCGCAGGCCACGTGGGGAGCCTGCGGGAGCACCAGGCGGGGGCCCTGGGCCTCTGTGGGGAAACAGCTGGGAAGGCCCTCTGGACAGCCATGTCGGTCAGCTTTGCTCCAAGAACTGGCAGTGAGTGAGGGCAAAGTGTGCTACCTGCCCTTACTGCGCTGTTCCAACAGTCATTTTTGACAGCGATTTCCTCCTGACACCCTAACAGACGGCCACAGACCCTCAGGGCCCGTGGGGAGGGGTGCGGCGGGGCATCCGGGGCTCACCAGAGGCAGGTCCATGAGCACCTGCATGCCGTCGCCCGGGCCCATGTGGGCCACGTGGTTGAAGTTGGTGGGGTTGGAGATCATCTTGGACCGCAGCTCTGGGTCTCTGAGCATCTCTCTGCAGAGAGAGGTGGAGGGAGGCTGCGTGAGGCCCGGCCCAGCCTCGGCCCGGTCCCGCCCCTCCCCCGCGGCTCCTACCTCCGCTGCTGGAGCCGCTCCTCCTCCGGGACCTTGAAGACAAAGCGCCTCTTGCTCCGGGTCCGAAGCATCTGCTTCCGACTGTTGTCCGAGGTGTCGGGCACGTTGAGCACTGCTCCTGCGGGCCAGGGAAGGGTCGCACAGCTGCTGACTCCTGGGAAGTTCCCCCACACCCCCCTCCATCCTCCGCTCCCTCCGCAAGAAGGGCTCACCCGAGGCCTTGCTCTGGAAATAGATCAGGCGGGGAGGCTCGCAGTTGAGGAGGTTGAGGCTGCCTTCCAAGTTCAGGGGCCGGATCTGTGTTGGGAACCAGACGGGTGAGGCGGCTGCCTGTGGGGGTCGCGGGCACCGCACACGCACCCCGAGCCTTACCCTGCGCAGGCCGACCGTCTGCACCCACTCCATGGTGCGCACGTCGAAGACGTCCACGCCGTACTCACTGTACACCGTGACGTGCGTGGGGCTGCAACCTGGCGCAGACGGAGCAGAAGGGTGAGCCCGGCCGCCCGCCGTGCGCGGGGCGCAGGGCACGTGCACGCCCACTGCGGAGGGATCCTCCGCCCCCGACACCCTGACAGAGCTTTAAACACCACACGTTTAAAGTGTTGACGACCTGCTCAAAACTTCGTTTTGCATTTAGCTTGCTTACTATACAGCTACAGCAGAAACTTCTTATTGTTACTTCAGGCTGAATGCCCCGCAAATCCAGGTAGGGGCCTAACGTTTTTTCCTTAAGGCAAACTCCTTCTTTGACAGATGCCAGCAAGTCACACTTACGAGTAAATAGTTAAAATCTCCCCTAAGAAACTACCGCTATGCTCTGGGCGAGGCGCTGGCCTTCCCCGAAGGTGTCTGTAGGCCGCCCTCCTGAACACAGACGCGGAGGAAACCATCACTCTCCTGCCACGGGCTGGGGACCTGCTGCTCTCCCCTCCCCGAGGGACGGGCCACCGCACCTCTGGATGGAAAACCCTCCTGGGACACCAGGGTTGGGAGACGGAGGCCTGCGGGCCCACCAGCACCTGAGGTCCAGGGGGACTATCCCGCCGTTAGGACAGCAGGGAGGACGTGTGAGCCGGCCCAGACATCGCACTGTGGAGGGCGTGGCAAGGTGGGGGCCCGACTCAGCCTGGTTCCTCTCAAGTCCCAGGGCTGAAAGTTACTCCTCACCATGTTGCACTTGACTAACCGAATTTCTAAAAACCTTCTGCTATGTTGCTATTAGATTCCAAATGGGCTGCCTGATCACACCTGCTCTTTGGAGCACAAAAAAGAAAATACAACAGGGTTCAGGAAACAAACAAAACACGCTGAAACCAGTCGCCAGACTGTCCCGGAAGTGACATTTCAGACAAACCGTCAGGCCTCCTGAGAGCCACATATGAAGATGGCCAGAGGCGCAGAGGGCCCTGAAGGACCTCAGAGGCCTCGCCCACATGGAGCCTCGGGCTGCTCCCCTCATGGGGGAGCACGTGGGGCTCCGCCTGCAGACAGTTTACCAACAGACTGATACACTGTGCTGCCCAGTTAAAAAAGACATAACCGGTTAAGTCAGCAGGAAGGCCCCTGCTGTGTGGTGGGCAGGTCACCTCCCCGCGTGGCTCCCAGGCTGCTCCTTAGAAGGATGGGGTGGGGTGTGTGTACACACGCGTGCTCACGTGGGGCTCGCGACGTGCAGGAAGCAGTGCTAGTTCTCCACCCTGACAGCTCCTGAATGATTGCTCTAGAACTAGCTGGTGTCTGTACTGTGCATGGAGATGAACCGAGCACAGAGGACGAGAGAGGGCTGGACTCGGAAGAGAATGCAGCAACCTCGGCGCCAGCTCCCTCACGGCCAAGATCAGAGAGCGCGGCCCCAGCGGCCTGCATCCCGCTGGAGTTACCAAGTGGCGGTGAGCCCATTCCTGCACCGGCCGCCCACGAGGACGAGGGGGCATGGCGGGGGAGACCAGGAGGGGAGGCGCTGAGGCCATGGCTGCCTGCACCGTGCCTGGGCCCCAGCCAAGCGCGAACAAGGCCGGGGAACAGTCAGCTCCCCTTGGGCCCCGGCTCCTGGTCCCAGCGCCCGGGGGTGTTCTGCCAGTTTGGTGAGGCCAGTGACAAGGTAGACCCAGGAGGGTACTTTTAGGTAATCAAGGAAAAACAGAACACCCCCTCCCACCCTGCCAGCTTGAAGTTGACGTGTGACCCGCAGGTGACCACACAGACCAGCTGCTACGCCCTGTATCGAGCAGGTGGAATCTGAGGTTAGAATCTTTGACACGAGAGCAGACGGCAGGCCGGCAGGGCGCAGAGCACAGACTCCAGCGGCCGGCGCTGTCATCCTGTCAGAAGGGTGCTGGGTTGAGCCACCCGGAGCGGCTCCTGCCCGCAACCTGGCATCTGTCCTGAGAGGACCCCGGCCCAGAGGTCGGGGCAGAGTGCTTTCTGCCCACAGAAACGTTTAGCTTGTTATCATGACCGTGTAAAGTTTACACGTCACCAAGAACGTCTTTTAAAAAGTAAAACAACGCAGGACCTTCTCCCATCCACCTCGCCTTCCCCCCGCGAGGGCAGTCGTCTGCTCAGCTCCTCGGCTGAGGGCCCCCCGAGGGAGGGGTGGGCAAGCCCAGCTGGATGGCCAGGGAGTGGCCCCGGGCCCACCCTGTCCCCCACAGCAAGGTGGGGAGTCCGCCTCTCCTGCTGCCCCCCGAGCACTTGGCTGAGGGGCAGGAGGACAGACCAAGACAAAGAGGACACGTGCTGACGGCGGGCAGCAGCGGCGACGGGGTATGGCAACAGAAAACATATACATACTACAGGCAACGGGCGCCGCAGGCCACATGAGCTCCTGAGCGCGTGACCTCCGACCTTGTGGGTCCACGTACAGTCCCATGTGGCTGAAGCAAAGCAGGTACTCCTCACTTTTGAGCTCCACAGCACAAAGGGCATCAAAAGACTGTTGTGAGAGGAACGTGAGCGAGGGGTCATTGGGATTTACCAGGTTTAGAGCCTGCCCATCTCCCTGGGTGCTCAACAGAGAGAACCCGGAAGGGTAGCCAACACAGAGCTTGTCCTTGAGCACGGCCATCCACTGTACACTGCCAGGGGCCACAAGCTCGCTGAGCTTCCTGTGGAAAGGCTTAGTTCTCTGGATCTCATAGCAAAGGACCAGCCGCTTCACTGCCACAAACAGGCAGGTGGGGCCGCTCTTCTTCAGCGTCCCGGTCGCTATGAGCTGGCAGCCTTTTGTCTCTGGAAGCTTGATGTCCACGTTGCTCTCTGCCCCATCGAAGGAGGACCATGGACAGAGGTGGACGTGGTGGTTCCGGCCACACAGGAGGACGGCGACTCTCTCTTTGGGGGCGAGCTCGATCTGGTACACCTTCTTGTAGTCAGCCACACGGACGATCACTGCAGGATGGGGCAGGAGCGTGAGGCCAGGGCTCTGCAGACGCGCCACCCCCCCCCCCCCCCGCCCCCTCCAAGAAGCCCTCCTGGTTCACACACCCCGCTGTCTCCGCTGCTGCGTTGTCTCACTCACATCCCTGGCCCAGAACCCTGGCTGGGAGGTGCTGAGAATGCACCCTGGATTCCCCCTCATCCCTGAACCCAAGACCCCGCATCTGGACAACAAAGGGCTGTCTCCAGCTTCACTGGAGCCTTAGATACACTCACGGGAGGGACGCAGCCACCTGTTCCTGGGGGCCCAGATCAACCCAGGACCCTCGACACCCTCCCCAGGTCAGGACCTCCACTGGGGTTTGAGTCAGAGCCCTGGGTCTGGATCCCGATGGGGAACAGCTCTGCAAGAGCAGCTGCCACCCCAGGGCCACACGTGCTCCTCATTCTTCCCCGGGGCCAGAGTGCCGAGACCCCAGGCTCCGGGGAAGGGGCCACCGCCCCCTCAGGGCAGCCCCCTGTTCCCCAGGGGGGACCCCCGGAGCCAGGCCTGGGCAATTTTCCGGGAGACTTGGGGATATTCCTGCTGCTTCTTCTGGGAGGAATGAAAGGTCAAAATGTGAAGCGAAGAAAGGAATGTTTTGTGTGATAAGGCCTTGGTGTGCCCGGGAATTAAGGACTCGTCTCCCCTTGAGGACTCTCGAGGCTATACTCGGCGTCTCACTGGACCAGGCGGACCCCGCCTGCCGCCCATGGGGCGGGCGGACAAGCGCCAGACAGCTGTCCACCGCCTACCTCATTTGTGGCCTGTTCCTCTCCTCTGTGAAGCTCTCTGACGCGGAGACTGGACTCTGCCATCCAGGGAACCCACATTAATGCCCGTGCATCCCCAATGCTGACCCTGCCTGTGGCACTGCGGACGGCCCGAGCGCCCCACGCACTCACCGTCCCGGGTCACCTCTATGACGTAGAGCCCTTCCTCAAGGCCAATGGCGATTCGGTCCCCGTCTGCAGACAACACAAAGGAAGTCACGATCCTCTGTCTCCAGAGTAACTATGAGCTCCCACACTGCCCACCCGCCCCGGCCCCCTGCATGGGACACACACCCAGGATGGCGGCCGTGAGCACGGCCTTGATGAGGGGCAGCGAGCTGTCGTAGGCCTCCTGGGGGACGTGCACCGCCTGGTTCTGCAGGCGGTTCTTCTGGAGGATGGCCTGCAGGCCCTCCAAGATCCCCACCCACTTCCGCTTCTCGTTCTCGTTCTCCGTCAGGATGAGCAGCGAGCTGGTCTTAGAAGGGGCACCTAAGAGAGAGGCCGTCACCTTCAGGACAGAAAACAAGACAAACGAGTCGTAAGACAGTGGCACGTGGAGCCAGCGCCACGTGGCCTGGAGGGCTGAGCACGAGGCCACTGCCCGGAGTGCTCCCTCCAGGGGCCGCTGGGGTCCCGGTCCAGCCGCCCACAGGGGCCGCAAGCAGCCCGACCTCTGAGTGCAGGGCACTCCATTCTCACCAAAACCGGCCAACTGTTCACTCTTAACTGCTCCTGTCACAGCCGGGAAACCCACTCTCAGAACGTGTCCAGCTAGGGTGGGAGTTCCCTGGCAGTCCAGTGTTCAGGATGCCACAATCTCACTGCCAAGGGGCCCAGGTTCAACCCCAGGTCAGGGAACTGAGATCCCAAAAGCTGCACGGTGCAGCCAAAGCAAAGAAAAAAGACAAAAAGAAAGGGGAAAAAAAAAAGCATCCATGGACAATGGACTCTCGCATACCCACCTCTCTGGGGGCTCCCCAAACACCAGGGAACGCACACAACTCTAGTTGCTATAGAATCATCTGGGCACACAATGATGGCGATTCTCTGTATTACATACAGAAGCAGGTTCTCAATAAAGACGTGATTTAACAGAAAATGATCCGTGGTCTTGGTTTTGTGGTCAACCAAATTTTACTGTAGCTATGAAAATTCCCAGTGGAGGGGGATCTCAGTCTTCTGGAAGCTTCCTGAAGCCACAGCACCCACCACCAGTCCAGCAGGGGGTGCCCAGTGGAAGGCGCCCCGCCTCCGCCAACAAGACTGCTGACAGCAGCGTCTACCAATTTCTTTCCTGCTTTGCTCAGGTTAATGGCCAGTGAGTCCCTGGGAGGGAGACTAAAGGGTCTGTTTCCTTTATAGCCAACCCGTGAGGCAGCTTCAGCGTCCAGTACCCTGGATGGAGGAGCCAAGACAGACTGACCGAGGATGAGGATGGAGCTGGAAGGCCTGGCACTGGGGGACTGGTGTGGGGGAGGGGGGGTGCAGTGGATGGATGAGCAGAGAGGCTGACAGTCTGGAGACACAGGAGGTCCCTTCACGCGAGCCCCTTGCTACCACACTAGGAAATGCTCATTAACAACCCTTTCATTTTAACCACATGCACTTCTTTAATGATTAATGAAACATGTTGAAAAACCAGGAAGAAAACGTACCCTGAATATACATGGAATATCTCGGCGTGAGGCGTGTATGACGTCTGAAGCCAGGACGGAGCTCACAGAGAACTCTTCATCTCTGTAAGAAATAACACGATCAGAACAGGGGCCTGTCCTCCACCCGTGGGACCATGACAGGAGAGGACACCTCTGGGACGACCTTCCAGAACACAATAGCGGCTCCCTGCCTCCACCTGGATAGGAAACGCTGATACTGACAAGGCCAAGAGTAAGAATCTGAAGAGTAAGAATCTCGTGTGCGCTTCAACGGTGCGAGGTGTCCGGGACTGAACCCCTCCCTGAGTTGCACTGTTCTGGCTGGGCCAGGCTACTTGGCAGGTACACATGCCACATCTCTGCCTTGTCCTCTGCTTGGCCATAAACAGGGAAATGAAGTCTGCGACAGCAGCCAGGGAGTCACCCCAGCCGCTCTCGACCCTGGGCTGCGAGCAGCAGACGCCCGGGACGCCCAGCACATCCCCAGCACATCCTCAGCACGGCTGTGTGTGTGTGTGCGCGTGCGTGTGTGTGGGGGGGTGGCAGGACCACCTGGGGACATTTCCAAACTACAGGTACCCCTGGTTACCCTGCCCCACAGGCCCCACAAGAACCGATGCTGCTGAGGTGGCCCCAGGGCAGACGCCAGAGCAGGTGGCCGGGGCGGGGGGAACAGGCTCTCCACGTGGGGGATGTGGCCACCGCGGCAGCTGCACCCCCAGGCTCTGAGCTGAGCTCGCCCTGTCTCGTAACTGGCTCAGTTCTCTCAGAGCCCCGGGCCTCAAGCATTGCTATTCTGCCCATTTCAAGGAGCAAGACATTAACCACGGTGGGGGGGGGGGGGGGGGGGGGGAAAGCGCACCACATCTTCATGTGTCGACAGCAGGAAGGACCTGACGAGACACGAGGGAGTTAAGACAGGCACCGCTGAGCGGACGCTGCGGCCACAGGGAGTCAAGGGCTCGCGGAGACAGAGCACACAGGTGACCCCAGGCTGCGCGGTGCGCGGGGCGTGCTCTCTTTGTTCCGGGGTACAGAGTTTTCTCATTAGATGCCTGTTTGGCAAATCTTTCAGGGCAAAAACATCCAGAGAAGGAAGGTTTCTAGCGGGCCCATTTCAGAGTGACACGACGACTAAGGAGGTGAAGGAACGAACAAGGTTAACGACGACCAAGCAGCGAACCCCCGCTCACGACAAGTCAGGGGACACCGCCGGACGAGGGCGGGCGCACACTGACCTGAGGTCCAGGACTTGGCTGGCCAGGACGCCGGGCTGGGTGGACTTGCCCTCGGGCAGGTCATACAGGAAGAGCCTGCAGTCACAGACCACCGCGAAGGCTCGCTGCCACCCCTTCTTCACCCCGCTTGGTTTGGGGATCTGCAGATCAAAGTGACCGTGTCCGCCAGGGCCAGGGCGCCGGCCACACGCAGTGGAGGGGCAGGCCCGGGAGACTTTATGGAGGCGGCTGCCGTGCTGGGGTCCTCCCCTGCTGCTGCTGGGCCAGCCCGGGCTGGTAGCAGAGCTGTGTCTGGGCCCAGCAAAACTCAGGACGCTGCTGGGGAGGGGGCCCCCCATGACCAAAGGGGTTGCAGGAGACAAGGTGGGTGACTCAGCGGACGGGCATGTTCACAGCAGACGTGGAGCGTCATGGAATGCTGGGCCCGGCACAGCGCCTTCAAACGGCACCGGGCTTAAAGCCCATCAGCCCAGGAGGTGGGACGAGAGGCCTCGGATGAGTATTTCTGTGGGGTCCTGAGGACCTCAGGAGGGCAGGGCACCTGGAACCGGCACATGGGGCAAAGGGGAGGATTTCCAGCGCAGCCGGGCATGGCTGTGGTCAGCAGGCTGGCCGCCTGCCCGAGCAGGGCCGTGGGTCACGTCTTACCTTCACGTAGCCCTTGTAGGCTGTTCCTATGCCTCTCTGCACGTCCACACCCAGAGGCCGCTTGGACTGCTCGGGCGGGATGGGGCACACCTGGGGGGCGCGGTCTCTGCAGGACACGTGGCAGGCGAACGAGCACACTGGAAAGGCACGGGACACGCCTGAGGCCTGCAGCCCCGAAGCAGCGGCCGCGGGGGACGCGTGTGCACCCCCAAAGGGGACGGCTCCCCAGACACTCGGGGACGCGGGTGTCGAGTAACGTCTGCACACATTCACGCACCAGCCCGGGGCAGGCAGACAACCCGGAGCCATAAAGCGCTAGTGACGACAGACCCGGGAGAACAGACACACACGGCAGCGCTTCTCTCCAGACAACTTGGTAGTAAAATATTTTAAACTTTTTACTCTGCTTTCCCTCACTTCGGAGAATAGATGTGGATGTTACGTTTTACAGCAAACAGGGGTGAGCAGGTGCCCTGGCCGCCCCGGAGCAGCGCACTGTCCGCGGCAGCAGCACGTCAACCTTGACTGGGACCGGCTCAGCCAGCGGGGGAGCCTGTGGGGCCCCCTCCTGGTGGGGCCGCCCCGGGCTCCGGGCCTTCACCACACCCACCCCTGGGCCCTCGAAGCGGGCGAGTGGGCACACTCACCGTCGCAGGCATAGCCCTGGCGGATCAGGCCCACCATCAGGGAGGTGCAGTGGCTGCACTGCGTGGGGCTGGAGAAGGACTTGATGCTCAGCTGGTGCGCCTTTGGCTGCAGGAAGGATGTCCAGGGTGAGACAAGGAGGTGGGGGTGGGGCCACCTGCTCGTGAGCAAACGTTTCAATCTCCGGGGCGCCACCTCGAGAGGCTGAATCGTGTGCTTTTACCACGAGGTACGCGGTTCCCAGGGGCGCCATCCACGGAGAGGCTGACCCAGCGAGAACGAGTCCTTGCTGCCCACACCAGTGAGGCTGGCGGGCCGGGGCACAGCAGAGACACCGCTGATAACACACTGGCGCGAGGCCCTCGCCTGCAGGGGCTCCAGGGCTGGCCTGGGCCACGTTTTGGTGTGCACAGCCCCCCCACAGCAGCTCATTCCTCCCAGGAAGAGCTGGAAAGACCCAACACTCCTCATTGGGAGAGCGGACAGGGGACGCCATGGATAACAGAGTGAGAACCACAGCGCTGATGAAGCTCAAGGCAGAAAAGAGGAGGAATCAGTTCCCTTCAGGGCACAGAAGATGTAGAGCCATTTGCCAGAACGAGGGCTCGACCAGCACAAAACCCAGAGCCCTGCCTGCTCTCTGCCTCCCTGAGAGCTGCAAGCCTAAAGCCTGGCTGTTGGCTAGTCTCCAGTGAAACCAAGCACCCTGTCTCTAGCAGGCATGGTGTCTGCGGCTGAAGCCTTAAGAGAGGCCATGCCTACATTAAAGAAGAAAAGCACCCAGCACATGAGGCCAGACGCCTGCTGAGCTGGGAACCGAGGACCACCTCACACCCTGAACATCGGGCTCAGCTCTCCACGACACAGTGACGAGCAAGACAAGTCAGGAAGTGGCATGTTGAGCAGCTTTCCATTTACGTGGAGGGAAAACTGCCTCCCATAAACCACATGGTTCTCTAGGGCTCCAAGTGCAGCCAGATACACGGGGATACATGTGAAGCAGGGACTGAACAGACACATAACACGGAGTGGCACGTGACTGGGGAAGGAAACGCGGTCTGGGGAGCTAGAGAAGAGGACCGGGGAGACCAGACTCTGAGATTTTCCAATTAAAATGCGTTCATGTGTCACTGGTTTAATTAAGAAAACACAGGGTCCTGACCCTTTATGGCTCAACACGCTACTCAGAACAAAACATTACTGTGTAAATGAAAATATTAAGTTCGGCTTGTTTACACAGAAGTCGTCTAAAAGCAAGAAACCCCTGCCTCCTCCCAGGGAAGAGCAAGGCCCCTACCTTTGGTCCCGTCAGAGTGAGGGTCTGTGCGGTGGGCAGCGGTGTGGCAGGCAGCCTCTGAGGGGCCCGGGCCATGTCCTGGGGACAAGCAGGGACAGGTAAGCAGCGTCTAGCTCAGCACGCCCCTCACTCAGCACACTGATTAGCAGGAACGGTTCTGCGGTCTTGATATACTGCGCTGTCGGGACAGCCGTGCAGCCACCCTAGGCAGGCTGAGGCCCCGACAGGAATTCTCAAATGAGCCAGCCTCAGGGGGACAAGCTGTCAAGGTAGCGTCTGCGAGGGTCTGCAAGGCGTGCAGGCACAGGGCGGGGGGGCAGATCCCGCCTCTCCGGGGTTGACAGGGCGATGCTCACCTCCTGCAGCTCTGCGCCTGTGGTCACAGAAACTGCTAAGGACGCCTCTGGCTTTGGAGCTTGTGTTTCTTGCTCACTAGTGGAGCTGGTCTGAAAACAAAGGCAGAGAAATACTGTGGGGATAAGGGAAGTCAGAGGCTAACTGCACGTTCTTCATTTAAAAAGTGCGTTTCACTGGGGGCCTGGGGTCCCAGTCCAGACTCAGTCCTGCAATGTCCCGCCATGGACCCCACCTCACTCACAACTGTCTTGCCTTCCCGAGACCACTGCCCTCAGCGTCCTGGGGTGGGGGGCGACTGTGAGGCAGGGTTACCACCAAGGCCTCACCCTCCAACCGCAGCCTGGCCCACCTGCCCTCTGAGCTCACAGGCCGTGACCCACTCTACACTCGAGAGTCCTAAGCTGAAGTGGCCATGCGCTCCAGAACCTCATTTCTGGGACAGAGAATAAATTCTAACATCAAAAAGGGCTGTGGACCTATGACCAGAAGGAGGAATTTCCCTCTAAATTCCATGACACAGGGAAGCAACGCTTGGTTCTAAGAATTCAAGACTCTCAAATTACTTTCACAAGCTGAAGCTAAAGCAGCATTCTAAAACCACCTACAGATGACCTCAGGACTGCTCCCGACTCAAACGTTCCCTCGTCACCAGCAACTATGTTTTACGAACGCACACAATTTATGTAGCCTCATCAACAGGTGACCCAGGGTGGCTGGGCAGGTAGTTCCACACCGAAATCCCATCAGACCACATCCAAGAAGCATTTTCCAATGGCTTGAATTAGTCAGGCTGCTGCCTAAGGAGCCAAATTCACCAGGGCAGGCAGGGTGCACACAGAAACACATGCATGACTACGTGCTGCGATGTGTGAATCTGTAAGCAAACTCGTAAAGGAAAGGCCAGATCAATCAGCCACAAATACAAGCAACTTTCCCCCATAAACAAGGTATGTATATAAGTTGAGTTAGAGCTGCATTTTTAGATAAACGAAGGGCAAAAGAACATTTCGTAATTTAACTGCAGCCGAGGAACAGCCTCACTAGTTTCATTTAGCTAGACAACTAAGCAAAAGGATGCAGATGGGATGGGGGAGGGGTCTGCACTTGGAGGCAAAGAGGGCGGGCCCGACGCTGGCAGTGACTGACTTCTTTCCAAGAGGCTGGCAGAGACGACCCGCGGGAGGAGACAGAGCCCTCCACTGTGACAGACGGGAGGAGTGAAAACCATCATTCGCACCCGATACAAACCTCCAGGAAAATCTGCTGATTCAGTGCTGTGGCCAACATTTTAGTATAAACTACAGCTTCACATGGGGAAAGCAGACCAGGAGCTTTTATCAGAAGATTCTCAGGTCTGCAAACCCTCCTAACACATCTGACTCTGACCAAGGAGTTTTCCTTTTCATCAGTAACTGTTCTTCCTAGTTAAGTCACGGGGTAGTGAGGGATGAAAATTAAATGTGAAAAACGGCAGGAGTGCTGGCTACAGGGGATGGGGTCTAGCGATCACGCGCAGCCTGCTCCTCTGGCTGCCCCCAGCGACAAAGGGACGTGCTAGAAACCACCTGGCCCAGGGACTGCTACCGTCCACCAGTTCTAGAGAAAAGCCACTGCCTTCTGGCCACCCCATCCTGTCGATGACCCGAGTCTCAGCCTCTTGGGAGTCTGTCTGGCTCTGTGGCGCTGGGAGGAGGCACAGGGCTGACCAGCAGCGGGTGTCTGGAAGAGCCGCCAACGTGAACAGTTATATGTATTTGCTTCTTAAAAACTGAGGACTTAAGGGAAAAGGCGGTATCACAAATTCAATAAAAACCCCTTGACAGGTGCAGGTAAATAGGTGGGTGCCCAGAACGCTGTGAGCAACACAGCTCTGCTTGGGTTTTGTAACAACTGGTCTAGGCTAGGATCACAGTGGTCCGCTAACCCACGGATGACCACTGGTGCCTCCTGAGTCCCTCTGGGGCAGGTCCGCAGACACCAAGTCCACCAGAGGGCCAAGAAGCTTAGCATCCCCCATGCTGAGCCAAGTGGCCTCCACTCACGGGAACACACCATCTCCGGTACAGAGTTCACGTCATAACGTCCAACCCATGTCTAATCAAGAGGAAGAGTGGAGGACAATCTATAAGACAACCGATCTGGACACTACAAAAATATCAGGGTTATAGAAGCAGGGGGTAGTGGGGGCGCGGGTCCAGATGGAAGGCGACCAAAGAGGCGCCGGCTCCTGGGCAGAGGGGCGGCAGCTGTGCAAACCGTCCCCTCGGGGGGCCGCACTGTGCTCAGTGGCCTCAGGAAGGAAGCGCCGGAGAGTCTGGTGTCCGGGGGTCATGATGCCTGCAACTCACGCTCAAAAAGCTCCATGTGTACACACAGGGAGAGCAATGGGCTGAATGCCA
Source organism: Dama dama (assembly GCF_033118175.1). Taxonomy (NCBI): domain Eukaryota; kingdom Metazoa; phylum Chordata; class Mammalia; order Artiodactyla; family Cervidae; genus Dama; species Dama dama. Next base: position 74,348,283 of record NC_083693.1, read on the forward strand.
GGCGAGAGGCATGTGTATGTTCACTGTGCTACTTTCAGCCTTCCTGCAGGTTTAAAGTTTCTGGTAAAAGGCAAACAAAAGCAATGACAAACACACCAGAGGTCCCGTTAGTGAGACTTGCCATCACTATGTTCACTGGCTTGTCTCGGGGTGGCCAGGAAGGGTCCACCCTGCAGTTTGGAGGAAGACGGACCGATTGCCCCACCTCCAACGGGTGCCGTGAAGAGCCTCAGTGGCCGAGGAGGATGGGCCAACTGCTCCCAGGAGCTGCTTCCTGCGCCACGGGGGCTCTGGCCGCCTCCGGTTCGGTCACCCCCGAGTGGAGGCGCTGAGCTGCATCACCAGGACCTCAATAGGGGGCCCGGAGCCGGGCTGTTCTTCCCTACCACCCACTCCATCCATCGGCGAGTCCACACAGAAGCCACTGTAAGGGTAACGTGACCGGCTGCAGGGGGAGAATGTGTGTTTTAAAAACTGCCTGAAACACTCGCTACCCAGGCGGGGGATGGTGGGGGTCTCTTCCCTGAAGGTGCCGAGTACTTCCTTCACCCCACGTGATTTGAGGAAGTGGGAACACTTCTTCGGGTACACTTCACGCACCTTAACCATCTCAAACCTCACACATTCAGCATCCCTGGTCAACAGTTGAGATAACTGTCACATGTTAACTTACTGGTATGTTTGTGGTCACAAGTAGCCAAACCATATTAAACTATCAATATTTCTAATTTATCATAAATTCATTTGTCACTTAAAAAAATACTTACTCTAAATGTCAGATCATGTGCAAGAGGTGCAGTGTTGAAATACTCAAAGATAGAATCCTGAAAATCTGGAAGTTTGAGTCCTGTAAGAATAAAACGAGACTTGTCAAGGTACAAAATTTAAGACTGTTTCTTAAGTTTTATGAGAAGACTCAGTATCATCAAGATAGCAATTCTCTGTAAGTGAACTGATAAATCTGACGCGATTACACTAAAAATACCATTAGACTTGCCCCAGAGCTGGACATCTGGAGTAACCAAGGAAGAGTACCTGGGAAGTCTCTAAAAACGAGGGGGTGGGAGGGGAGGAGACCTACCAAATACTAACACAGATTCACTGAAGCACATGTTCTAATTAGAAGCATGGGTCCTGCCCAGGGACAGTGAACAGAGTAGAAACCCAGAAACAGCCCCCAGCCCCCATGACAACTCATCTCATCTGTGGTGAGACTGACATCTGAAGTCAGTACCGAGAGGAACTTTTTAATAACTGGCATCAGACAACTAACAAGTCTCAGAAAAAAGGCAGAATGGGTCCTCCTCAAACTGTATATCACAGTAACTTTCCAGTGGATCAGTAATCTAAATTTTAAAAATGAAGCCTTAGAAGTATCTGAAAAAAACATGGGCCAATTACTTGAACAACTGGGGATTTGGGGACTATTTCCCTATGACTTAAAAAAAGGGAAAAAACGAACAAATCTGACACACACAAATTAAAATAACGAAACAAAATGAAAACAGTAACCAAAAAAACACCAAATGCTTGGCAAAAAAAAAAATCAGGGGGCCTCCCTGGTGGCCAGTGGTAAAGAATCTGCCTGCCAACGCAAGAGGCCTGGGTGTGATCCCTGATCCAAGAAGATCCCACTGGTCGAGGGGCAATCAAGTCTGTGTGCCATGACTACCGCGCTCTGTGCTCGAACCCAGGGGCCACAACAAGGGAAGCCCGCGCGCCCCGGAGCCCATGCTGTGCAGCAAGGGACGCCACAGCAGCGGGAACCCCGTGCAGCAGTGAAGACCCGGCACAGCCAAGAACAGACGAAAGTGAGAAGGAAAAAGCAAAGTAAAAGACAAGCTAAGAAAAACATCTGCAACTTTTGTCAGACAAGACTCTAGTCCTCAATATATAAACAGCTTCTAAGATTAAAAAAAAGCCACAATCTGGACTTTTAAAACTGGGTAGAAAATACGTATCTATAAACCACAGAGTGAGGTACAAACTGCCCTCAAACACATGAAAAGATGTGCAGCCTCGCTTGTAAGAAACGTGAAGGTGGTGCCCCATCTCACCCACTCCGAGCGAGGTCGTCCCTGGCGGGCGAGGCTGCAGGGCAGGGACCCTCGCCTGCCCGGTGCGGGGGACACAAACCCACAGCCCGGGAGCAGAACCCAGACCCAGCACGGCTGAGCCTGAGTGTGCACATGCTCACCCTCCACCAGCAGCCCTGCAGCAAATGCCACACACACGCGGCACGCCCTGCGGCTGGGGACCGGAGCAGCAGGACGCCCAGCGGGCGCCATGCTGGGCCGGTTGCACCAAGGACCTGGGCCAGGCAAGCGCCGTGGCCTCGCCCGAGCACAGGGCAGGGCAGGCCTCTGTGAGGCCCAATGATACAGACACAGGAACCTGCTTTACATGTTCACGATGGAACAAAGGAAGAATACACCGAAAACTGTGACTACCTTTTTGGGAAGGCATCTTTGGACATACCCTATTTCAGAATTTGGGCTTTGGGATTAGGGTAAGTGCTTTCCTTATAGAACTAAAAACCATTAAAATTAAAAGAAATTAAATCTAAAATAGAACCAATTCATTAAAAAAGCTTTATATGTAAACAATTCAGAAGCTTATGATCCTAATTTACCAGTATCTGCTCTAAACTTTTCTTCCATCTTCTTCTTCAAAATTTCCATTTCTTCTAGTAGTTCTCTGTTTTTGGCTTCAGAATCTTTTAGTTTGCTAAAATACAAAATAAAAGGCTTTAAGTGCCCTGAGCTCAGGTCATCTCTGTGCTGGCTCAGAGTGTCAAGGTAGGTAGTAGGGTGTATCTGTATGGGTGGGTGGGGTGGTGGAGGGGTGGTGGTGGTTTATCCCAGGTGTCTGGGAAAGCAGCCGGGTGTGTGTGTCTGTATCTGTGTGTGTGTGTCTGTATCTGTGTGTGTGTGTGTGGGGGGGTTATCCCAGGTGTCTGGGAAAGCACCTGGGTGTGTGTGTGTATGTGTGTATCTGTGTGTGTGTGTGTGGGGGGGGGGTTATCCCAGGTATCTGGGAAAGCACCTGGGTGTGTGTGTGTATCTGCATGTGTGTAAGTGCTGGGGTGGGGGGCGGGTGGCGCAGTGTTTATCCCAGGGGTCTGGGAAAGCACCTGGGTGTGTGTGTGTGTGTCGTGTGTGTGTGTATCTGTAAGTGCTGGGGCGGGGGGGGGGAGGGGGGGAGGGGGACACAGTGTTTATCCCAGACCCACTGGACAGACACTCAAGCCCACTCTCGGCATCAGCTGCCACTCACTGCGTTATGGATCATACACGATCTTCACTTTAAAAGTTACAGTTTACAAAGTGTATCTCACGAGGCCCTAATGGAGTCCCCGACGGTCCCCATCTCTTTCTAAATGCGTCCTCTGAGGACACGCGGCTCAATTACTCAGCTGTCAGACCCCTAAGTGTCTTCCCCGAAATGAGCGTGACAGCGGGCTGCACCAAAGGGCCACACCACTGCTCCCAGTGCTGCGAGGAGGGGCCAGAGCCGGGCCCCGGCGGACCCCGGCGGGGAGGCGAGCAGCACAGCCTTCGCTCAGAGCCCTGTGCTGACCATGGTGATGCCAGGAGAACTGGCTCACCGCCGGCCCTCATCCCCGCCGCGTGAAGTGGGGGGTGGTACACGCGCTTGCCTCTCAGGGATGCTGGAAGAGTCACGCGCTTTCATAGAATAACGGTATCACGGCAGCTCCAAGCACAGAGGCAGTGTGTTAAATAGCAGCTGTTACCATGATCAGTTTTTCAGCCCCTGACTGACTGTTAGTGTCACTGTCCTGTTAGTGACACCAGCACTTCCAGGTCTCCCCCCGCCCCCTCCCCATGAAGACATGTCAGAGCTTAGCCACCCACGTGGACAGGTCCACCACAGGCAGGGTGGCCTGGCTTTCCTAAGGCTGCAGCTCATTACAGATCCTGAGGGAACAAAAGAGAACCCGCAGATGGTGGGCTCTCATCAAACATTTGCTGAATTCACTGCCTTGTCAGTGTTTTCTATGACTGCTTGAAGGTGGGGAAAAAATTCTGAATATTTTAGTGTGCTGATTTTAGCTTTTAAAGAAAAAAGCTAAGCTGAAGAAGTGGACGGGCCTGAGGTGGACAGGAAGGCCAGAGAGGTGTCCACAGACATGTGGGTCCTGTCACCCAGCTCAGGGCAGCAAGCACCCCATTCACACTCAGAAAGAGACACAGACGCTTCAAAATTGCAGACTCACACACGCCCATTCTGTCCTGAACACCCTGCACGCGCATATCCGTGCCCCAGGCCTGAGCACCGAGCGTCAAAAACAGCGCTCTGCTCGTCCCAACAGCCCCGGGTTGGCAGGCACCTTTCAAAGGAGAGGTTCACGTCCTTGACCTTCCTCAGCTCCTCCTGGACGAGCTGCTTGGCCCGGATCTCTGCCTCCAGGGCCGACTGCAGTTCCAGCCGTGCAGACATGTCCAGCTTCTGACTGCGGCGAACTTTCCAGAGAGGGTCCTGCAGAGGTGGTTTCAGATGTTAAAACACATTCTGAACCAACTCACTCCTTGAACAACATTAACGCTAATAGGTAATTTATCTTCACTGAATCTTAAGACTTTATTATGTTTAAATATTAACTCTTGGATGTTGTCCATGGGACCCAATTTTAGTTTTGGTATTTTGTGACTTCTTTCTTAGAGGTCTTCTAAAGAATAAAATTTACTTTCTTAAAAATTAAACTGACCTGACAGGGAAATTTCTCTACATGGCTCCACTACACTCTTTTACCAAGTTAAGCTATATTCTAGGGTCCCACTTACTCATATTTTCGTACATCTTCAAACATCGTGCCATGTTATCATCTTAGTAATTACATCATTAAAAGACTAAAATAATAAGAGAAAGGAAGAGTGATGGGATGAACTGAAGGATGAAGCTACAGTGAAATAAACTAGCTGAGGACAGCATTCTTTCTTATTGAGATGCCGGATGTATTTCACTGACTTTCAAGAGTATAACAGAAATCTGGAGAGACTGTCTTGGTAGATTTTTATTTAAGTTTTCATTGAAAACAGTTAAGAATTTTTCATTTTTCCTATGTAGGAGGAAAGAGGAGAAAGCTGAGTGAGGGAGACAGCCAGGAGACGGCGGGAGTAGGGGGCAGGGTGAGGAGGAGCAGAGCGGGGTGCCACCAAGTGGTTACAGAGGGACCAGCCACGAGGAGGCTCAAGTGACCAGACCCGTGAGAAAGTAGGTAACACACTTCTAAGGATGGAGCGGCGAGCGACCAAGAGGAGATACCCCACATCCAAGGTCAGAGAAACCCCAGTAAGATGGTAGGGCGCTGAGAGAGGGCATGAGAGGGCAGACAGACATAAACCACAATCAAAGAAAACTAACCAATCTGATCACATGGACCACAGCCTCGTCTAACTCAATGAAACTATGAGCCATGCCATGCAGGGCCACCCAAGAGGATTCTGACAAAATGTGGTCCACTGGGGAAGGGAATGGCAAACCACTTCAGTATTCTTGCCTTGAGAACCCCATGAACAGTATGAAAAGGCAGAAAGATAGGACACTGGAAGATGAACTCCCCAGGTCAGTAGGTGCCCAATATGCTACTGGAGAAGAGTGGAGAAATAATTCTAGAGAGAATGAAGAGACAGAGCCAAAGCAAAAACAACAACCAGTTGTGGATATGACTGGTGATGGAAGTAAAGTCTGATGCTATAAAGAGCAATATTGCATAGGAACCTGGAATGTTAGGTCCATGAATGAAGGTAAATCAGAAGTGGTCAAACAGGAGATGGCAAGAGTGAACGTCGACATTTTAGGAATCAGCGAACTAAAATGGACTGGAATGGGTGAATTTAATTCAGATGACCATGGTGTCTACTACTGCAAGAATCCCTTAGAAGAAACGGAGTAACCATCATAGTCAACAAAAGACTCCAAAATGCAGTACTTGGATGCAATCTCAAAACAACAGAATGATCTCTGTTCGTTTCCAAGGCAAACCACTCAATATCACAGTAATTCAAGTCTATGCCCCGACCAGTAATGCTAAACAAGCTGAAGTTGAATGGCTCTATGAAGACCTACAAGACCTTTTAGAACTAACACCCAAAAAAGATATCCTTTTCATTATAGGGGACTGGAATGCAAAAGTAGGAAGTCAAGAAATACCTGGAGTAACAGGCAATTTGGCCTTGGAGTACAGAATGAAGCAGGGCAAAGGCTCATAGTCTTGCCAAGAGAACACACTGGTCATAGCAAACACCCTCTTCCAACAACACAAGAGAAGACTTTGCACATGGACATCACCAGATGGTCAACACCAAAATCAGATTGATAATATTCTTTGCAGCCAAAGATGGAGAAGCTTTATACAGTCAGCAAAAACAAGACCAGGAGCTGACTGTGGCTCAGATCATGAACTCCTTACTGCCAAATTCAGACTTAAAATTGAAAAAAATAGGCAAAACCACTAGATTATTCAGGTAATACCTAAATCAAACCCCTTATGATTATACAGTGGAAGTGGGAAATAGATTTAAGGAACTAGATCTGATAAGAGTGCCTGATGAACTATGGATGAAGGTTCATGACACTGTACAGGAGACAGGGATCAAGACCACCCCCAAGAAAAAGAAATGCAAAAAAGCGAAATGACTGTCTGAGGAGGCCTTACAAATAGCCGTGAAAAGAAGAGAAGTGAAAAACAAAGGAGAAAAAGAAAGATGTACCCATCTGAATGCAGAGTTCCAAAGAATAGCAAGGAGAGATAAGAAAGCCTTCCTCAATGATCAGTGCAAAGAAATAGAGGAAAACAATAGAATAGGAAAGATTAGAGATCTCAAGAAAATCAGAGAGAGCAAGGGAACATTTCATGCAAAGATGGGCTCAATAAAGGACAGAAATGGTATGGACCTAAGAGAAGCAGAAGACATTAAGAAGAGGTGGCAAGAATACACAGAAGAACTGTACAAAAAAAGATCTTCACGACCCAGATAATCACGATGGTGTGATCACTCACCTAGAGCCAGACATCCTGGAATGTGAAGTCAAGTGGGCCTTAGGAAGCATCACTACGAACAAAGCTAGTGGACATGATCGAATTCCAGTTGAGCTATTTCAAATCCTAAAAGATGATGCTGTGAAAGTGCTGCACTCAATATGCCAGCAAATTTGGAAAACTCAGCAGTGGCTGCAGGACTGGAAAAGGTCAGTTTTTATTCCAATCCCAAAGAAAATCAATGCCAAAGAATGTTCAAACCACTGCACAACTGCACTCATCTCATATGCTAGTAAAGTAATGCTCAAAATTCTCCAAGCCAGGCTTCAACAATATGTGAACTGTGAACTTCCAGATGTTCAAGCTGGTTTTAGAAAAGGCAAAGGAACCAGAGACCAAATTGCCAACATCTGCTTAATCACCGAAAAAGGAAGAGAATTCCAGAAAAAAACATCTATTTCTGCTTTATTGACTATGCCAAAGCCTTTGACTGTGTGGATCACAATAAACTGTGAGAAATTCTTCAAGAGATGGGAGTACCAGACCACCTGACCTGCCTCTTGAGAAACCTGTATGCAGGTCAGGAAGCAACAGTTAGAACTGGTCATAGAACAACAGACTGGTTTCAAATAGCAAAAGGAGTATGTCAAGGCCGTATATTGTCACCCTGCTTATTTAACTTCTATGCAGAGTACATCATGAGAAATGCTGGGCTGGATGAAGCACAAGTTGGAATCAAGATTGCCAAGAGAAATATCAATAACCTCAGATATGCAGATGACACCACCCTTATGGCAGAAAGCAAAGAAGAACTAAAGAGCCTCTTGATGAAAGTGAAAGAGGAGAGTGAAAAAGGTGGCTTAAAGCTCAACATTCAGAAAACTAAGATCATGGCATCCGGTCCCATCACTTCATGACAAATAGATGGGGAAACAGTGGCACACTTTACTTTTTTGGGCTCCAAAATCACTGTAGATGGTGACTGTAGCCATGAAATTAAAAGATGCTGACTCCTCTGAAGGAAAGTTATGACCAACCTAGACAGCATATTAAAAAGCAGGGAATTACTTAGCCAACAAAGGTCCATCTAGTCAAGGCTATGGTTTTTCCAGTGGTCATGTATGGATGTAAGACTTGGACTATAAAGAAAGCTGAGCACTGAAGAATTGATGCTTTTGAACTGTGGTGTTGGAGAAGACTCTTGAGAGTCCCTTGGACTGCAAGGAGATCCAACCAGTCCATCCTAAAGGAGATCAGTCCTGGGTGTTCATTGGAAGGACTGATGCTGAAGCTGAAACTCCAACACTTTGGCCACCTGATGGGAAGAACTGACTCCTTGGAAAAGACCCTGATGCTGGGAAAGATCGAAGGCAGGAGGAGAAGGGGACAAGAGAGGATGAGATGGTTGGATGGTATCACCGACTCAATGGACATGAATCTGGGTAAACTCCAGGAGTTGGTGATGGACAGGGAGGCCTGGCGTGCTGCAGTCCATGGGGTTGCAGAGTTGACACAACTGAGCGACTGAAATGAACTGAAGAATGAAAGGAAATATTTTCTCATCAAGTTAGTCCTTAGACTCAAAGAACTGTCCATACAATATTTTGCAGTAAGAATCTCAACAATTCCATTTTGCTATAAGCTATGATAATATTCTTTTATCTTTTATGAAGTTTGTGCACAAAATGTATATAAATGAAGTTTTCTAAGTACCAGTGAATTTGCAAACACAATGGGAAGAAAAAAGTAGAAATGAAAAACATAAATTGCTTACTCTAATAAACAAATATATTTTCCAATCACAAAGAACACAGTTGTTTTTTTTCCTTCAATAAGATGATGAACCATCAATGTTTTCCAAAGTATTGTGTTTTAATGATGGAAGCGTGAGAAGAGCGAGAGGTGAGGATGTGCTGGAACCCGTCCGGGATGGACTCCCGAGGTTCCGCGTCTACGGGCCGGGTGTGCTGCGGGCTCTGTGTGCTGGGACAGGCAGCTCAGTCTCCCCGGCCCCTGCCTCAAACCAGGAGAACACGGAATGAAACCGTGGGCCCACGAGGTTTAACTCTAGCTGGGATTCTAACGAAGCTTCCCTGCACTCGCACCCTGCGATTCTCACAAGGTAAGCCACACGTGCATGTTTAACCAGGGGGACTGAGGAGGAGAGAGGGACCAGCACCACCAGCCTGGCGCTGGCCGCACTCCGGGCTCGCAGAGTCACACAGGCCACCGGACAACGGATCATCACACTAACCAAGCGCCCTCTCCAAGGGCGGAGTCCCGTCCTAACTTAAGCCTGCTAACAGGGATTTGCTGAACAAGTGTGTGGTGGCGAAGCAACCTGTGATCCCTGACAACTGTCAAGGTGCTGGCTGCGGGTGGTGAAGAATCCACCTGCCAATGCAGGGGACGTGGCTTTGACCCCTGGTCTGGGAAGACCCCATCTGCCGCAGAGCGGCTAGGCCCGGGCCCCACAGGAGACCCACCACAACGAGAAGCCACGCACCACAACGAGACAGCAGCCTGCACCGCGACAAAGACCCCACACAACCATAAATTATTAAATAAAAAACAAAGACGTAGGCCTCACAGGAGCCTCTCGCATCACTGAACTCACATCAAGGTGGAGCCACTGACAGCCACACAGCAACACAAATGCGGCTTCCAGACCCAGACCTACCAGTGTTCTTGACCCCAGGCTGGAGCTCCGCAGCGTCTCGAGCTCTTCGGTCATCTTAGAGGCCAGGGCCTGCAGGTAGCCCCGGGCGTCCTTCTCATCGCTGACCCTAGAGGGAAAAGGGCCGTCCTGTGAGCGAGCACTGCCTGCTGTCCCTCCTCAAGACACGGAGGCTCAGCACCATGCCACCCCAGGCACTGTGACCACCGACTCCTGGTCAGGACAGTCCTAGCTCACTCTCCGGGCTCCAGGCTTCCAGAAGCTCTGCTCCGGCTCCGCACGCAGGGGCCAGCCCAACCCACACCACGTGGGCGTGCTGCCTCCCACCTGCAGTCCCATCTCACGATCACTGGACCGAACTGCAGCCCCCAGACATTACCGATTTGGGGGAGACGGAGGCGAGCTGGGTACAGAGCCGCAGAGGAGCAGTGTGAGGTGTGGAGGCGGGGGCAGCGGCTGGGGAACCGTGACCGGGCGTGGGCACGTACCACTGGATGATTTCCGCGATCTGCGCCTCCCAGTGGGCGACCGACTCCTTCTTGGCTGCCAGATCCTGCAGCTCGTCCTCCAGCTGCCTATTCTGAGCCGTGAGCTTATCCACAAAGGAACACAGCTGGAGGGAAACAGTCGGGACACACGACTCGTTACTCGTTTACACGTGATGTCAGCACCGCAAACTGCAGGCTCTTTCGAACGGTCTTCACATTTTCTTTCCCCATCATGAGGGTTTGCCAACCTAACTTCCAATGTGGGGTTCCTGGCCATAGATAACTTAAGCCGCGTTTCAATACAAATGTGAGTGTCAAAGTGATCAGAGCTAGTGGTTTCAGGTAATCAGCAGCTTGTAACTAGATGAACATATCCCCCTTTAAAGAGCAAACACATTCCATCATTTAGAAATTAAGTTACTTAAAACACCCAACTTCTAAGACTCAAGAGTGAAAAGAATGACAGCTTCCAGAGAGCGACAGCTCAGATCCCTTCAAGCACCTTCTCGTTCTCGGCAGTTAACTTCTTGTTCTCCTCGAACAGCATCGCCCTCTCCCGCTCATACTTGTCCCTGACGGTGCCCACCGCCTCCTCCATCTCGCTGTGCCTGAGGACGCAGACAGGCGTCAGGGGCCCCCCGCGGGCGAGCGCTCCCGCCTCCCCCAGCCCGCCCCCGGACCGCCCCGCCCTGCCCCGGCCCCGCCCCCGTGCCGCCCCGCCCAGGCCCGCTCCGGCCCCGCCCCCGCCCCCGGCCCCCGGCCCCCGCCCCCGGCCCCACGCGGCGCACTCACCGCTCTCGCCTGGACTTCTCCAGCTTGTCCTTCAGCACCATCACCTCCTTCTGCAGGGCCAGCTGCTGGCTCTCGGAGTCGTGCACCTCCTTCTTCACGTTCTTCACCTCCAGCACGTGGGAGGCCTCGCGTCTCACCAGCTCCTCTTCATAAAACAGGACCTTCTTCTCCAGCTCGGATTTTATCTTGGAAATCTCCTGCTGATGCTCTAGGGCGGCACCTGGCCCGCGGCCCCCCTGCTTCATCTGAGAACAAAGGGTGGGACAGATCACACTCCTCTCACCTGGCCCTCAGCAGACACAGTAAGCGCTCCCCACAGTGGGCACTGATCCTTCCCACGGCTGCAGGCCAGGCTTTGCGGGGGGTGGGGGGGTTCTGCCCTGGAAAGGGTGAGTCCAGATTTGCCTGGGACGCTGAGGCCCTGCCTCACACTCTGCCGTGAATGGCCCTCAAGGTCTCCTTGTGCGGTCTGGAGGGCTGTGTGTCAGGTACATCCTGCTAACAGGGTCACACGGCCTCTGCTGTCATGGGCGGTGACGTGGGCAGTGAGTTGTCAAGCTAGGAAGGTCTTGAGCGTGGGGGTGACGGGGTGAGGAGAGCAGGGTGGGGGGTCAGCTGCAAGAGGCTGGAGAACAGGAGGGCGTTGGGGAGGCTGGAGGGAGGGGTTGGGATTATTCGAGAGCCATGGGAAGCCATCAGCAGCCAGCAGAGACCTGACGGGCTCCGACTCTGGAGTAACAAGCTGCCTGGAGAGGGCAGACTACAGAGGCGAAGAGAGGGACAAGGAGACGCGGTCACGGCGCCAAGTCCAGGCGAAGGGCCAGCTGTGAGGGAGAGGAGACCGCTGTCTCCACTTCACAGATGAGGAGACAGGCTCAGGAAGTGGAGGCCCGTCCCTGAGGTCTCCCAGCTAACAAGGAGCACCTACAGCCCTCCCCATCCCTCTGCGGACGACCAGCAGGACCTGGGCTGTGAGGAGCCCTTCCAGAATGACCTGCACTGAATTCACAGACCAAGACACAGAGAAAGCAAGAGGGGTTGGTGTACGAGGGCTGGCTCTAGGAGGTCAAGTGAAGGATCTGGTTCTGAAAAGGGAAAACTCCCACGACCTTCCAGGCCGGGTTCCCGGGACTCCCACCCAGCGGCCGCCAAGGACCCCGGCCTGGCCCCGCTCCCTCGGCGAGGAGACGCGCGGCACTACCTTGAGGGCCTCGAGCTCGCTCTCCACTTGCTTGGAGAAGTTCTCGCTGTGCTCCCGAAGCTTGCGCTCCTTGGAGGCCTCGGCCACCGCATCCTCCAGCTGTGCCTCCAGCTGAGGAGGGAGAAGAGTGCTGCTTACTGCCACCCGCTGGGCCCGCTGCGGCTGGAGCCCTCTCAGGCGGGCAAGTTCCAGGGAACCAAGCCTCCAGAAAGCTTCCTGATTCTTCACGCTCCCTCAGATTCCATCACAAGTTAACGGCTGAGAAATACACTTCGGGACTTAACTGGAATGGCTGGTTAGCTTAAATTCTAATTTAAACTGATACACTGAAACTAAATTTCAAGAAAAGATACAAGTTCCTGAAAACAGGGACTTCTGATGCCTGCAGAACACAGCTTCATTGTCCAAATGGGAGATTCCAAACACACACAAGTGTGGAGGGTAATGAGGTCTGTGCACCATGATCCCGCCTCAAGCTGAGCGCCCCGGGCCCAGCTGCTTCGGCTGCAGGGCTACCCCCAGAACCGAAGGGCTGTGCCCAACCAGGAGTTCAGTGAAGAGAGCTGCAGTTGGCTGTGATTATTAACACAAATGTCCTGGGGTTGCAGAACCAACTGTCTAAGAAGAAAACACAGGCATCTTGAGGCCAAAGGACTAAGAGCCCTCAACATGCATGGAACAGAGCAGGTACTTCCAGGTCCTCCTGGCAGCTTACTGAGGGAACCCCAACAGAAATTTACAGGAAGCCTTGCAGGAAATATGCTGCCTGTTAAGAGCAGAACATATGGAACCATCTAGGACAGCAGCTCTCAAAGTGGGGTCCTGAGGCCCTTGAAGGCCTGCAACGCCTTCCTCCTCTAATTCCCTATCTTAGAAATTGGGTTTTCTTCATGTAAATTATACAGAAAAGGTTATCACTACAGACAACGAGAACACATATGAGAACCTGGGTGCTTTTTACTAAATCAGACATTAAAGAAATGCACAAAAATGATCATGGCATCCAGTCCCATCACTTCATAGCAAATAGATGGGGAAACAATGGAAACAGTGACAGACTTTTATTTTCTTGGGCTCTAAAATCACTGCAGATGGTGACTGCAGCCATGAAATTAAAGGATGCTTGTTCCCTGGAAAAAAAGCTATGACGAACCTAGACAGCATATTAAAAAGCAAGAGACATTCTTTTACTGACAAAGGTCTATCTAGTCAAAGCTATGGTTTTTCCAGTAGTCGTGTATGGATGTGAGTTGGATCATAAAGAAGGCTGAGCACTAAAGAATGGATGCTTTTGAACTGTGGTGTTGGAGAAAACTATTGAGTCCCATGGACTGCAAGGAGATCCAACCAGTCAGTCCTAAAGGAGATCAGTCCTGAACATTCATTGGAAGGACTGATGCTGAAGCTGAAAGTCCAATACTTTGGCCAGCCTGATGGGAAGTACTGACTCCTTGGAAAAGACCCTGATGCTGGGAAACAGTGAAGGCGAGAGAAGGGGATGACAGAGGATGAGATGGCTGGATGGTATCACCAACTCGATGGAATGAGTTTGAGCAAGTTCTTGGAGTTGGTGATGGACAGAGAAGCCTGGCGTGCTGCAGTCCATGGGGTCGCAGAGAGAGTCAGGTACGATTGAGCGACTGAAATGAACCAAACTGAATCAGTCTGTGATTATGTTGAACATTTTTCAGTTTTAACTCCTAAGTTGTTAAACATTAAGGCCCATAACCACATACACAAAAGCTCTCTAGGGCCTTGGTGACCTTCTGCGTGTCAAGGGTCCTAGAGTCAGTCTCAGGACACTGCCCTGAGGTGAGCTGGGCTGAGACTGGCCCTCCACCCGCTTCTAGCCTTCAGTTCTCGGAAGCCAGGCCACGTGACATCATGGTGTGTTTCTATGGTACTTCTCGTGCACAAAGCCCTCTACCTTACTTTAAAATTTTACTACTACAGGGACCTGTTTTAATAATTTCACAAATATGTATGAAGGGCTGAGAACCACAAGAGAAACACTTGGCAGAGCAACTTACTTGGCTTCACATGAAATTTAAGATCCATTTAACTTCCCGGTGATTTACGGGATGCAACCTGAGCTCTCAAAGCCACCTTATGGGGACCCTCCAGGTGCCCCATCAACACAGCCCCGACACCCCGAGACGCTACCTCCTTCCGGCCCTTGTCGGCCCTGCGGACGTCCTGCCGCAGCGCGTCGATCTTCTGCATGGCCGCCTCCACCTCCTCCTCCCGGTCCCGCAGCTGCCGCGACACCTTCTGCTTCTGGGAGCGCAGCTCGGCCATGCGCTCGTTGAGCTCTGAGAACTCCTGCAGGGCCAGCTTCCGCTGCTGGTGGGCGTCTTTCAGCTCCCGGGCCTGGGACTTCAACCGCTCGGAAGCCTCGATCAGTTGCTAAACACAGAGAGTTACAGGCTGTTACGTTTGCCTAACAAGGACCAAAGGTGAGGAGCGTCACCTGTTGCTGTAGCGAGGGGCTGAAGTGACAGCAAATGCTGGTGAAAGGCTGCAGCCTCGGCCCTGAAAACTGAGCTCCTGGGAAGGCCCTTGGCTGGCCCCAGCACAGCCTGAAGGCCACCTGGGCCCAGGGAGCCCCCGTGAGGCACCCAGGCTTGTCTGCCGCAGGAGTCCCGACCTCTCCCGTGTCATCACACGATCACAGAGGCAGATGAGGCTTGCAAGTCTCCGACACCCCCATGAACGTAACCGCACACTCTGCGAAACCACGCGCTTTCCCCACAGACGGGCCCGCCAACCTTGTGGAGGTCCTCCTTCTCCTGCCGCACCACGCGGTACTGCTTCTCCAGGCCCTTCAGCCGCTGCGCGGAGTCCTCGTGCTCTTGGCGGAGAGTCACTGTGTCCTCGAGCTGCCGCTCCAGCCTACTGGAATCTGAGCAAAACAGGAAACAAGTCAGGTTCCCCTGCACACGCACGGCCACCGGCACGCCTGACAGACCCAGCAGACTTGGCTCTGACGTGTGTCCACACGCTCTCCCTGGGGACGTGAGCCCCGTCCCGCCCTGGCTCCCGTGTAACGAGCACAGCTGGGTGGTGAGGAGGTCTCCGGTGAGTAATGCTCTCAATGGCAGCCTTTTCTCAGATCAGGGTGGTGGGTCCCAGAAGGAAGCAGAGAGACGGCCACTGACTCGGGTTTGATTTGAGATGAGTCAGGTATAGCACCGACCCACGTGTCAGGCTAAGGGCTGGGACTTATAGGTGCCTTGAGTCTTCTGGAAGTTTTGATAATTGGGAGCCACAGAACATGCACTCTGGTGACACCAGATTTAGCACTTTAACACTGAAGAGGAAACCCAGCCGTGGGTGAGAGCTCCAGAAAGAGAGGAGTTACGGCAGTTCTGTCGCAGAGTGACAAAGAGGAGAATTAACAGAGAAAAATGTAAGTACTCAGAGAGGCCATAGATAAAGCATTGATTCTATAGAGACAGCTCAAACCAGTTCCTACAGTGTTAAGCACATTAGAGAAATAATTTTAAATAAAGTGGCAAAACACCAGAACTCTTTGCTAAAGTTTAACTTTCCCCACCCCTGCTTTTCCATCCAATGGAAAGGACTCCGAGAATGTTCTTTGCAGAAAGGAAGATCTGAGAACAGAGACTAAGCAGGGTGACCTTAGAACACTCACCTGCTATCTTATTCTTCAAGCGTTCGATCTCTTCGTTCAGCCTTTTGATCTCTTTGTCCCGGGCTGCGCCGCCCAGGGCCCGGGCTGAGCCGTGGAGGGACTGGACGGTCTGCGTGGACTCTGGGGAGGAGACGTGTGTGAGCGCGGGCCGCCGCGGGGAGCGGGGAGGGGGGCGGTCCCCACGCAGAGGCCCCGCCCCCTCACCCTGCAGCTTCCGGCTCAGCTCCAGCCGCTCCTGCTCCAGCCTCCGGATGCGCCTCTCGTAAGCCTCCACCTGCAGGCTGGCCTCCAGATCACGCTGCACGCCCTCATCTCTTGTCAGTGTGCTGGACTGCAGGGTGCTCTTCAGAGAGCCCCGGTCAGAGAAGCAGCTGCAGATAAAGCAACAGCATGTTCTCACCCACCGAGACTTTACAGGGACTTCATCAGCGTTTAGAAACTTCCTAGGGTAAAAGATAAGCCTTTTCAAATTGGCAAACAAAATCAGCTGTGAAAAGACTTTATTGTTTATGGAGCCAAAATTAGACAAGAGCCTTCCTTACTGCAAACCACTGGGTGACAATGGGCAGTGGAGAGGACTGGTCAGATAAAGCACCTCTGGAGGGCTGGGAAGTATAATTCCCTTTCTTTTTTTTATTGAAGTACAGTTGATTCTGGAGAAGGAAATGGCAATCCACTCCAGTCTTCTTGCCTGGGAAATCCCATGGACAGAGGAGCCTGGTGGGCTACAGTCCGTGGGGTTGCAGGAGTTGGACGTGACTTACTGACTGAACAAACAACGTAGATTCACTTCGCTGTGATGGCGCAGTGTAATCTCTAAGTCACCCCTGAAGGAGAAGGCCTCCTGCACGAGGACCTGGGCTGGCGGGGCCGCGGGCAGGGGCGCCTCGAGGCTCACCCTGGGGTGAGGGCGTGCTGGCTCTGCCCTGGCTGTCCCCCGCAAACTGTCCACACCCAACATGGCTCCTTTAGGTCCAGCCCCTGGACCAGGGCCAAGGTCCTTACCAACCATCAGCAACTCACGACGCACCTGCGCGTGAGCGCACTCTGATGCACAGATTCGGGCCAAGGAAGGGTCTCTCCGTCAGAGCTGAACTTGGGGACAATCCACTTGGCTCCTCTTGCTTTTAACATGATGACAGGGTCAGGGGCGTTTCTGAGTTCCACACAGTGAGTGAGTGTGTGCACACGCATACACACACACAGAAGGGCAGTTGGGCGTTTTTGAGTTCTTCACAGGGAGTGCGTGTGCACACACGCACATGCACACACACACACACACACACACTCCCTCTCTCACAGAAGGGCCTGGCTGGTGTTTCTCAAAGGTGGCCCAAGGGTGCTGTGCCAGCCAGTACTGCTGGGGTCTGTTTTAGGAAGAGGTCCCTGGGTCAACCTGACAAACTTGGAGCCTCGCTGGGGGCCCAGGGCCCACAGGTGTGACAAGCACGCAGTGCGCTGAGTGTGGTGGAAAGGTCTAGAGCCTTGCAGAGGGGCTAGTAAGTCAACACGCCGAGCGCACCCAGAACGCCTCCTCTGGGCTGGACGGCATCCGCCACTGCTCTGGCCTAAGTGCTACTAACTCCGGCATCTCACACCTGTAGAGCACTTTCACGGGCTCGAGCAGAAGTAGGCCACTTCCGCAGAAACTTATACCAATTCACGCACCCGTGGCTGGAAGCAGCCAGGAATCAAGCTCAGTGACCTCGCTCCAGGCGCCGAGGCAGCCCCATTTGTCTTATTTTACCGCCTCTCTTCCTCAGCCCCCTCTTCTTGGCGCAGTGTCCTTTTAAAAATCGAGTTAAGAGCACCACGGGCACCATGACTCTGCCAGAGGCCCCCAGGAGACAGGCCACACACACGACCCCCAGCCGGGGCTCCCAGGGCTGTGCTCACAGGCAGGGCTCGGCTCTCATCTACAGCCCCTCCTCGTTCCCCTGGAAACCCTGGAGCTGCAGCGAAAATCCCCACAAAAGCCAGCAGAGCCAGATGAAGGGCACGCTCAGCTGGGTGTGACCAGACACCCCACCGCCAGCCACGGCCCCTGGTGTCCCACCCGCACAAACCCTGCCCAGCTGATGGCCTGCAGGGGCCGGGGGTCAGCAAACGAGGGCCTGCAGCCGAACCCCCTCAAGTCTGAGGTAAAAATGGTGTTTACATTTTTAACGGGTTGTTAGAGGAGAAGCTCCCTCAAGCACAGAACACGTCAGAGTCCCCGGCTCTGACGGGGCTCGGCCCCACACGGAAGCTCACCCACCCCAGGAGGACCCCCGCCTGCGGGGAAGGCAGGCGACGCACCTTTCCGTGGTGAACGTGAACCCGATGAACGGCAAGTGCAATCCAGAGAAGCCAGTGTGAGAACCTGGAGGTAACACTTCCTGCACGAGAACACACGACGCGAATGAAACCATGTTCAAACAAATGAGAACAGGAGGGGAGAGGGTCACGGGGAGTCAACGGCGCAGCGGGGAGCCCCATGGCGCCTCCCAGAACGCTGCCCGCGTGGGGCCGGGTGCTGGCTGGTTCCCTTCTCATTCCCAGCCTGACCAAAGCACGGGCCGTGAAGGGGACAAACACACTGCTTCTGAGACAGCGATGCACAGGCTGAACCGGGATCAGGTAACTGCGAACCTTCTAAAGCGGCAGGAGCCGCCGCTCACCGTGACCCTGAGCAGGAGGGACGTGGGGCAGAGGCAGGGGCGCTGGGTTCCTGCCCTGAAACAGGCCACAGGCAGAAGCGGGGTCTGGAACCCAAAGGGAGACTATTTCACATGGGTTTACTGCTATTTTTCAGTTTGCTTTTATTTTTAATAGAGAAGGACCCTCAAAGTTATTTACCTGGTAAATTTCAGTGTGGAAACACGTTTATCTGAAGTTCAGGAAAAATCCTTTCAACAATAATATTAACACTTTCCTCGGTCTTTCCTCACATCATCTAAAGTTCCACTCTTATTTTACTAAGAAAGAGCCTCTAAAGCCTCTAAATCAAACACGTTTTTCTTTTCCCTGGTTAAACCTCAGTTTCTCTATCCCCAAGACTCATGTACAGAGTAATGCGTACTGAATGCTGAGTCTGATGAGAACAAAATAATTTCACAAGACATGAGCAAAACTCTCTGGGCCCAAGAGGTACAATGACGAGCTTATCAGCGGCCCCGTGAGACCAGGTCAGATACCAGATGGGCCCCTCGGCCAGCGCCCAATGTGGAAAACCCACAATCTGAGACATCAGCGCCTCAAAATTGGCCTCTCATCCCTGTCGCTCCCGACCTCCGGCCGTGTGAGCAAACAGTCACGCACATGCTAAACACACGTGACGGCAGAAGAGCGGATGTGTCCTCAGGCACAGGGACAGTGAGGAGGAGTGGAGACCCAGAGACCCACGCCACCGTGGGGCCGTGGGCAGGCTCCTGGCCGGGGGGACAGGGCAGGAGGGACACTGATGCGGCAATGTACGTGACACTGTTTGCAAAGGCACAAAGGCATCAAAATAATTCTGATGAATCCTAAAATAGAACAGCTATTTAAAATTGAGTAAGCCATCGCTTTAAGGACCAAGCTGAAGGCCAGAATGAGAGGTGCATTCCTTGAGACAACCGCCAAAGTTTCTGGAAGTTGGCACAGCTCTCAGATTCACCGCCTTGAGGAGCAAGCCGTGCGCAGGCAGACCTGTGACACAACGCGGGGGGCAGGGCGCCGCCACACTTACGATGTTCCTCAGCACGTCGTCGTCCACGTCGAAGTTGGACGTGTCGGAAGGACTGCTCACGTCCGGAATGTAGGGCGCCTCTAGGTTCCGGATGTTCTCCCAGTTCAGCCCTTGGAAGAAGGCGTGCTTCTTGAAGTCCTCCACCCCGTTCTGTCCCAGCCGGCGCTCCCGGCTGCAGATCAGCCTCTGGATGAGGTCTTTGGCCTCCTCGGACACGTCCGTGACATGGGAAGGGAACTGAAACCGCTCCTGGGGAGGGCAGGGGGGCAGTCAGAGGACTCCAAGGTGCACAGACATCACGGGGAACAGAGCAGAGGCAACAGCTCCAGAGCCACAGTCACTTCCTATGTTCCAGTAACCAAGTACAACCGAAGCTAATGAAGCTTCATTCCAGAAAACCCTTAGACTCGCCGGTTTTACTCATGGCAGCCTTGTTACCAAGCTGCATGTAATCTAAAATGGTGATAAATTTTCACCTATCAAGGTGGCAAAGAACACCAACAACAGGTTGTAGGTGGGAGAAAAACGGGCCCATCCTTCAGTATGCATTTTGCCAACAGTATCAGTGAGAAACCACGACATGTTCGTGAAGCCATTCCACTCTGACCAAGGAAATTGGAAAGTACCTCAATGCTCATCAAAGAGGGACTTGTTACAACAAGATACAGTGCACACACACACATGGTAAGGTCTGCCTCTGACACTGAGTAGAAAGATGGTTGGAACCCTGCCCATATGTGACCGTGATACCATTTATTTAGACAGTCCCCCATTCCCACATGCTAGGAGGTTCACAAGGCCACACACCCACCACGGCACCGCGGACCTGCGTGCCGAGCCGCCCCTGCGGTCCAGGCCTCACCTGTAATCTCTAGAAGGGACGGCAGAGCTGCCTCATGGTGTTCGGAGACCACCAGGTGGGCCCCACAGGTGGCGGGCACTCAGGGACCGCAGGTCTTAGAATGTAACCAAGTCCCACTTGTTACCTTAACCACGCTCATCACCAGAAGTTCATGGGGTGACTTTCACCATCAACTTACTGCATGCACTTCGGCATGTCTGAAGTTTTTAATAGTATGTACTAATTTATAAATAAATATGTATTTCTCCTTTGCAAAAACTTTTTTAAGGCATAACTTTCCTTGATTTAGAGTTAAACAAAGATACTTTAGGACTTTAATGTTAATCTGCTCCTTATCTGAGCAAATACTGGGGGGCCAGGCTGGGGGAAGATAGCAGACAAATGAGCACCTGTCTGGGCGAGTGACCGAGCACGGGTGAAGGGTGCCGTGAGTCAACAGCCAGAGAGGCTGACCCTGGCATCAGAAGGACGTGGGGAAAGACGGGTAAAAAGGAAAAACCCAGATGACGAAAACATTAGACGGAAGAAGAAATAATAAACAGAAAATGAGGGAAATAGAAGTGAAAAATGAATAGCTGGGAAAAGGGAGAGAAACAGGAGGGAAAGAAACAGGCTCAACAAAGGACCAAGAGCACTACTGTGCTGAGACGTGTGACCCACTCCTGACTACGACTTTGGGGCAAGCAGGCTGGAGCGGCAGAGCCGACGTCTAAGGGAAGGGGCAGGCACACAGGTGACAGTGGCCTGCAAGCCCCCTCGGGCAATATTCCCACCCACCTGGCCCCGCACGGACCTGCCTCTTGCTCCCGAAGCCCACGTCTCCTGCAGGGTTCCGGCTCGATGGACCCGCCCCCCTCCACCAGGGAGTGGGAGCGCCCCCTCTGCCGTCATCTCCCGGGTCAGCAGCCTGCTCAGACACCCGTCTGGCCGCCCAGCCTGCCCCACTGTCCCTCTTCCACAGGGACTCGGACACACACGGGGCGGGGGGTGCAGTGCGACGGCTTACTTCATGGTTCATGATCTTCCCGTAGGTCTCCACGAGGGACTCGGCATAGAACGGGGTCTCTCCGTACAGCATCTCGTACATGCAGACGCCCAGGGACCACCAGTCGCACTCGGGGCCGTACTTGCCCATGCCGTCCTCCATTGCCTGCAGGATCTCTGGGGAGATGTAGTCCGGGGTGCCCACGGCCACGGAGGACTGCACCTTAGGGGAAAGAGCGGGCAGGGTGAAGGGGAACCCGAGGACGTCACAGGGTAAATCTTTACATGGTCATGATTTAAAAACCTCATAATGAAAAATTCAGTGCAAATAAATATTCCTATAGCACTAAACCGGGGATTCCCGTGTAACTCCGTCAGTAAAGCCTCTGCCTGCAATGCGGGAGACCTGGGTTCAATTCCTGCATCAGGAAGTTCCCCTGGAGAAGGAAATGGCAGCCCACTCCAGTATTCTTGCCTGAAGAATTCCATGGACAGAGAAGCTGGGCAGGCTACAGTTGATGGGATCGCAAGAGTCAGATACAACTTAGAGCTATCTTTATAGCTCTAAACACTGGGCAGTTTCCAGAATGCACCAGACTCTCCCGCCCACCGGGATTTTCAGTCCCTAGATGCCCACCCAGCCCCACAGGGCACTGGAGCCCCACATCCCCCATCGCAGCTCACAGTGTGGCCCGGGCACCCAGTGCATCCAGGCCAGCCCTCCTTGGACTTGTACGTGCATAGACACCACACGCTTGCAAGACAGAGATCCTGAGACGCTGCCTTTCTGACACGCTCCCAGAGGAAGCTCGGGCTGCTCACCCACACCCTACCCTTGAGCTCCAAACTGGAATGTCTGGCAGTAGGTCCAGGGACCAGCTGGGTGCTGGACACGCCCTAGGTGGGGAGCTGCAACCATCGCAGAGACAACCTGGGGGTTGGGTGTGCTAGGAGGTCAAAGACCGGCCTCAGAGCACGTGCAGTCCACATGACTGGGGGTCAGCAAGACGCGACAAGAGCCAAGAAGGCCCGTCCTCGAAAAGACCAGCCTCTCCCCAATCACAGCCCAGGGCCCGGCGGCAGGACTCATTGGGGTGTCCTCAGGAGTCAGACAGGGCGGCAGGGGACAGCTACCGGAAGGTAAGGCAGGTGAGCCCCTGGGAAAGGTGCCCAGCGCGTGGGCTCGGACCAAGGCCTGTGCTCCCTCGTTAGAAGACTGGCTTTGGGGACAGCACCAACAGACCCATCACATTAGAAATAAGAGACTGGCTTTGTGGAGAGAGAGGGAGTAAACCAACTCGCTCTTTTTAAAATGCCGTCAAGTGCTGCCAGCTTTACGTTCTTTTACTGTGGCTTGAAAACCCACAACAAGGGGTGGGCGAGGGGCTGCTCTCTCTGGAGAAGCAGTTACAGTAGACTTTATGACGCGTGTAGGTTTTAAAGAAAAGACTCCCAAAACACGGAAAACTCAAACTGCGACCGGGGCCACCGGAAGGATGCTGACGAGTCCCTGACGATCGGAGCCACGTGCTGGAGCCAGCGAGGCGGGGTGGGGGGTGGGGGGCCCACCGAGGCTGCACGGCCAGGGGGCTCTGACCCGGCCCAAGCCCAGCCTCCTTGGGGTCTGACGGCCACTCCAGGGGCGTCCTCCCGCTCTGCAGTGGGAGCGTCCACTGGCCCTTGGAAGAGGGGGTATGGAGGACCCCCGTTCAGGAAGTCCTGCCCCAGACAGAAACGAGAAGGCACCGACTCCCGGGTCAGGAGGACCCGAGGCTGCCTCTCCCTCACCGTGGGGCTGGCCCACCGGGGCCGCCTGGGGGTCTGAGGACACCTGACCCCTCCTCTGCAGAAGGCACACATATCACTTCCGCGAACACAAAAAGCAATCAAGATGTTTTAACTGTAAACAGAAAATTTCAACTGTTTTCTAAATGGACTTATCTTAATTCACATTAATAAACTTGGTTTTTTAATTGTATCTCAAATTGAAAATGTAAATAAGCCCCTTCTAACTGCAAGCAAACCACAAGACCAAATGGAAGAGTGTCAACAAAAATACCTACAGTTCCATCGTCATTCATCTTCAAACAGGATCCAAAGTCAGCCAGGCGGATATGACCATTTACATCCAAAAGGACATTGTCAGGTTTAATGTCTCTGTTAGTAAAATAAACACACAAATTAACGATTTCCATGCAACACGTTAGGTAGGTCACAGCCCTTCACTAGCAGAGAATCACCAGAGGAAGCACTAGTACGTCACGACAGGACCCAGGAGAGCGTCCCCTGCGGTGGTTGGTCTGCGGGCAGCAGCGGTGAACCCCCATTCACCACTGGGACCTGGCCACGGACCCCACCTGTCCCCACCCGCCAGCCCAGGCCTCCCCCGTGCTGGGCGCTGCTCTCAACCCGGGGCCACGGCAGGGGCTGGACCGCACCACCTGTGCTCAGGAAGCCTCCCTCCGGCCGGGACGTCGGGACATGAACACACAAGACCCCGCCACACAGGGTCTCGGCATCAATCATAGAGCACAAGCCGCGTGGCAGCTGCTGCGAGGAAACGGGAGGGACAGCAGAGGAGGCAGCCCTGCGTTCACAGGTGTGAAGGGGGCCCGGCGGCTGTGACCCAAGAAGAGACACCTGAGCGGGGACGTGATGCCTAACGGAGTCGGGTGAGGAGCTGGGGCAAGACGGTCGGTGTCCTACGGGTACCCTGCACCCCGGAGCACCACGGGCCCCGCCCCACAGTGCATGTTACAGACGACGACAGGGAAGCTCGAAGCGGAGCAGTCTGCCGGTTACCCTGCAGCAGGAAAGTGAACTCTGTCGCACTCAACCCGCCATCCTACCGCCTGTCGTGTGTGCTGCCCAGCACTGGGCGGGGAGTGCGGGGCGGGGCGGTGGACGTCAAGGGACTAGTCCTCCTTCCTGGCAGAGTAAGTGTGTGTGACCGGACAGCATGACAAAAGAAAAGGAAGGTGTTCACCAAGAAGAGCGAAGGATGCTCCCAGCAGCACAGCTGGTAACAACTGCCAAGAGGGGCTGTGATAAGGCCCACATTCTGCAGGGGGGCTTGAGCCTGGACCACCTCAAGTCCACCTGCAGAATGGACAAAGAGGCCAGGCCACTCTGGCCTGACAGAATGCTACACCCTGATGCAAACACATGAAAGCCCCCGCTACTCCCAACAACACAGGTAGGTCTCACAAACACGTGCGAGCAAAAGATGATTAATTCAAAAAAAGCAAAGCAAAAAACAAAAAACAAACAAAAAAAAACCTCTAGCAAAGCACTCCAAACTGAAATAAATCTTAAATAAATACTCAGGAATGTGAAAGAGAAAACAAAAGAATCCCTCAATGAGTCAGAAAAATAAAAACTACTTTCCTGGTGTTCTAGTAAGACTGAGCCTCCATTGCAGGGGACAAAGGTTTGATCCCTGGTCAGGGAACTAAGATCCCACACGCGGCGAGGTGTGGCAAAACAAAGACCTAGACAAAAATAAGGAGAAGAGAAAACAGACTTGATTTAACCCAGGGGAGGAACAGAAGAAAAAGACAATCTTAACAGAAATGAAAACTAACGTGTAAGATGCCAAAGAAGAGTCAATTTAAATAAAGATCCAGGGCCGATCTGGTGGCTCAGTGGTGAAGAATCCGCCTGCCAATGCAGAAGACACAGGTTCAACCCCTGCTGTGGGAAAGAGCCCACAGGCCCCAGAGCAACGAAGCCTGTGTGTGCGTGTGCGCCGCAGCTCCTGAGGCCCCGCGCCCTGGAGCCCGCGCCCCCAACCAGAGAGAAGCCTGTGCAGCAGCCAAGACCCAGCACAGCCAAAAATAAATTAAAACATTAAAAAAAAAAATCTAATGAAAGGTACTGAAGAAACGGAGGAAAAGAGCTGAAAAGGTAAAAATGGGACAAATAATTCAAAACGGTCGGGGACAAAGCACCTGGAGACCGAAATGGAAGACAGAGGCAAAGAAGGCACAACATACACGTAACAGGAGCCCTTGAAGAATCGAAACAGTAAAACATCGCATCTGAAGCTGAAGCCCGAGACAACTTTCCAGAAGTAAAAAAAAAAAGACCTGAATCTGCAGACTGAAAGACCCATCAAATTTAAAAATAAGTAAGTAAGTGTCCTGCTTTGTTTGCAGCCAGACCAGTTGATATTGAAGTTGATATGCAACAACCAACATGTTAGAAGAGCTAGGAAAACACTAAAAAGAAAGAGGTGTGATGGGGGACTTGGTCCCATGGAGTTTCAAGCCTCCATGACGTGGTCCCAGAGCAGAGACAGAAAGACAGTGGAGCAGAATGTCCAGAACAGACCAAACTCATACAGAAACAGAGCATATCATAAAGACGCTACCTCAGATCAGTGGGCAAAGACACAGATAAGTTAAGTTTGTGCTGGGACAACTGAACAGCCTTTTAATTAAAGATAAAATCAGATCCATTCTTTATATTAGAATAAACTCCAAATGGAGTTTATGTAAAAAATGAAACCATTAGAAGAAAACAACCAATAAATTTAACACGTTTAAAAAATCTGCCTGTGGGACTTCCCTGGAGTGGCTAAGACCCTGGGACCCCAATGCAGGGCCTGAGGTCAATCCCTGATCAGGGAACTAGATCCCTCGTGTCGCAAATAAGACCCGGCGCAGCCAAGTAAATATTTTTTTTTTTTTTTAAACAAAGAGTTGAGTGGAAACGTTAAAATTGAAAACAAAACCCTGCCTGGCTGCAACCCCTGGGAGCCTGTGCCTCTTGGTCTCTGCTCTGCTACTTTCCGAGGTTGACCTCCTGGAAGGGCGGCGCGCACCGGGGAGCTCGGCTCTGGGTCGGAGGTCCCTGCTGCTTCCTGCAGTGGGCCTCGAAGGGGTCCAGCTGCCAAGGCCGGGGCGCAGCGGCTCTGTCTGCAGGAGCTGGGCTGGGGTGTGGCGGGCACTGCCTGAAGAAGTCGCCGTGGCCAACGTCCTCCCACGGGAAAGAGGCCCAAAGCTACGGTCTGAACCTGCCCGTTGTGTCCATGGTTCTGATGGGAGTTACTCACTCCTGGCCCCACCACAGGCAGCCTTAACTTACTCAGGCTCACCCCTGAGATGGGGATAGGACTGACTTCCTGTACTATCTAGCTCTGCGAGCTCTTCTGTTTTTAGACTAGGTCATTCAAGCACTTAGTCTGAATATTGCGTTGACTTTAAGGGAAAAAACAACGTCAAATTATGTATTTTAATTTTCCTACTATGCCCTAAAGTTAAAAGATAGAGCAAAGCTTCTACACAAACAATTAAGAAAATGGGCAGAAAGCTATCTACTCAGGGAAAAACAGGAAAGAATAAACTGTTCAAAAGGCAGTCAAATTAATTTCCCTGGAGATCTGTGACAACTACAAATCTCTCTGTAGTGAATTAAGCAAAGTTCCATCAAGAAGAGTATAAAATCTGATATTGAAAACAAGAACAGTGACTGTTATAACAGCAGGCATAATGGCATTACAGAACACAGCAAAGAGAAGAGTGACTCTGGCCCAAACCTCACCATCCTGAGAGCAGCACCTGCTATGGGGGCAGCACCCTGGGCTGCCCGTGACATGGAGACCTGCGCCCTGGGCAGAACCGCGTGGTCCCTGGCAAGCCGCCCCCTCCCAGGGCAACAGGGTCACATTCGTGGCAGGACTTGAAGGGCTGTTCCTTTGACACTGGGCACCATCGCTACCCCAGGAGCACAAACTGCATCTGGTCAGGAAAATCCCCGACAGGCTCAGAGGCATACAAAGTACTTAGTGAAAGAAGCCGGTGTACAATCTGCGACCTGTGCAGTTCACACTCACGGTGTCCGAGGGGGGAACTGCACATTAACTGGGACCAGGTGGGAAGGAGGGATGAGAGGGATGTACTTATGTGAAAGAGTCAAACCTCCACTCAAACAGACATGCTCTAAGACCCCCGCCCCCACCCCACAAAATGCAGCAACAACAGAAATACATTTCTGTTAGCTGGAAATATGAAAGCAAATACCAGAAGAAACAACTACAAATTGATGATAGTTACCTGTGGCAGGGGTGTCAGGACTGAACACTCATGTTTTGTTATAAGCCCTGTACACCTATTTGAATTTCTAAAACTATCGCCATGAAACACTTTGATAAAAAGAAGTAAAACAGAACCAACAACCCCCGCCCCCCCCCCCCCGCCCCCACCCTCACAGGACTGAATCCCTGTCTTAAACAGCAGAATGAGACGGACACAGAGGTGCAGGCTGGGCAACGACTAGGGCCGCGGTCCTGGTGGCGGGGGGCGGGGGCCGTGTGGCGAGCAGGAGGGGGCCTGCTCCACGCTGTCACCCCCGTCTGCCACGCAGGAGCAGTTACACTCGTTTGAGTCCTTTATGCTGCTGTGATGGGAGCCCCCTCAACTCAACCCCTCTAATGTTCTGTGGGTGACCAGGAAACGAGCTCTGGGGGACGGGCAGGGCAGAGCACGAGCCAATGGCAGGCAGACACCAAAGGACAAGGGGACCTCAGCTGACTGCAGCGGCCACAGAGCTGCGACCTGGGAAGGCACCCCACATCATGGCAGCCAAAGGGAGGACCCCAACCTCCCAAACTCTCCACAGAGCCTGGCGCTGGGGCTCTGAAAGGACTGCTTTAACATGTTAATGGTGGTTTCCATAAAACACATCAAGGTGATTACCTGTGCACGTAATGAAGCTGATGGATGGAATCGATGGCCAACACCATTTCACCAATGTAGAATCTTGCCATATCTTCTGGAAGTTTGTCCTCAAATTTACTGAGCAGCGTCAGTAAATCGCCACCTACATAGTAATCCATGACCAAGTACTGCAAATGGGCAGAGAAGACAGCATCCATCACCACCAGACCTAACGATCAGAGGCCACGCTCCCGCCTTCTGGACCCACAGGGTCTGGAGGGATGGCTCCCGAGAGGCTCCTGTTGCCCAGCACGCGCCCCCGGAATGTGGACCTTGAGAGACTGCTGGGTGCAAAGTGACACATCCGCCAGGGAACAGAGAGCAGTAAGTATCTATTCTTGCCAATAAAATTTCTGCCTGCACAACACAACCGGATGGTATCACTATAGAAGCCACACTCAATTCACAAATTGATGAGAGGACTGCTGATTTCTTGATATCACTACATCTTCCTATGCAAACTAGCAGTGTATTATTACTGATTTGTACAAATCTTTTTTTCATATTCTTCGAAATGTTTTACCCCAATCTCTTGTTTTTATTGAATGGTTCTTTTATTCTACAGTGCTTCACAAATTTCAAGTTTCATACATACAATTTCATACATACATTTTTACATACATATAATCTCAAAAAAACTTCCTTTCTTAGTCCCTACTCTTCTATTACCCTTCCTCCTTCACTCTCCCTAATGGTAACCACTGGTTTGTTCTCTGTAAGACTGCTTCTTTTTTGTTATGTTTACCAGTTTATATTGTATTTTTTAGATTCCACATATAGGAGACATATACAGTATTTGTCTTTCTCTGACTTATTTCATTTAGCACAATACCCTCCAAGTCCATCTATATATTCCTACAAATGACAAAATTTTATTCTTTTTTATGGCTGAGTAGTATTCCATTGTGTGCACGCACGCGTGTGAGAGAGAGTGAGTGAGCGAGCACACACATGCATACGACCACATCTTCTTCACCCATTCATCTGCTGATGGACACCTACGTTGGCAATTGTAGAAAAATGCTATGAACACTGGGGTGGGTGTATCTTCTCAAATCAGTGTTTTGCTTTTTTCCGGATATATACCTAGAAGGGGAACTGTTGGGTCACGTGGTATTTCTATTTTTAGTTTTTGAGGAACTGCCATTCTGTCCTCCATAGTGGCCGCACCAGTTTACATCCCACCAACAGAGTACGAGGGCTCCCTTCTCTCTACAACCTCGCCAATATTTGTTACGTATGTTCTTTTTTTTTTTTTTTCATTTAAAAACATCACTTCTTTATTTCAAAGGAGAAAAAAAAAAAAAAGACCCTCCCAACCCTTTCCAAAAAAACCCAATAATAACAATAATAAAAAATCCTATTAGAAACCATAAAGAAGCACTGAGAGTTTGAGTATTACATTCTTCAAGTATGCTGTTCGGATTTTTTTGTTTGTTTGTTTAAGTTGGTGAGTATACACATCTTTTTAAAAAAAACCTTAAAAGTGCGGCCATGGGATTTGCTTAAAATTAAGTAGTTAGAGGGCTACTTCAAAATACTGTAGTAGGACTGCGCAGTGATCCTTGGGTGTGATGTCCTCTTTTGTATCCTAGCAAAGATTAAGGGACCAGGCTCCAAAGTGATCATACTTCCAGGGTTAGCGTGGGTGGCCAACTTGGGTGAGAAAGCCAGGGAGATCCACGTGTTCTTCCACAGACAAGGAAAATCCACCCCGAGCACAGAAACTCAGACATGGAATGTGGTAGGACTTCACAGTAAAGTCAGTCTGGGACGTATGTTCTTTTTGATGACAGCCATTCTGACAGGTGTGAGGTGACATATCGCTGTGGTTTTGAGTTGCGCTGCCCTGATGACTAGGGATGAAGAGCATCTTTCCATGTACCTGTCGGCCATCTGCATTTCCTCCCTGGGAAAATGTCTAATCAGTTCTTTCACCCATTTCTTAACTGGGTTAAAGAAGAGTAAACAATATTTGCAAAATATCTGAAGAATAAAAGACAAGGAAGTCCCATAACATACGTTATAAAGAACTGGAAATTAAAATAGTTTTTGATTCATAGATAACGTGAGAGTCTAATGAGATACAAACTTGGAAAAGAAAAGTGTTTATGGAAGTTTCCCCTACAGCAAAGGCAGCCGAGGTAAGAGCAGATAGACACACATCCACGGTGTCTCACT
Source organism: Dama dama (assembly GCF_033118175.1). Classification (NCBI taxonomy): domain Eukaryota; kingdom Metazoa; phylum Chordata; class Mammalia; order Artiodactyla; family Cervidae; genus Dama; species Dama dama. The sequence continues at coordinate 74,378,554 of NC_083693.1, forward strand.
GGAGGGCCCAGCCCACGGGCGTGAGCTGAGCTTCCGTCTCCCGAGGGTCTGCTCCATGCGGGGCTGGTGCTTCCACACATGTGTGGAGGACACATTGTGTGAGAGACAGTGCTTCGGGCTCCAGCCCCACGTGGGCTCCGCCGGCCCAGCAGGCGCTGTGGCCTGTTCACGGGCCGCGCTCCCTGGTGAACTGAGCGGCCACTATGCCAGTGAAGCTCTGTCGCCTGCACCTGACCTGCTTTCTCTGCCCGGGAACCTCGGGGGCAGTCACAGCTCATCTGAGTGATGCCAGCAGGAATTATACCAACTGCTGCTGGTGACTTGCCTGATTCTGGACTCCATGGGGGATTCAACTCCCCCAGGGCCAAGGGCGGTTAAGAGCTGTGAACAGTGCAGGGAGGGGAGCAAGTACGCGGGGACGGGGCGACAGGACGCCCAGCACTGGACGCTCTTCGAACGGACCACAAACTGGAATGGGCAGAAGACGCCAACTTCATTTTTTAAAAATGTGGAAATAACAAACTTCTTTGATTATGAAAAACAGACTATCTTCTTCAGAACACAGACCAGAATGACAACTTCCTAGAGGAAACTTTTTGTGAGAAATCCTCCCCCTCCAAAATTAGACGGACTTTACAAATAATGTTGAGAGGCACACACAAGCCAGCACAGGCAGGAGACACCAGCTCTTCAGGAGAAGAAGCACATGGAGGGGACAAACACCCTGGCTGCGACAAGAAGACCAGCGTAACGTCCGCTCACTCCCCGTCTCAGCAGCAGACTTATTGGCACCTGCTCGGCCACGGGTCCCTCATGGGGCTGGCATCACACGGAGGGAAGGGAACATGGAATTCAGAGCGACAGGCCAGGAGAAACCCAACCGCAGGTGTCAGAGGCCCCACTGGTATTTACTGCACAGGGACCCCTGTGTGGATCCTGGGGGCAGGGGGGTCTGAGGGCAGGAGGGAGCCGGCCCGGCCAGGGGCTGCCTGCCAGACAAAGGGTTTGAGAGAAAGGAGCCAGTGAGTGAGGCGCGTGCAGGGGGGAGGCCGGGCCCCACTCCGAGCAACACAGATCATGGCTTCCCCTGGCTGCCCCGTGCGCACGGACCGGAAGGAGGAGAGCAGGACCAGAGCGGGCTGGGCAGGAGGTGAGGCTGACGGCGCGTGGGAGGGTGGAAGGGGAGACCACCCAACAGAGGGCGGGTAAGCCGGGAAAAGACCACGGCACCTGCGGCTGGACATGCGGGGTGAGGCAGAGCTAGGGAATGAGCGGCCAAGACCTTCGTTCCCTAAAGGTACCGGTGGGGGCAGGCAGCGCCATGGCTGGCCGAGCCTCCACTGTTTCCCTGTCCACCTAGAAATCTGAAGAGAAAGTCAGAAAGTGTATCACAGCAGTGCTAGAAATGACCGGTGGGCTCCTGGAAAACAAGTTTACAGGAAAAGGAACCTGCAAGGGCTTATAGGCAGGCGACTGGAAACTCATTTCTGGAACCAGAGAAAGCGACGGGCTATTTCGCCTGTCACATAACATAGGATCCTGACTCCAGTCAACAAGGCAACGCCCTTTCAGACTGGTGAAACAGCTTTAATTTCTAGGAAATGCCCAGTTTAGATGCCCACAGCAGAAGCTGTGACGCGGACGGACTCTGCAGGTGGCCCCCCCATCATGAGACCCCTCGTGCCCAGCGGGGCTCAGGCCGCCTGCTTCCTGCCTCGTTCCTCCTCACATCCTCCCCACAAGGCTCGTGAAGAGCGCCGCTGGGTGGTGGAGGCGGGAGCCAAGCCCAGCCAGCAGCCCGGGGTTCCCAGCAGGCAGCCCCGGGCCCCACCTGCCTCGTCTCGCGGCCCTCCCTGCACCTCGGAAGGGGCAGCCCCCCACACTCCCCCGGAATCCCTAACTGGCCATCGTGACTCAGAATAAGCCGGCAATACACTGTGCTGGTTGCAGGAAAAGTATCAGGGGGAAAAAAAACGTGGTCTTCCTTCTTCCTAGTACTCCTTAGAGACTTCATTCAGTTCTTAACAAAATAGGAAGTGAACTGGAGACAGTCCACTTGAAGCAGCGACACTCAATCTGGAAGCAGGGGCTGATAGAGAGACGGCCCCAGGCCCCGCTCCTGCCAGAGGGTGGGGACCAGGTCCCAGCACCGACCCTGGATCTGTGTGGTAACCTGGGATGAGTGATATCCTCTCCCCTTGCCCCAGAAACTGTTCATACAATGGTGAAAAACCACGGATGCCTGACTTGCCTGGCCACCGGGAAGACTGACTGATAACCCACAGGCTATGTCCAATAAACCCCAGCTGTCCCCTCCCCCAAAACAAACATGTATGTTTTCAATTCTAAATAAAGAGTCTAACATACCATGTTACCTAGTCCTGGCCTACTGAATCTAAGGGATTTCTCTGAGGTCTGAAAGAGATTATTTTAAGATAAACAAAAAAAAATTCTACATGACCCCACTTCCTGGAAGCACAGGGAGTCCACTACTGAGAGTGAACTCACATGTCACCCGAGGCCCTGACCTGCAAGCCCCATGCGGCCGCTGCTGGGGAAATGTGCCGGCTGCTCCCCAGGCGGAGAAGCTGGGCTGAGACCGGTTTCCCAGGTTCAGGCAAACCTGGAAAGTCCTTCTCAGAGTTAAAAGTCCTAACACAGCCATCATGAGTCACTCGGGACCCGAGCCAAAGGTCTGATTTACCTTTCGCTCCAAACTGGTTGCCCTGTACCTGTTCATTTTTTTAATTAATTTATTGTAATTGGAGGCTAGTTACTTTACAACATTGTGGTGGTTTTTGCCATACACTGACATGAATCAGCCACAGCTGTACATGTGTCCCCACCATCCTGAACCCCCCTCCCCCCTCCCTCCCCAGCCCATCCCTCTGGGTGGTCCCAGTGCACTGGCCCTGGGCACCCTGTCTCAGGCATTGAACCTGGACTGGTCACCTGTTTCAATGCCATTCTCTCAAATCAGCCCAGCTCGCCTCCTCCAGAGTCCAAAAGTCTGTTCTTTTTATCTGCGTCTCTTTTGGTATCTCACATATAGGATTGTCATTACCAGCTTTCTAAATTCCATATGCATGCATTAATATACTGTATTGGTATTTTTCTTTCTGACTTACTTGACTCCATATAAAAGTTTCATTCACCTCATCAGAACTGATTCAAATGTGTTTTTTTTAACGGCTGAGTAATAGTCCATGGTGTATATGTACCCCAGCTTTCTTATCCACTCGTCTGCTGATGGGCATCTAGGTTGCCTCCATGTCCTGGCTATTGTAAACAGTGCTGTGATGAACATTGGGGTACACGTGTCTCTTTCAATTCTGGTTTCCTTGGTGTGTATGCCCAGCAGTGGGATTGCTGGGTCGTATGGCAGTTCTATTTCCAGTTTTTTAAGGAATCTCCACACTGCTCTCCATAGTGGCTGTACTAGTTTGCATTCCCACCAAGGGTGTAAGAGATTCCCTCTTCTCCACACCCTCTCCAGCATTTACAGTCTGTAGACTTTTCGATAGCAGCTGTTCTGACTGTGTGAGATGGTACCTCACTGTGGTTTTGATTTGCATTTCTCTGATGACAAGTGATGTTGAGCATCTTCTCACGTGTTTGTCAGCCATCCATGTGTCTTCTGCACCTGTTCTCTTACACGTCCAAGCTCATCCTACCCACATGTGTGAGTCACAAAGTGATGAGCTGACACTGAAGTGAGCCCCAGCTCCGGTCAGAACAGATGACAAGAACAGGGGGACCAAGAGTCACGCCCCAGCCTACGCCAGCAGCCCCAGTGGGGAGGGCTGCAAACAGCACCTGCCGCCCGACGTGACCGTCAGGAAACGTGACAGAAAAAGCCACTCGGTCCAAGGCTCCAACATTCTGAATTTCCACAGAGTTTCTTATTCTTACATATAATTCAAGATGAAAAACCCCCATTTCATAAAAAACCAAGTGAAAAAAATAAGCGCGTTATCTAATGATCAGAGGGGAAAAGTTCACCTGATGACCACACTGAAACCAACCCTCAGTTTTACTGTCACACACACACTTAGGCAACGACAGTCCCAGAGAGCCGTACTTGTTTTCAGCAGTGGCACACAGGAGTCAGAACCCCTGCTAAGATGTCACAGGACAGGGTCCTCGGGGCCCACACCTACCAGGTAGTTCTCATCCTGGAAGGCGTAGTGCAGCGTGGTGATCCACTGACAGTCCCCGTTCACCAGCACGTCGCGCTCCTCCCGGAAACAGGCCGTCTGTGAAGAAGTGGGGAGAAAGCCAGGCTGTGTCCACTGGGAAAACGCCTGCAGGGCGCATCCCCAAGCGGACGCAGGCTCCGAGGCCACGGCCCCTGCCCTCCAGCCCTGCAGTGGATGGAGGCTCTGAGCGGACACAGGCTCTGAGCGGACGCAGGATGTGAGTGGACAGAGGCTCCAAGGCCACGGCCCCCACCCTCCAGGACGCAGGGACCAGGCGCGTGGCATCTCCCCATGAGGGCTCCCACCTACTCCTGGGCGCCCACAGCAGCAGCGGGATCTCTGCTCTCTCCTGCCCCTGCGGCCCCACCCCGAGAGTGTCGGGGCTGCTGAGAAGTCACCTCCTCGCAGGGGGCTTGCACCCACCCCTCCATACGCCCCTTCCAGGGCCAACATGTGAGGTTCAGCCCAGCTCACACTTGGACTTGGTGCACAGTATGCCAATCATAGGTTCTGTGTAACCAGGTTTAAATTTAAAAAGCAATATTCAACTCTTTAAAATGTGCTCATGCACCATGACTAGTGTGATAAGGTGAGAGTCATCTCCCCCTAAAGCTTTTACAATTTTTAACGTTTACGCTACATGCACATTTCACTCAAGATTAACATAACAAGTTACATTACATATGGCCCAGGTAGCATCTTTTATAAATCAATCACTTCCGTAAAAATTTAAACTGCAATACAACTTGCTACTAGTATTTCTTTCCCCAAGCACTTTATTCGGTCCCATAACTTTCACCTAACAGTAGCTTTTCCCCCCGAGAACCGCTCCAGTGATTTTCCTGTGTTTGCCAACCCGCCAGCAATGACAGGAAGGAGGGCTGCTGGGGCCGTCGGTGATGGGTGAAGATGGAGGGGGGATGCGGAGTGGGTGGGGAGGGGTGGACGCGGAGTGGCCGGGGAGGGGGGGACACGGAGTGGACGGGGTGGGGCTGGGGAGGGGGGTGACACAGAGTGGACGGGGCGGGGCTGGGGGGGAAGCAGAGTGGACAGGGCAGGGCCAGGGCAGGGAGGGACGTGGAGTAGACGGGGCAGGGCCGGGGGGGACACGGAGTGGACGGGGCGGGGCCGGGAAGGAGGCAGAGAAGGCCGGGTCATGGGACGCCTGCATTTCGAGTCCGGGTGACCACAACATCAGTGACAACTCAAACAACTCAATCACGTTTGAGCAATGACATGTGTTAAGACCTTGTGATGGGTGTTGCAGCCGGAAAGAGGACACGAGTGTGGGCAGGGGAGGGGAGAAGCCACATGTGGTTTAAGAGGACAGACCTGACGCCAGCAGGGTGTGAGGCAGGAGGGACAGCCTGAGCTCAGGAGAGCTGCGTGGCCATCAGCAGCGGTGTGCACTGTCCACACAGCGTGGCCACTAGCGTCGGCAGGTAAACCTCCAGGGAAAGGGCGAAGGGGCCACTTGGAGTGACCAGGAGGGCTCAGAGTGACGGGATGAGAAGGAATTTGCAGAGGAGGAGGTGGTGGTTCTGGAGGGGAGTGCCCGGGGCAGACAAAGGGCAGCCGCGGCCTGGGTGCAGAGGAGGCGGGTCTGCTGAGTGCCAGGGGGGAGCCTGAGCCCTCTGGGGGTGTGGGGGGGTGGGGAGAGCAAGGCCAGAGGCACGAAACAGCCGCCACCCAAGTGGACAAGGAAGAAAGAAACAGGCTGCCGTGCAGCGGTCACCTACTTCTATTTCTAACCTTCCCTCCCCTAGAGGAGGGAGGGCAAAACATTCCCAGCTTCAAGAATCCCTTCTGCTCAAGGAGCAGAACTGAGACAAGACGCCCGAGGGTTTTTTCCTGGCTGCACCAGGCACGTGGCATCTCAGCTCCCGGACAGGGACTGAACCCACGCCCCGGGCAGTGGAAGCTCAGGAGTCCTAACCACTGGTCGCTGCCCCCGCAGACATACCCGAGGGGGTGCTCAAGAGAGAGGCAGCTGGTCAGGAGCTGACATGGGGAGGGATGGGTGGGAGGGACTGAGGTCCTGACCACAGAAAGCAGCGACTCTCGTCAAGGAGGGAAGGACTGACAGAAGGAGGGAAGGACGGACAGAAGGAGGGAAGGACGGACAGAAGGAAGGAAGGCCCAGACGTGTGAGGACTTCAGCTCTCACCTGCTGGGCTTCATCAGACCTCTCCTGACAGAGAAACCGCCTGTTTACCGATTTATTCAAGGCGTCACACTAACCTCTGCTCTTTTCAGCATCTCCCACTTGTTGAGGATTTTCATGGCATATATTCGTTCAGTGTTCTTCATTTTGACAACAGCAACCTGTCATACAAATGAGAGTTCAACAAAAATTCAGTTAACGAAGCACAAAAAGGTCAGCAGCACATTTCATTAATTACAGTGAAAACTCAGCTGCCTGGAAACCCTGGAAAATGAGCTGTTAAGCAAAGTAAAGTTTTCTATATAAGTAAAGATTTGCCCTTTTAAGCATCAAAATTTGACTTTAGGACTTTCCTGGTGACACAATGGCTAAGAATCCACCTGCCAATGCTGGGGACACAGGTTCAATCCCCGGTATGGGAAGGCTGCACGTGCCTCGGGGCAACTAAAGCCTGTGCGTGATAACCCCCGAGCCCCCGCCCCGCACTCGGAAACTGGGGAGGCCACCGCAGGGAGAAGTCTGAGCACCACAACCTAGAGCAGCCGCTTGCTCTCTCGCAGCTAGAGAAAGCCCGAGCAGCAACAAAGGCCCAGTGTAAACAAAAATAAAAATGAATTGATTAAAAAAAAAGTCGGTTCTAGCCACATGCGGCCTGGGTGACCTCGGTAGCTGGCTCGGCCCCCATCACTTTGGAGCTGAAGCACCGGAGCACGTGGTCTGCTGGCCTCTCTGGGGTCTGGGCATTTGCATAGTGATGGCTTTGCATTCTGTCAGAGGCTCCCAAGCTCCCCTCCTGCATTCTGGGGCTTCATCTCCCCATACACCCACCCACCTCCACCTCTCAGTCCCACGGCCAGCCCTGCATGCACCAGGACTCGCCTCCGGGATTTTTTCTTCACGACAGTGGTGAGTAACTGGGGTAGGGGATGTCTTGCTGTATCTCACTGTTTGCTGAACCCAGTGTGGGTAAGGCGCAAGTGGGGAAACTGGAAGAAAACTAGAGGAGCCGTAGGAACCGCAGACATGTTCTCTCTGGGCTGGCGCAGCAGCCCCACCACAGACCACAGCGTAGCTGCAAGGGCTTTTCAGGTGGAGCTTATATATGTTTACAGAACAGAAGTGGCCCATGGGGTGCGTCGTGACACACATGTGTGGTGCTGTATGCGATCTCAGCTGTGACATAACCATGTATTTATAAACGCAGGGTGAGAGGCTATGGGACAAGAGAGCCTGACCACCACCGTCTTGGCTAATTTGCTCCTTCCCTACAGGGGGCCCCAAAAGTGTAACCTGGGCAGATTCACTTCTTTGTGCCTCAGTTTCTACAACTAGGAAATGGACAACAGCAGGACTAGCCTAAGACTGCTGTGTGAATCAAAAGACTCGACACGTTCAACATGGCTCAGGATGGTTTAGGCACATAGTTATTAGCCCTCAGGCTGTCAGCCATATTCTTCAAGGGACAACTCAAATGCCACTTCGTCCAGGAAGTCCTCTTGGACTTCTGGTCCCCTTAGATGAAGTCTTCCATTGAGGCACATGAGATGTGATGTCTGCACCATCGTATGGCACATCCTATTCTATATAAATAAATCACTCACTCACTGCCCTGAGTCCCCATCACAAAACCGCAAGCAGTGATACTGACCCCTGCACCTGGGCTCTGCTGCCAGGGGCTGCCACACCCAGGGATGGGACAGAGAGTTCCGAAGTGAACCACTTATTCCCCTGCTTTGTAATCAACACCACACAGCAACATCATTGCAGCGGCCACAGGAGCTGACACACACAGAACACCGCCTGCGCCCAGAGCTGTGCCAAGCAGTGGACCCACCCTCTCTCAGCTAACCCTCTCCACGGTCCTAGATGGGGGCTATTTCTAATATCTTCACAGGTGTGCCATCTGAGGTGCAGAGGGGTTAAACAACACAACTAAGAAGGGGCAGAGCCTCACGCCCTCAGGCGTGTGCTGGGAAGGACTGTCTTGCAATGATGGTCACAATCAGATATAATCCTCCCAGAGCCTGCAGAGGGTTGGAGGTGCGTGCCCTGCACTGCTGGGCTCCCAGCCAGGGCCCCCTCCGCACAAGTGCCCATGACCACCCTCTGGCCCTCACCCCCTTCACCCCATCACTGCCACCCCAAGAGCTGCTCCCCTCACACCACACCTAAGCTGCTGTCTGTCCACTGCCGAAAAGTTTAGAAACCACTGACCAAAGTCGCTACAGCTCTGAATAAACTAAGAATAACAAATAGCAACAACAAATGAATGTTTAGTGGGCTCTCCAACATGTCTAAGAACAGGAACTCTGGGCACACACTCTGTCATCAAGTGAGGATTGTCTATTTCTTCCTGGGAATTATGTAATTATATAAGCTGGGGGGGTGAGATATCAAGTGGAAGAAAACCCCAAAAACTACATAGTACTTAGTACAGAAATGGTCTAACCTGACAAGCTGGGTAGAGCTGCTAACCTTTGAGGGAAAGAATGAGATTCTGAAAATGAGAAGCGTCAGTGACGATCCAGACCTTGTGGGAATGAGACGCAGATCACAAGAGAGCGTGGCTCTGCAGAGGAGCCCTGCCAGGGCACAGACCACTTTCAGATAACACGCACAACGGTTCTGTTAACACACACACACAGGCAGAGAAGGAGGGCGGAGGGAGCTCAAGCAAAAGCAGCACAGTTATAACATGACCAAGAAAATGAGATAAAACGTCAACAAAAGGGCATCTGAGGAAAGGGCTGGACTGATCTCTGAACCGTTCTATACACACAGCTGTTCTGTTAATTTGAACCTGTTTCTAAACAAAGCTTTCAAAGCTTTGTTTCTTTAAGTCATCCTAGGAACAAGGGACAGCAGGGCAGGGTGGCTGGACACACAGGCTTTGGGTCAGGCAGGGTCAGTGTTGCCCCCCACAGCCCACCCTCGGGCCAGGCCCCCCGCTCTGCGCCTCAGTCTCGCATCTTCTCCATGTCTGTGAAGCCATGTGAGGCCTGTGGTGGCCGGCACACGGTCAGGACCTGCCGTCACGTCCAAAGCCACGGCCCTGGGCACTGCACCTCGGAAGCTGGGGAGTGAGCCCCGACTGCAGTACAGGGTTGGAGGAACCTCCTGGGCTGCTTCTCCACACTGAGGGGAGGACAGAAACATGTTCAAAGCTCAGGAATAAGCCAGCACCCTGAGACTCCTAGCCCTGGCTCAATAATAACCTAGAAATTTTGCTGAGCTCTGCTCCAATTCTGAGGTAAGAGGGTCATACTCCACTCCAGGCAGACTCTGCGAGTTCTTCCTATAGGCAGGGCTCTTGAATGGTGCCACCATGGTGTCAGAGGCACAGGTGCACACAGCTGCTTGTGCAAGGCACGCACAGACCTGTCTGTGGACAGTTGCACACACAGGGCAGATCTGCACACAGACTCTCCCCATCCCTGGCTTGTCATGAGGAAACAATCATTCAATTAGAACCACGTGTGAAGAACACTCAGGAAACAGCAATGATTAGGGCATCCTCATTTCCACAATCCACTCGGTGCTTTGGAGACAGAGAAACCGAAACGGGGCCACATTTCAGGCACGTGATGACAAGACCACCCCAGGGAGCAACAGGCGGTGGTGGGAAGGGGAGTCACAGAGCCCAGAACTCCGGCTGCGCTGGCGAGGGCGGCGCTCGTGTGCAGGCGAGCCTGATGGACACAGGACACCTGGCCAGATGAGCTGCGTGAGGAGGGCTGGTGTGGGGGCCCAGGCCACAGGGCCCAGGGCGGGCTGACTGTGTGCCTCATACAGAGAAGCTGCTAAACCCGGAGAGGGAGCAAAGGCTGGACTCCAAGGATGCGTCTCTCTTGATCTGGGAGGAACTGAAAGGTGATCAGTGTTATCCTCTTTGAAAATCAGAAACTGACTTTTGCATTAAGTTCTTTGGCAAAGAAGAGCACTAAAAATAACTTTCTACTATTCTGGCACAACCATGCCCTCTCCTGAGCTTTTGTCTTTTCCTCCCAAAGGCCATCCCTGTCCTGCCCTGGGGCCTCCTCCTGCCCTCCACCCCGACACCCTGAAGGGCTTGCTGTCAGCAAGGAGCTCTGTGCGGCCAGCACTGGGCCCAGGAGACCGCCCGCTCCTGGTGCAGGGGAGACGGTCGGTGGGAGGATATACTGAACGGAGCTGGGTTTTAGTTTGAAGAGAGAGCTGCTGTTTTTCTGCAGAGCTCCCTGCTGGGGGAGGGCAGGGCTCTGGGGAGGTGGGGGATCTGGGGAGAAAGGGGAAGGACTTCCCCAGGAATAGGATGCTCCATACTGACTGGGGAGCTGGTTGCAGAGGAGCAGACGCCTGTCATAACTGGAACCATTCACCCAGATCTGTGCATCTCACGGGGAGGTACACCTCAGTATCTGAAAGCAACAGCCAACAACCCCCTGTCCTGCCCCAGCCCACAGCCTATCCAGGGTCGCCCAGGGTCAGAGCTGCCCCCGGTGGCAGGCAGCCCCCTCCACCTGCGGCCTGGAGAGATCCGCTCTCAGGGCTGGGGGGGTGTGGAGGTGGAGAGGAAGGTATGAGGATCACAGGCCCCCCACAGAGCGTGGGGCTGGGGTCTGACCCGAGGCCGGGGGTTTCCAAGGAAGAAACAAGAGCAGGACACACAGCCACCCACATTCGCGCTAGCAGGCCAGGCTCTCTCACTCGGGTATTCCGAATCGTTTTCCCGGAAGCACGCTTTCTGTGCATTCTACCGAAGCCCTGCAGCTACAGCAGGGCTGTCAGCACGTGCTCGAAGCGCAAGAACCATCAGAAATGCTGAGATGCTTTCGAAAACAAACGCCAGTCCCCAGTAGTCATGAGGAACTCCAGAGCAGAGCAGCCGTCGCATTACACCCCGCTCTGCTCCTTCCGCGCCTATCTCGCCCCACGTGAAGTGTACGTCGCGCACAGTCTGCAGCACTCGAGTCACGTCCAGCGGGGCCGCCGGCGGGCAGAGCACACGCGCAGCTGGGACGTGACCGAGCGCTTGGCTCACCAACACGCGCGGCTCCTGGCCCAGGAGCGCTGAGGCAAGACCGAAGGAGCGGCGTTACTGCAGTTCAGTGACGGGCCGCCTGCGAACGCACCGGATCCTGGCCGGCTGCGGGGCGGCCTGTGGAGGTTGGCCGGGCGCGGAGACAGGAGGTCAGCGGCTCCAGCCAAGGACCACCTTGGGTGCACAGGCTGCTCCCCTCTGCACCCCCGACACACACACACACACACACCTGGACTCACAGCCGAACACACACACACACACACACACCTGGACTCACAGCCGAACACACACACACACCTGGACTCACAGCCGAACACACACACACACACACACACACACACACACACACACACACACACACACACACCTGGACTCACAGCCGAACACACACACACACCTGGACTCACAGCCGAACACACACACACACACACACCTGGACTCACAGCCGAACGAGGACCGACGGGCGGGCAGGCTACCAACAGTGAGCACCGCCGAGACGATGGTTCTTTTTTTTTTCTAAAATGACTGTCAAAACTTTTTTCAGCTGACAAATGGATAATTTTAAAAACTTACTCTGTCAGAAAGAACTATTCTGGTCCAGACAATATTTAGGGTAATTCACCAGTCACCACCCTTTTTTTTTTTCTCCTTAATTCTATCTTTCAGATTTTATCCACCAAGAACTTTCCATATGATACCAACAATTACCTCATCTCAAAATCAACATACAGGTCCCTAGAAACGCTAGATAAGAGTTGCTAGGCAAAACTGAAGGATGGGAGGGAGGGAGGGGAGGAGGGAGGGAAGAAGTCTATCTTACCTCACCAAAAGCACCTCTTCCAATCACTTTAATGATCTCAAAGTCTTCTCGATGAAGCTGCATTTCCTTCACCAGTTGTGTAAATGGTTTTGCTACAAATGAAAAGAAGTCAAATTAATTTATTAAGTTGATAACATAAAAATTTTATTAATTGGGGCATTCTAAGAAGTTATATTTTATTTAGAAGCAGTTTACTTTTTAAATGAATACTTTTTAAAACATGTAATATCTGTAAGGGTTTCCTTGGCAACTCAGTGGTAAAGAATCCACCTGCCAACGTAGGAAAAGTGGGCTCAATGCCTGCAGAAGGAAGTGGCAGCCCACCCCAGTATTCTTGCCTGGGAAATGCCATGGACAGCCTGTGGGGTTGCAAAAGAGTTGGACACAACATAGCGACTAAACACCAACATCTGAGAAGTCATGGACATCTGGAGAGCCAGCATTTATGCCAGATTAAGGTGGGCATTCATACTGGACACGTACTTCGACTACTTCGACATGTGTCATAACAAACACCGTCACACAAAGGCCCCCTGGGAAACTCAGGGCAGTGGGGCTCTCCCCACTGCAGTGAGCTGTGGATGCTCGACTCTCCTGCAGGAACAGCAGAGGCCCAGCAGGCCAGGTCCGTGAGCTCTGGGTGCCACCCGTCAGCCTGCGGGACTGGCACTCTCCCGACTCCCAGTGACCACCTTGAGTCTCTGGAGCTCCTGGCGGTGCCGGGGGGCAGGGCTAGGAGCACTGCGCCCCCACGAGGGCCACACACCATTCTCGAGGTTCACTGTGTGGTCACCCACACTTCAGGGAGAAGAAAACGAGCCAGGTTTCTGTGGAATGTGGACCGGGTTGAACAGTGTCTCCCCAACACCTGTGGATGTGACCTGACTTGGAAGTGGGGTCCCTGCAGATGTCATAAAGCTAAGAGGAGGTCCCAAACAGGAACGGGGTGGACCCTAAACCCACCATGACTGGCGTCCGCATACAAAGGACCTAAACCAGAGAGACCGAGGGGAGTCACGTGAAGACGGAGGCCCGGAGCCCAGGGATTCAGCGACAAGCGAGGGACGCCCCCAACTGCTGCCGCCGCCAGACACTGGGAGAGGGAGGGACAGGCTCTCCCCGAAGGCCTTCAGAAGGAGCACGGCCCTGCTGACCTCCTGACTTGGGACTTCTGGCCCCAGAGCTGTGGGAGAACAGCAACTCTCTGCTGCTCTAGGGCCCCCAGCTGGTGGTGAGCTGTCAGAGCAGCCCCAGGGCCGGGAGCCCCACTGATGCAGGACACAGCGTGAGCATCCGCCCCACCCTCACCTGGCCCATCACACCCCTCACACCCTCAGGCCTACAGCCCCGAGTCCCTGCCAACCTGGACTTGTTCTCCACAGCTCTCTTTCAGGTCCTCCATGATGACAGCTTCACCAGCACTCCCCTGCGGGCACGTGGGCAAACGTACGAGGGTTCTCTCTGGGTTGTCTGTTATAACTGCATGTGCACCCACATTATCTCCCCCAAAACCTGCAAATCTCATCTTTTCTGGACTTCCAGTTGAGCTCCACATTCTTAATTTAACTCAATTATTTTCTCCTTAAATAGCTGCTTAGTCCACCAAGGTTTGACAAGCAAGGTTTGCTGATCCAAGGAACAAAGAGCAGCAGAAGGCTCTTGGCTCCTGCTGGTAGTAAATTACCACCGTCGCCACTGTAAACACGCATCAGCCCTAAGGTTAGGGAACAGAACCCCCTGGGCCTGAATTATTTAGGAAGCAGAAAGCAAGGCTAAAGAAAACCCTGGAGCCACAACTTAAAAGGTCACCAGGTCACCTATGGCGCCTCATGATGTATTTCAAACATCACCCAAAATATCCATTCCCAGGAATCCTCATGGAAATACAGACTTCAACAGCCACTGAAGACCATCACCTCTCTTGGCATCTTCTGGAGGAACCAAATGGTACCTTTATTTTACCGTGAAGAACACACTCCCGACAAAGCTGACGTGCCCTACTCCCCCAGCAGGAGAGCAAGCCTAGGAAAGCAATGCTGCAGCGCTCCTGGGAAGGAGCCGAGCCTGGCACGTGGTGTGCCCCGCAGACGCTCCTCCTGGCGGGGGTTCCACACAGCGCGGCACTCTGCTGCAAAAACCGCGGAGACTCACGCAGCCTGCTGGCCGCTATCATAAACGTGCAGGTCCAACAGCAGTGTTCATGGACATCAAAGACAACGCCACCCCTAACTGTGCCCCAAATCCTTGTAACTTCCATGTTCTCATTCCAGCCCTTGATGGTAGACACAGCAAATATTCGTATAGCTATTTTTCATATTTTGCTTTTCTTACATTTTTCATGTTTCTAAACCACTCAACTATTATTTTAACAGCTGAATAATATTTCAGTAAGTTGACACACCCACAACTTAAAATTGTGTGTCTACCTAATGCAGAGGTTAAAGGTTTAATTCTTTAAAATTATTTCCTTATGATGAATAAATTTGCAATAACCTTTTCATGCACACAGATCTTTCTTGTTTTTTTTTTTTTTTTTTAACTATTTTAAGTTAATTTTTAGGATGAAATTCCAGGACTCTCCTCTGGGTGCTAACATTTTATCTGGTTCCTAACCTGCCTTCCACCCCACACTGATGCCTCGTCTTCCTTTGAAATTAAAAGATTCTTTGATGCCTGGTGAGGTAATGTTCTCCCATATCCGTTTGTATGCCCTGGGATGTTAACTATCCGTTCATGACATCTGCTCACTGACCTCATGATCTCATGACATCTGCTTCATCCTTTTTAATCAACTGAACTTCAGTACTTTACTCTGGCTTTGTCAGACATAACAACTGTAAACACCAGGCTCCATTCTGCTGCCTCTTTTCATCTGAATTGTGCTATTTTTATTTTATAGCAATTACTACTTTTAATAAAACCAACTTCACTTTTCCTGTAATTCTACTAATAGGGCTTAGAAAGTTATAACTCTTTAAAGATCTGATAGTCAACCCGACTTTTGGCTAAACGGTTTTTTAAAACAGTCAACCCATCATTCATCTGTTGTTATAGAGAACTCCGGAACCTGGTGTGAAGCATCTGTCTTGCTTTCTAGTGGTAACGATCTATAAGCACATAAATGGTCCAGGGAAATGTCCCCGAGTTCTGCTCACTCCTCCCGTATTGGCAGGAGGCAGCCACGAAGCTGCGGGGACCAGGGATAGTCCTGGTTTCCTTCCATTCAGGGGAGTCAAGTTCTAAGTGGGACACCTGGTAGCCCTGCTATCTTAGAAAAGGCATCTGCTCCTCTGACTAAATTTTCCATAAAAAGGCAAAAGCCCCTCCTCCTCAGGGACCCATCAGCAGCGAGGGCTGAGGCAGGGAAGCGGGAGGCCCTTGTGGCCGAGGAGCCCCAGCTGGCTTTCTCAGCGTCCCTTCTTTCCGCATCAATGGTCCTACTTGATGTTCCTCAAGTTGTCCTCTTACTCTCTTGATAGAACCTATTTTTACTGCTTATAAATTCTACACAGCTCTGAACAACTTCCCTGAAATGCATGAGCACAGATTTATCAGGTCCAGTCTGATAAACAGGCAAAGAACCATGGAAACACCCCAAATGAAAGCTTGAAAAGATAAAGGAAGTAAGACTCAAGCAATAGGAAATTAACTATGAGAACAAAATCTAGTTTTTAAAATAAAGAGCACTAAAAAGAATCCAGAAGGAAAGCGTTATTTCTGAAGAATCCTAAATATTTGCAAATAGTTCTGAAAACATAGTAAAAATATCACAATGCTAGGTAAACATCATTGAGACTGCATTAGCTAGAACCTGAACAGAAAATCACATCAGAGCAGCAGACCCCCTGTAACCACAGCAGCAGTGAGAGGCCAGAAACCACTCCGACGGGAGGGGCTGAGAAAGACACGGAAAGGGGAAAAGCCACCTTTCAAACAGGGCACCGGTGTCAGCACAAAGACACTGGGCCCCGCCGGCCGGACCCGGCAGCGTCTAGAGACAGAACGCACAGGGCTGTTTGAGGAAAATGCCACAGACAGGGCTGGTGGCTAGGTAACTGAAAAGATGGAGGCGCGCGGGATTATCATGAAACAGCAGGAGCAGGAAGCAGCCGACACACCTGGGGACCAGGAGAACCGCAAGGAGAAGCTGGACTGGTGAGGTTTGGGCACAGGGCTCCGCGCAGCGGGGACCCAGAGGGTGGGCGGCAGCTGGGGCTGGCCGCCAGGGTCTCTGAGCACAAAGGCAGGCCGTAGGGGCTGGAGCCCCGGGAGCTGATAGGGGCACTGGCCATCCGCTGCTGGGGTCTCTGCAAGCATGGGAACACACCCAAACAGGGACCCGTGGCCCACGACCAGAAGACACTTCCTGCCAGGAGGAAGCCGGGGGCCAGGTGTCCCCTGCAGAGCTGAGCCCAGATTCAACTCTGAAACTCGGGAAGGAGTCTCAGCTGCGCGGAGCCCTCTGTCCAGGGTTCACAAATCCCCCTGGAAGGAAGAGGAGCCGGGAGGAAGCTGCCGGGCCCTTCTCCCTCCTCCAGCCCCCTCTATCTCCCTCCAGTGCGCCCTGGGCAGAGCCCAACAAGGAGCAGGTTTTAGAGCCCAAACTGGGCGATGCTGAGGTGAGGAAGACATCCATGCGGGGGACACGGTGACAGCGGGCATAGGGGGCTTGTTACACACGGAAAGCCTGATGGCCTCAGTAACCAGACCCAGGACAATGGGAGCCAGGGTCACGACTGTCAGAAAAGGGAGAACAAAGGCCCTGCAGAACTGGATTAGAAGTGGAGGCAGCGGTGAGAACTCGTGGTTTTCAATGTGTGGACGTAACGAGTGTGCACACACACACAGAAGCCCCGCTGTCTCCATGGAGGGCCAGGAGGCAGCATCACCTCAACAAGAAGCATTGTTAGGGAAAGATCTTGGTTTCTAAACACCATTCTCCAACTAAGGAACCAGGGCTCCTCCATCGATTCCAGAGCTGGGTCAGGCAAGCACGGGTGAGCCTGGAGCGCCCTGTTGTGCTGGAAAGTGAGCAAGCGCACCAAGGAGACTGAACCGAAACACTCAGTCACAGATCATCCCGCCCAGTAAATAAACAAACTGAGGACACACACGGATAACAAATTAATCAAGAAGTTTTCAAATCTGATGAGAAATGGGATATTTACAGTTTCAAAGCACATCCAAACGAGATACTTATGGATCAAAGAGAGAAACAGCGACCTCACAGGGCAGCCTGGCCGACACTCGGGGATCGGAGTGAGACTGCGCCACCCAGAGGACACAACGAGAATCACCGCGTTCTGCGCCCTGAACTCAATCACCAGGACACAGGAGGGAAGCTAAGCTGTGGAGATGGTCCATGAAATGACTGGCCTCAGAGGGCTCAGCCGTGACAGTTAGGCGAAGCCAGGCACATCCCCGCAGAGGGAGGGAGACAGGACTGACGCGCAGGGGGCTGGGATCTCGGCCCCTCTGCTGAGGGAGAAGGTGGGGCGGCGGGGCTGGGGGAGCACAGGGCTACAATCCTGACCTGGGGGTGCAGACTACAGGGTCCAGGAACACACACTCAACCTTGGGGGGGGGGGGGTTGTAAGCAATTCCCCCTCAAATTGTTGAGGGAATTCTTTATACTGCTACCTGCAGCTTTTCTGTAAGTTTGAGAATGTTTCAAAAAAATTTAACGTCTTTTTAAAGATCACCCGTTGGTATCAGGAAAGAGGGCGGGGTTGTGGGGCAGGTATGGTGGGGGGGCTGGGGGCGCGGCCTCCCACCACGGGAGGGAGCATGGGAGAGGATGACGGTGCCACCCCGGGTCACCCTCTGGAGGAGCACTGCCTGCGATGTGGGCGGAGCAGGGGGAGACTGCAGGGTGACGGCCTGACTCAGGGGGAGACTCCAGGGCGAGTGGGTGGGGAGCAGTGATGGACAGGCTTCAGGGCTCCTGCCGCAGAGTCGGAGATACAGACCAAACGGACTGTTCTCACAAGAGTCTACTGCTGTTTCTGGTCTCCTGTTGGGAGGAAACTGGAGCTCCCTTGGAGGGAGCCGGGCAGCAGCATTTTGAAGGCTGCTCCACTGACTAAGCCTAGAGCTCCGGTGCTCCTCAGAACACAAGACGTTACCGCCAGGATTCTGT
The DNA here is from genome assembly GCF_033118175.1 of Dama dama. Taxonomy (NCBI): domain Eukaryota; kingdom Metazoa; phylum Chordata; class Mammalia; order Artiodactyla; family Cervidae; genus Dama; species Dama dama. The sequence goes on from NC_083693.1 coordinate 74,396,896, forward strand.
GAGCTGTGCCCACTGGGGAGCAAGCAGCTTATCAGGACACTTAAAACAGTCAGGTTGCAAAGCAAAATCACGACAACCGAAACACCATTAGGGATTCATTGTAAACATAATTTACATTAAGATTCTCTTAGAAGTCAGATATTATGGGTAGCTTGAAGAAAACAGACTCATTATAATGTTTAAGATAACATTTGCTTTTTCATGGTAATAATGAACCACTGGATTCTGAAGTAAGACAACACAACTACAACTAATCTTAGAAACAGTAAGGTGACCTCTCCTCCCATGCAGCAACCGGCAAACACGGGTGGGGTGGGGGTGGGGGGTTGGCCCTCTGCACTGAGGCAGCGCAGCGGGCGCGGGCTGGCCGGCCTGTGGGGACCCGCACTCAGCGACTGCTGGGGTGGGCACCACTCGGAGCCCCGCACCACACGCACGGCAACCTGCAGCTGCCGCCTGAGACCACCCCCAAGAGCCCACCCCATCAGGAATCACAAAGCCACCATCCCGCCCTCGCCCTCAGGTGCCCGCCTGCATGCACCCTCCAGCCCCCCAGCACCATCTTTTCCCAAACCAGCACCGTCCCATCACTTCCCTGCTGACGACTCCTGAGCATCCTTCAACAGAACCTAAAGGCTCACAGAGCTTGCTGCTGCCCCTCCCCCACAACACCCCGTGTGCCCCTCAGTCCCACGACACCCATCTTTCAATGCCCCGGGCCTGAAGGTGGTGTTCCGAAGCAGGGCCCTGTGAGGGGTACCCCACTCCCCACGCCCCCCACAAGTGGAACACAGGGAACCAGCAAACACAGTTGCCTCAGCAACCAGTCATTAGGAAAGGTGACCATCTCCACTGAGACTGCCTTTTTTTTTTTTTAGAATACATTCAACAACTTGGGATATTTTCCATCAAAAAAAAAAAAAAAAAACAGAATAAAGCTTAGCCCTTAGACAGGTAACCCTTGATTAGGAAAAAAATCTTCCTATTCTCTTCATTCTTCTACAACCTAAGACTCTTCCTACAGAACTTCTCATGATTCTAAAGGGCAATGAATCAATCAACAAAGCAAGGACAACCACTGGCAAATGTGAGGTCCCAACTGCAAGGGAAAACGGGGGATCCCTGTGTTCCCTCTAAACAGAGAATGGCTTTCCCAGGAAGGACTGGGGCGGAGGGAGACACTTTCGCTGAAAGTAACTGAAAATGTGAAATAAGAACTGATGCCCCGCCCTCTGGCTTGTTTATCTAGAGGAAAGAGCGGGCCAGCTGGAAGGGGTGCCGGGAGGCGGAGGCGCGGCCTGGTGGCGTAGGGCGGGGCGTGCTGGGCCCCCACTCCGGGCCCAGCCTCAGCCCCGCCGCACTCACACCCGGGAACTGGCAACGGCCTTTCAGGTCACCTAGTCCAAACAGTACGCGTACCAGGGAGGAAACACGAGTCCAAGGGCCAGGCGCCACGCAGAGGACGCGAGGGGCAGCTCTGCTTCCTCTGCGAACAGTCAGCCCCAATCCCGGGGAGGCCCCCCACCCCCACCACTCACGGGTGCAGCGATGGGCATCCCACGTGGGGGGAGGCGGGACAGCACCCCGAGGACCCAGGACTGCGGCCACTGGAGGAGAGTGAAGCGCAAGGCGTGACCTCAGCCCCCTGCGCGCCCAGGGCAGGGCTCCGGGGCGGGGGCGGGGGGGGGGGGGGGGGGGGCGGTCGGACCCCGCCAGGCAGGAAGCAAACGCTCCCCCCCCAGCACCAGTTCTGGGGAGCTCACGCTTCCAAGACGGGGTGACGGTATGTCCCCACAGCACAGATCAGACACCCCGATGGGAGTCACACCTGTCCGAGTTTGTGGAAAATGTGCTTATGTTACATTAAATGGACGACTTGTAGCAATGAAGATCTTTTGTTAAATGACAGAATACTATACTTTCTAAGGAGCTGAGAAAGTGGAAGCTTCCAAGAAGCCCTGTTAACTCCCAAATAAAAGTTCTCCAAACATGAACTCTTCAGATAAGCTGATAATCAGGGTCCAATACTGTGAAGTGAACGAACATTAATTTTAACCTAAAGCAGTGTAAGATTTTTAGAGGACTGAGAAGGAAGTCCTTTAATACTCTGACTCAGAAGACAAGTAAGGTTCAGACTGAGTCAGTGAAAATCTGAGAAGCAGGGGTAGGGAGGCTGCAGTGAGTCAACAGAAAACCGGGGGGGGGGGGGGGGCGGGGGCGGGCGGGGAAGAAAACCAGGAAAAATCTCATTCCAACAGCCTGCTGTCATGTGAAGGCGGCGAGCCTGCCCAGACAGACCCTGGGGTCAGTCACGTGACCCTGCATCTTTGCCTCCACTCCAGAGTTGATGGACTGCTTTCCTCAATTCCTCTTCATGTGGTCCCTCTTGCTTTGCCATCACTGCAATAAAACCCTGCTGCCTCACTAACAGCATCACTCAGAACTGCCTGCCTTCCTGCCTGCAGCTCCCAGTCAAGGGGGCAGTGACTCGGAGACCACGGAGTCTTCCCAGCGAGCGGCCGCAGCCCTGTCCTTTGGGGCTCCTTTGTCAAAGCAAAGACCCGTGTAAAGTGAGTGACCTTCACAACACGTGTCTCTTTTCTAAAGCCCGATCCCTCGAGGATGTGAATACAAATATATGTTTTGTTTAAAAAAAAAAAAAATCCCAGTGTACAATGCCACGTTATGGAAGAGCCAACAGTCACACACGGGTTTCCCGCTACCCAGAATAGAGTGCTCCCAGGAAATCTCCCCGGGGCTTCCCTGATGGCTCAGATGGTAAAGAACCAGCCTGCCACGCAGGACACCCTTCGATCCCTGGGTGGGGAAGATCCCCTTGGAGAAGGAAATGGAAATCTTTTCTAAGCTAAGATGCTATCGCCTCAGGACACGTCTGCTAACTGATCCACAGAGACGATGCTCACAGACACTGCTGAGCTGGGGGAGCTCCTGGGAAAGGAGCCTGGCGGGGCCCCCTCACTGCTGGGGGTGCTGCCTCTATAAATGGTGCTCTGCAACATAAACACTCATCAGTATTTTCACTTTTTGCCTTTTTTTTTTCCTAAACGTGAAAACTGTCTGAGAATTTCTCTTCGTTACCAAGAACAGGTACTAGTGTAGGTCCTGCACAAAAACCTAATTTTTGATGAGCAAGGAACACCCATGCACATGTTGCAAAAACGTGACCTAAGAACAAGAGACGACGGCACGATGCTTAGACGGGTGCCCCAGGCAGGCCATGCACGCCCAGGCCCTTTCATCTGAGTCACAGCCGTCCTGCCACCTACCTGCTAAATTTAAGGAAAAGAAAATTCAGGAGTCCAGAATGAAGAGTGGGTAACCAACTGTCGGGGGAGGGGAAGCTCGCTGAAGATCACTCTCCCGTCACTCAGTAACAGGCACACCCACACGGCCAGGCCAACTGCAACCACTGTGGTCCAGGGGTGAAGCCCCAACAGCACAAGCCGCTGCAGGAGCCCGGCAGACTCACAAGGCATCTCCGAAGCTGTCCCCTCCCCTGCAGAAGGAGAGTAAGAGTGCGCACCCAAGGAGTTACAGGAGCATTAGACCCGACCAACCCAGAAAGCTGTCAGCATTGGGCCAGCACACAGCATGTTCTCACTGCTCGGGAGCTCTGCCAGTACTACTGGGTGACACTTCTCTTGTTGTTTTTGTTTATATGTCATATTTACCAACAGGTCCCTGGGACTGCACGGAGATCAAACCAGCCAACCCTAAAGGAAATCAATCCTGAATATTCAACTGGAAGAACTGATGCTGAAGCTCCAATACCTTGGCTACCCAATGCAAGGAGCTGACTCATTGGAAAAGACCCTGATGCTGGGAAAGATTGAAGGCAGAAGGAGAAGAGGGCAACAGGAGATGAGATGGTTGGATGGCATCACCGACTCGATGGGACAGGAGTGTGAGCACACTCCGGGAGACACTGAAGGACGGAGGAGCCTGGCATGCTGCAGTCCATGGGGTCATAAAGGGCTGGACATGGGTTAGCGACTGAACAACTACAGCCAGCAAATCAACAAATGATACCACCGCCTAAATTATCCTAGAACCCAGCTATATTACCAACCAAGAAGGGACACTCATTATGAACAAGCTCTACCAAGCAGGTGACACGTAGGTGACTCCTGGGTAGCACTCAGTAACGGCCACTAAGCAGCCCTGTAAACCAAGTACTCCAAGAGGGCCCTACACAGCCCTGGAGGATGGACTCTAAGGGCGTGACGCAACCCACAGGCATGCCTCACCCAGCAGGGCTGCCGCGGAGCAGAGGTTCCTGGAGCTGCTTCATCAGTGGAGGGAGGGCAACTTCACCCGAAAGGTCCAGACCCCCCGACAGCCTCCCTTCTGCCTCCCTCACCCCCAGGGAACTAGCCGTCACTGACCCCCTACTTTAATCAGCTTTTCTACTGCCCGCCCGGCACACACCAGACCAGCTCTGACTCGTGGGAGGCATGGCGGAAGCTTCTGACTGCTGTAATGACCTTCACATCTCCACACATGTAACTTACTTTCTTTCAGTTTAAGAACCTACTTCTAAACGTAAAACGCAAAGGGTCACTGCAGTAAAATTTCTGCCTGAGGCAGAGACCAATAGGCCCCTGGGTCAGGGCTTTCAGCCGCTGTCAGCTTCCCAGACCTGCTCAAAATTAATTACAGTACAGCGACCAGCAAAATGCAGGTGCTGAAGACAGGCCTGAAAGAGCACAGTGGGTATGGAGCCTTCCTGCTTTTGGGGAAAATGGGGCAAAAACTTTTTAAGAGATTCGTATTTTTTTTTTCTGCAGTAAGTAGAATTTCTGATATAAGAGTTTTAGCTCTCCTTCTGTTCTGTTTGACCTCATTTTGGTATGACAGGTCGAGGGCAGAGAGGAGGGCGAAGTCTTCAGGGAGCGTGACTCTGAAACAGGACCCGCCGACTCAGAGCCTCTCCTAGTGCTCGCGAGGCTGAGCCAGCAGCCGAGTGGCCACTGAACGGAGCCCTGAGTGGGTGCCAGGCCTAAGCAGGCATGGGCTGAGTGGGGCGTGCCCGCCGCCCCACAAGCCTGGCAGCCTCACCCTGTCCTACGAGCAAGAGGACTATGGATCTGCGCCCTCACCCGAGAGCTTCTCGAACCCAAAGCCAGAGCAGGGCCTCAGGTCTGGGTCTTCTCAGGGCCCTGGGGTCAGGTTTCCGGGGCTGGTGGGGAGTGCTGTCTCGTCCTTCTGTGTCTTAGATAATCCAACAGAAGAAAAACGAGGCGCCAGCTAGAAGCTTAGAAAATGCTAGGACCGTGTCAGGAGGGTCAGTTCCAGTAATCTTCCCCAAGAGACCACCTAAGCTACCTTCTGTCTTTGGGGGATACACGGGAAAGACAGATATAAATGGAGAAAAGCTCTAGGCTTTGTTATCCTCTAATGTACCCCATTCCAGAATTTAACTCATAAAGTTTTCATAATTTAACAGAATCAGGGAAACAGAGAGTAGACTGTGGTTGCCAAGGGGGAAGGGGCTGGGAGAGGGCTGGACTAGGAGCTTGGAATCAGCAGGTGTAAACTATTCCGTACAGGATGGACAGACAATGAGGTACAGGAAACTAGACTCAACATCCTGTGACAAGCTGTCTGGAAAAGAAGCTGGGCACTTAGTAAATTTCTAGTTAATTGATTCTGATTTTGCAACGTGTGAACAAAGCCCCTTGGGTTCTTACTGATCAGGTGGTAGTCACTGTATCACCACAGCACTGACAACAGCATTTTTACATAGGACTGCACCCACTATTTGCAGAGAACAACACTACTCAGCATGAATAAACCTGTGAACAAAAATCCCTATCATCATCAAGCTTACATTTTAGTGGCATGAGACAGAAAAAACACATATAAGGAACAAGTAGATGATTCAGAAAATAGTAAACCCTTCGGATTAAAAAAAAACGGCAGGGAAAATGGGAGTGTGGTGGGGCAGAGAGTTTCACACACAGCTCGCAAGGTGACAGCGGTCTGAACAGTCGGATCCTGGTTGTATTTTGACGGTGGAGCGGACAGGATTTCCGCTGGACTGGATGTGCGCCGGGAGAATTATCCGAGGAGTGGCCTAAGCAAGCGGGAGGAGAGAGCTGCCTCAGACGAGGCGGGGCTGGCGGTGCGCAGACCGCGGGGTGACCTGCTGTGTCCGGCGGGCTCTCCGAGGTGGCCGCTGCAAGAATCTGGATTCTGGAGAGGAGACCAGGCTGGGGGTGGGAACTGGGGTCTTGGGACCCGACTGCATTAGGGTCGGGAGCCTGGACGAGGCCCCGGGGAGTCAGTGGGGCAGAGGAGGAGGGCAAGGACAGAGCCCAGGGAGCTCCAGGAGGAGGAGGACGGGAGAAGAGAAGGAAGCCTGGGGGAGCAGCCAGCACGGGGGCAGGAAGCCAGGACTCCAACCTGAGGCTGAGACCTAAGGGCCAGGGGCGGCCTTGACTAAGGCAGCAGTCTGAGGGAGCAGGGAGGGACAGCAGTCTGATTAGACTGAGTCTGAGAACCAGGAAGAGGGAGTGGAGACACAGAACAGACAACACCACAGAGCCTGCTGCTTTAAAGAAAGAAAAGGGGTGGGGGGAGCCCAGTTTAAATGTTTGAATTCTTTTTCACCAAATGTTTTGTTAAAAAACGGTGGGACCTCCTGTGGTCCAGTGGTTAGGACTCTGCTCTCACTGCCAAGGCCGGGGTCCAGTTCCTGGTGGGGATCCTAAGATCCCTCAAGGCACATCCCCACTCATCTCGGAGTGCTGGCATCACAATGACCACCTAGCCCACCGGCATGGGGCTGGGGTGAGTATCAATGACATATCAGAAGTTGTAAACAAAAAGTTCATTTTCACTGGCTTGGCTGTTAACAACCAACCATAACTCTAGATCACAAAGATCAATGTCTCAAGCTCCCACCATAGCATCCCACAGAACACAGTGATTTCTTTAAAACGAACTCAACGGCCCGGGACGCGTCTCCGGCTAGCGCCAGGGCCCGGTAGTGCCCCCTTCCCTGACAGGCCTGCTCACCTGCATCAGGCTCCCGCCCGGGCACCCTCACAAGCGCCTTGGGGGAGAAATGAGTGATTTTACAGAATGGTTTTCCTTCAGCTTTTCCTATTTGGTCTCCCGGTTGGGACGATCCCCTGGAGAAGGAAACGGCAGCCCTCTCCAGTACTCCCGCCCGGGAAATCCCATGGACAGAGGAGTCTGGCGGCTACAGCCCGTGGGGTCGCAGAGTCACAGGGGAGTCACCCCTGAGCTATCAACGCTGCCCACGAGGGCAGAAGGCGGTGCCCAGGGCACCCTGTGGTGACAGGCGCCCTGCAGGTCCTCTGGTCAGGGCATGGCACACGCCCAGCGCTCAGACACCCTCGGAGGGCGAGGCCGTCACCAGGAAGAGAGATCAGGAAATGAGCTGAGCTGCCGTGAGGAGCAGGAAGAGAAATCCCTGAATTCCTCACCCTTTCCCAGCACACAGCCAGACCGGCTGCCCTCCCACGCACTGACAACTGGGCGGTGACCCGCGGGCAGGAAGGAGGCGTGAGCAGGACAAGGAAGTAGGTGTCTGCAGCTCTTCCTCCCAGGATGCATGGATTCACAAAGCCTGCCAGACTGAGATGGACAGAGAGGAGCTCAAAGCTCCCGCCCCCAGGACCCTGCACCAGGGCGAGTCCTCATTCGCTCTTCCTGGCCCCCGCTCCCAGCCTTGCTGGCACATTCCTAGAAGACACTACTCTTCAACAAAGGACGTTGATAAAAACAGTATCTGGGAAAGAAAGGGCAACTAAGAAGGGAGTGGAAGAGTGAAGTAAGAAGTTTGCAAATCACCAGCAAATTGATACATTGAAAGGAAAGCAACTTATTTTCACTAATCAGTCATTTGGGGGAACTTTTAGCAACCAAAAATATCCACTGGCATTCCGTTATGATTAAATCAAACTTACAGCATGGTTCAATTTAAGAAACCTAAGAACATAAAATCTTGACTTAATACTTTAAATTTGTCTTTTACTCTCTCTTGCACCCCAAATAGTTTATAAAATCATCACCACTTTCTGAACAGCTACATATGTTTCAGAAATTTCATAAAATAGTCTCTAAAACCTGCAGGATAGATATCATCTGCTTCTGATAAAAAAACCAAACTGAAACACAAAGCCCAAGTTCATATAAATATACAGCATTTTTATCCCCTTCTTATTTATCTTTATTTCCCACATATGTGACTCTTCATGTTTCCTATAACATTAAAAATTTTCAATGTTAAAAACCAAAGGAAAAAATTAACTCCACTATTTTTCCTGTTGTTCTTAACTTAATCATTGAATAGGTAGTATTTTATCAAAATTTTGTGTACTATTGCTGGCAATTCACAAAAGCCTGGTTTTCTTTCTGCACAGCAAAGCACTAGCTGCTTCTAATTTCATGATTAGTAAATCTCCTGAGGACTAAGAGTCAGTGGTAGACAGTATCATTTTAGGTGAAAATCAACTGTCTCTTTCAAATTCTTTGAAAACTGGTAATCCAAGTAAACTATTCTTTCACTATCCTCTAAACAGAGTATTTTATTTATTGCCCTTCCATCCCCCCATTTGTGTCTGTATCTCTAAAGTTAACATACCCTATGACCTAGTTACATCTACCAAAAAGATACAAGAATTTCCACAGCAGCTTTATTTATAACCCTCAAAAACTGAAAGCAACCCAGATGTTGGCTAACAGGGGAATGGAGAATAATCTGTGATAGTAGACTATTACTATAATAGCAATATTATTATTGTAACAATAGTACCTGTGATAACAGTAACCCCATTCCTGCAGTGGAATACTTCTCATCAAGAAGAAAGAGTGACCCGCTGTGGCACACAGCACTGATGCTCCTCAAGGACAGAGCGGGACACTCACGAAATCAGACACAGGCCTTCCCTGGTGGCTCAGTGGTAAAGAAGCCGCCTGTCAGTGCAGGAGACACGGGTCTGACCCCTGGTTTGGGAAGATCCCACATGCCACGGGGCAACTGAGGGGTGCGCCACAACTCCCGAGCCTGGGCTCTAGAGCCCGGGAGCCGCAGCTACTGAAGCCTGCGTGCCCGAGAGCCCATGCTCCACGGGGAGAAGTCCCTGCAAGGAGCCCAGGGACCGCCACTGGGGAGCAGCCCCTGCCCGCTCCAACCAGAGAAAGCCTGAGAGCAGCAAGGAAGACCCAGCACCGCCCAAAATAAAGCACACACTATGATCCTAAAAGAAGAAACAAGTCAGACACAAAATACTCATAATTTCATTGTATGAAGCTCAAAACAGACACAACTTCAAGAAAATTCAAAGGGTTCAAAGAACAGTCTCTTCAACCAATGGTGCAGGGACAGTGGACAACCACACGCAGGAGAACAACTGTACTCCTACCTCAGACCAAAGATGAAAATCAACTAAGAATGCTAAGAGTGGGTCAAAAACCTGTAAGTAAGAGCTAAAACTATCACCCTCTTAGAAAAAAAATGATATAAACCTTTGTGACATTGGATTAGGCAATGAATTTTTTAAAGCACAAGTGAGAAAACTTTTTAAATTTTTTAAAAATTTTAATTAGACTTCATCAAAACTAAAAATGTATGCTTCCAGTCATAAGACGAATAAGTACTCTGGTGCAATGTACAACATTATAAATATAACATTGCTGTACATTATATATGCAAGATGTAAAGAGAGTAAATCCTTTTTTTAAATCTTCTCAAGTTTAAGGTGCAGAGCGTAATGATCTGACTGACTTACACTGTGAAATGACGACTGGAACAGGTTTAGTAAACATCCATCATCTCACGGACATCTCAGTGACAGACTTTCTTTTCTTGGGCTCCAAAATCACTGCAGATGGTGACTGCAGCCATGAAATTAAAAGACATGTGCTCCTTGGAAGTAAAGTTGTGATAGACCTAGACACTGTATTAAACCGCAGACACACCGCTTTGCTGACAAAGGTCCTTAAAGCTATGGTTTTTCCAGTGGTCTTGAATGGATGTGAGAGTTGGACCATAAAGAAGGCAGAGTACCTGGTGCACTGGGAAGACCCAGAGGAATCGGGTGGAGAGGGAGGTGGGAGGGGGGATCAGGATGGGGAATACGTGTAAATCTATGGCTGATTCATATCAATGTATGACAAAACCCACTGAAATGTTGTGAAGTAATTAGCCTCCAACTAATAAAAAAAAAAAAAAAAAAGAAGGCAGAGTGCCGAAGACTCTTCAACAGAGAGTCTTGGAGAGTCCTGTGGACTGAAAGGAGATCAAACCAGTAAATCCTAAAAGAAATCAGTCCTGAAGGCAAGAGGAGAAGGGGATGACAGAGGATGAGATGGCTGGATGGCATCATCGACTCAAGGACATGAATCTGAGCAAACTATGGGAAACAGAAGAGGAGAAAGGAGCCTGGCGTGCTGCAGTCTAGGGGTTCGCAGAGAGTCGGACATGACTTAACAGCTGAGTAACAACAATCATCTCATATAGACAGGACATTAAACAAATTTTAAAAATGTATTTTTCCCTGTGATGAGAACTCTTAGGATACATAATTATACATAATTACTGACTATATTCCCCATACTGTTCATTTCATACCTGTGACTCAATTTATTTTGTAACTGAAAGTTTGTGCCTCTTTATTATAAGAAAAATTTCTTTTCTATTTAATTGGATAAATGTTGTCTATCCATACATACAGTGGAATATTAGTAAGCCATAAAAAAGAAATGCTGATATACACTACAACATTGATGACTCCTACAAACGTTATGCTAAATGAAAGAAGCCAGTTTCAAAAACCATGTGTTTTATGATTCCATTATATGAAATGCCCGGAACAGGCAAACCCATGGAGACAGGAAGTGGACTATTAGCTGCCAAGGGCTGGGGCAGTGGGGATGGGGAGTGACTACTAACGGGTATAGCATTTCTCTGCAGGGTGATGAAAATGTTCTAGAATTAGGCAGTGGTGATGGTTGTACAACTCTGTGAATATACAAAAAAAGAAAAACATCACTGAATTGTATACATTTGGAAAAAAAAAAAAAAACCCGGGCATGAACTCCTGTGTGATGCAGGTCACGCAGAGCTCCCCACTCTGGGGAGGAGCCGTGCACTGAGGGGTGGAGAGCGCACAGCAGGGCCTGCGAGGGTCCCTGACTCATTCATTCATTCATTCATTCAAAAGGCATTAGGGGTATTTAAGGAAACTACTGGGATTTCCCTGGTTAAGGATCTACCTTCCAATGCAGGGGACACGGGTTCAGTCCTGGGTTGGGGAACTAAGATCCCACATGCCGAGGGGAAACTGGGCCACTGCCTGCCACAACCAGAGAGCTTGTACACTGCAACGAAGACCCGGTGCAGCCAAAAAAAAAAAAAAATTACTGAGATGAAGCAGACACAGTGACTGACAGCACACACTTAAGACTTCGAGGGCCCGTTGATGTCGCAGGATGCTTGATCCGAGCCCTGGCTTCCTCAATGCAAATGAGGGATAATGCAGGACTGAGCGTCATCAGGAGAATTACATGAGCTGTGGACAGAGACCGTGAGCTCAGTGTCTCCAGACTCAGGTCACTGTGAGCGTGTGCGATCGCAGGCTCAGCAGAGAAGACTCACTGTGCCCCCCACCTGGACTCGCCTCCCAGGGTGAGCCCGCGCCCAGGCAGGCATCAGGCCCGGCCCTCTCCCGGATACGGGCCCCGCCTGGCCCCACGGCACTGCCTGCGCTGCTCCTCTCCTGACCACAGCGCTCAGCTAAGGGCCACTCCCTGCCCGGCCCTGAGGAAGGGCCCCTGAGCACTGACCCAGTCTGAATAAAGCAAGATCCACTGCTTCCAAGAAGGCTTTCCCAACACCACCGTGTAACCCTCCTCATACTCTGTACTTGTGATCTGTGCTTACGGTGTGGACTCTCCTGTCTGGGCCCAACTGTGTGGAATTCTTGGTTAACGGGAGTGTTATTTATTCTTAAACTCATACAACTGAAAACAACAGAGAAACAAATTTATGTCACGGTTCTAAAAAAAAATTCTAGCACACATCCTGAGACCAACAGGACATGTTATTTAAGCTCCTAAACCTTCTCCACCTTAACATCAGTGTTCATAACAATTGTACAGAGCTGAATACTAAATGACCCAAGTCCAATCTGACAAAGTCTCTGAGTTGGACAGTTGATATACAAGGAGTACTGTGATGTTTAAAAAAAAAATGTTAAATCTTTTCACAGGTAATCTTCTCTTATCCAAAATTCATTCAAGCTGTTTACCATACTTAGTGACTAGTTTTGTATATTTTTACACAAGGAATAAATGTCTCCGAAGGAAAAAAAGTGTTTCTACCAAAAATTACATGCCTTTTCCAGAACCGAATCCTATGCCAGACATCTTAGGAGACAAAAATACTGTAGCCTGAAGCCCCCCGTGGCCAGACATGAAGAACAAGAACAATCAAAACAGCAATAGCAACTCGCCCAGCAACTGCAGTACTTAACCTACTTTCAAGGCAACTGCTTCTGAACCAGGGGAAGAACCAAACAAGCGGCCCTCTGAGAGACACACTCACTTCCCTTCCAAAAGGGGGAAATGGGGAGCAGCCGGTCTTCCCGCCTGCCCCGGCGGCTTTGACCTCTGACCTGCTGTCACCCACCTCAGTCCCACACAAGCTTGTGCTTCTGGGTACTAGAGGCAGTTTCAACACCCTTGCCCAGTAAGGTTAAGATGGAAACCGTGCATTTTCAAAATGCTCATGAATGTATAGAAGAACCAAACTGTGTGATTTTGTTTTTTTTTTAAAGAAGCTTGTTTAAGGAGAAGTTGTATTTAATATGACAAAAATAGCTTCACTCATGTTCAATGCTGTTTATTTGAACATCAACAATTAGATGTGTCCACAACTGGATGTCACACTATCTATCTGCACTGAATTATCCAACTGAACCCATGCATTTATGAGGCACTTTTTAAAAATTAAGCAAACAAGCCCCCTGGCTTGATATTTTTTCTATAATAAAATGTCAGCATAAAGAGGATGAAACACAAAGGAAAATAATCAAGCCACAAAGTAGAGAAAGAGGGTAAATGTCTTCCTTCGTCTTTTATCTTTAGCTCACCATCACAAAACAAATGAGTTAGTAAGTAGGAAGGAAGCTGTTTTGTACATAAGTCTTTTTAAAGTGTCACTCTGGTTTTATCCAGCCATTGGTAAACTGGTCATCTTTCCACTAGCTGGCCAGAGATGAGACACAGTGAAAATCAGCAAATGACAAAAGCTTCCCATAAATCAACAGAATTTTACTGAAAGGTTGGCACATGTTTAACATTTCAAAAAAAGAACACTTAGCTTTGTGGAGCCTACTTTTGCATGCTCTAAGAACCAATCAAAAAACAGCCTTCTTCTTAAACAATCCTTCAGTAAAAATGAAAGATTTATATTACAAGTGTTATTTGATTTTTTGTTGTTGTTGTTTGGTTTTTTAATCACACCTTCCCAGAATGTCTGGTGATTCGGAGTGAACTAAATTTGCACATACATTCCTACTTAGTTCTTTCCCTGAATGTTCTCAGCAGGAAGCTGCCTGGCTTGCCTAATATTTCCAGAGCACAGTATTTGTCTGGCCTGTTGACTTTTCAGAGCTGGATTAAAGAAAAAGTAAGACCTGGATGAACAGGAGGGTACAGCATTACACCTACACCGACAAGTAGGAAATACTTTTTCGGAAGTCCGATTAAAAAAAACAAAAACTTAATTGAAGATATATTAAAAACTAAGAAGTCACAATGTTAATTCTGAAGTGTCTTCAGCAAACAACTGTTACGTTCTATGTAAGACCTGTCTTATATTAAAAAAAATATCTGACACTCTGAGCCCAAGGTGTCTCTCAGAGCTCCCTGCCAGCGAAGCTGAATAAGCATCTGAAAGGGCAGCGTGGGCGTTTCTGACACGAAGGACCCGAAGGACCCGGGAAGCGACACCGCACCTCTCACTTCTCACTCTGCGGCTTGGTCTCAGGACGCCATCCCAGTCCCCACGGGGAGGTGTCACTTCCTCCAGTGCAGATGACACGCACAACCTCCCAACCGGCCTCGTAGACTCGTCCCATCCTGACCCTAACCGTGCGAGCCCCAGTGTAAGAGGAGAGCCTGAGAGTCACCGTGACTTCCCTGTGGCACGAACCCCGCACACCTAGAGGCCCTGGACCTCTGCAGCGGGTCGGGGAATGGGAGCACCCGACCAACACAGGATGCTGAGCGGAGGGGTGGGCAGGCGGCACAGAGGGACCCAGAGCCCCGTCCACCACCGCCTCCGGCTGTGCTCCGGTCTGCCCTGCATCCCACGCAGTCCTACAGAATCCTAGAGGAAGACCGGTGGAGAGGGCGCCCGCAGGTACAGACCCGAGTAGAGGGGCCACACTAGCGTGAGAGGGCAGGTGGTGAAGGGAACGTGCGAGGTGACGGGAAGGCCAGAACGCCTCTCTACGAGACAGAACTGGCCAGAGGGGCGTCTGGAGTTGGGTGAGGGCGTGTGCGGTGGCACCTCCTCTCCCATAACCCCAGGGTCCCTCAGGAAGGGCCTGCCGGAGGACGGCTGGTGGGATGACCTGGGGCTGGCCTGGCGGCGGCAGGGGGGCCTGACGCAGGCAGTGACTTCCAGGCCAGACCTGTCTACACCTCCTTCCGCTCCCAAAGTGGCTGCCACCCTCTGAGGACGGCTCTCGCCCCTCCGTCTGGCCCTGACCCACCTTCCCTGCCTCAGGGTTCCCGGCTCCCAGCCCGCACCTCCATGAAACTCTTCGGCACCTTATAGTCACCGCCGCCACCCCACTCCCCACAAGTCCTCCCCTTCACCCAGCGAAACTCCATCTTCCTCTGCGGCCAGCTCACCTCAGGGAGGCCTCTCTTTCTCCAGATGGAGGAAGCTACTAAGGGAGCTGGTAACAGAGCCTAGCTTACCCACCATCCGGCACAGAAAAGGAGCGGGCTGCACCTGGCACAGAAATGGGGGAACCCACCACATGAAGTGGGGCATCTGGCACAGGAAGTGGGGGAACCCACCCCAGGAAGTGGGGCATCTGACACAGGAAGTGGGGGAACCCATCACAGGAAGTGGGGCATCAGACACAGGAAGTGGGGGAACCCACACAGGAAGTGGGGCATCTGACACAGGAAGTGGGGGAAAACACCACAGGAAGTGGGGCATCTGGCATAGGAAGTGAGGGAATCCACCACAGGAAGTGGGAGCATTCGGCACAGGAAGTGGGAGCATAAGGCACAGGAAGGGGCCAGCACCAGAAATGTCAGACCCTGGCACCCTCCACTTCAACTTGCAGTATTAAAACTAAGAACAAAACACCAATACGTGCTGACAAAAACCAAAGGAAAACGATCAAGTATAGAATACAGAAAAGAGGCTAATTCCTCTAATATAACAGGGACATATCAGGGAATGTTAGAACATAAAGCTCTAAGATATTTCTAGCAACAAACCAATATGATGCGTGGAGAAAGGGCAAGGATACCAGCTAGACATTAACCAACTCTTCAAATAGTCACACAGTGTTCATTGGGGGAGAGGAGCAAGAGGACAGGAGGGGCACATCAGACAGGTGGGCTCCAGAGAAAGGCAGGTGCCCACTGTCAAGTTGGTGCCTCTACGTCTCCACAGGGACCGAGCGAGAGAGAGGCAGTAACTACCCCAGGCCCCACCAAGCCCCTGCATCACCCCCCAGACTGCCAACCACTGACCTCTGGCACAGCACCCTCGGGCACCCAGCCCACACTCAGAATCTTAGGCCAAGTCAGGTACTGACTGCGATACTCCTCACAAAAGGGGGATTTCAAACGAAGTAAGAAATATCTAATTTTTTACATCAGTTTGGTCCCCTAATAGCTCTATTTTCCACAAAATATACAGGGCCAATAGTATAGGAATGATTTGTCAAAAGCCAAATTTGTCCAGCTAGAAATAAATTCAAACGGTAGGAACAGAATAAGACAAGTGGTCTGGTTGCTTCAACAAATAAACTGCAACTGGGGAGAAGATGGAGAAGAAACCTATAGGTTAAAGGAGAACAGGGAGGTGGGCAGTCCAAACGCCATGAGTAACTTTGTTTTGGCCGCTACAGAACAAATTTACTGAAAACAACAGCAGAAAAGGAGAAATTGAAACCCTGACTGAGTATTTGATGGTACTGAGGAATTATGGTCATTTTTTCAGTGACACAATACTACTGTGTTTTTATGTTATATGCTATGTTTATATGGCTAAGGCCTTATCTTCCTGAGGCATACAGGGAAATATTTACAAATGAGATGACAGATGTCTAGGATTTTCCTGAAAATCACTCTTTTGGGGGGAAAAGGGTATCAAAACGAAGATGGACAGTGACTTAACAACTGTTGAAGGGAGTGACTGAAACAAGGGTTCACTAGTCAATTATCCCTACTTTTTAACGCGTTCAAGATTCCTATAATAAATTTTGTTTTTGGTTGCACTGGCTATTTGTCGCTGTGCAAGGCTTGCTCTAGTTTCGGTGAGTGGGGGCTACCCTTCGTGGTGGCGCGCAGGCTTCTCACTGTGGTGGCTTCTGTTGCAGAGCAAGGGTTCTACAGCACATGCTCAACAGCTGCGTCACAGGGGCTTAGCTGCCCCATGGCGGGTGGGATCTTCCTGAACCAGGGAGAGAACCTGTGGCTCCTGCATTGGCGGGTGGATTCTTACCCACTGTACCACCAGGGAAGTCCCTATTATAAAAATTTTCAATGGAATTATAATCAATAGCTATCACTTTTATTAGCACTAATTATAAAAACAAAGAGTATCAATGTATGAAAAATTCAAGCCCCTCCAAAAAGGAACAATGACATTTTCAAACACGGTGTCCTTGACTATTTCACATCTAAATGGAGGACAACTGAAGGCATGACAAGGGATATTAGGTTAGAAGTTTCTGAAAGATTAGTTTCCTTTTACAAATACTCAAACCAATTGAATTCCAAACAGAAAGAATTCAAATCACCAGAGCTCTTCTCTGGTCACAAACCACACAGCAGTTTTCCTCACTGGAAGCATATCTGGGCACAAAAATCAACTACATGCCCAGGTTATTTGTTATGAGTTCGTTTGCTTTATTGCTGGAATTCCTTCTGGGTCATAAAACAGTTTTATGAGCTGGTAAACATTTCATACGAACTCTGAAAAGCTGCCATGACGAACAGCTTCAGTGTTCCGCGTAACAGATCTCTCCCCTGACCTGACCGATGCTAGTACAGCACTGAGTACTCTAAACTCCACTTTCAGAAGGGCCAGGTGACGTTCCGACTGCTGAACGTTTACCGAAGGATCCCCTTCACTGCGGAGAAATGAGAACACTACGGGAAAAGTGGGAAAAACAGTTAAATTTCTCCACTCCAAACTTCATTTTAAAAAACATTTAAAATCCATTTTATTGCCGGATATTTTTCTCAGATAATAAATGCAGTATTTTAAGCATCATTAAACTTACAATTCAAAATAATTACTGTAGTGAGGAAAAAAATAAGCCGTAAGAAAAGATAACATGGGTGGTACTGTGAAATGGATATTAAGAATGGTATGAATTTTTTGTTTTTTCATTCTTATGAAATCAAGTTTTATATATATATTACAAACTAGAGTTGTTACAAAAATGCTATCAGAGAAGAAAATTATCAAACCTGATGGACTAAGGATCTAGCAGTACTCAAAAACATCACCCCACCTGATGGACTAAGGATCTAGCAGTACTCAAAAACATCACCCCTCAACAGAGACAACTAGTAACTCAACATTATTTTTAGGGAAGCTTTCTAAATACTCCAGGACAAAAAGAACCAAGGATTATCAGTAATTGAAGGAAAATCATTAACAGGAAAAGTTCCAAGGTGAACAAAGAACTGACTCCAGAGGAAAGAGATAAATCAGGAAGAAGAAAACTTTAATGGATGGACTTCCCTGGTGGTCCAGTGGTTAAGAATATGCCTGTCAATGCAGGGGACATGAGTTCAGTCCCTGGTCTGGAAAGATTTCACATGCTGTGGAGCAACTAAGCCCATGTGCCATGATTACTGAGCCTGCGCTCCAGGGCCCACGCACAACTACTGAAGCCGATGCACCTAGAACCCATACTCTACGACCCAAGAGAAGCCAGCAACTAGAGGAGCCCCCATTCACCACAACTAGAGAAAGCCTGCCTGCAGCAACAAAGACCCAGTGCAGCCAAAAAAAAAAAAAATCTGATTAATATTCTCAGAAAGAGGAGAGAGTCTAGCCTCCTAACACCCTGCACCTCACCACAATCAAAGAACAGGATCTTCTCCAAGAGGGAGACATTCTGACCCCAGAGTTCCATTCTTAGTCAAACACACACCACTAAAATGGGGGCACTGGGAGACATTTTTAGAAATGCAGTAACTTGGAAAGATTACCACCCTTTAATCTTACATGGGGGGGAAATGCTATATACACTTATGTGTGTATGTATAACATATACATATCCCCCCCCACAACCATGAAAGGCTTCCCAGGTGGTGATAGTGGTGAAGAATCCGCCTGCCAATGCAGGAGACCTAAGAGACGTGGGTTCGATCCCTGGGTGGGGAAGGTCCCCTGGAGGAGGAAATGGCAACCCACTCCAGT
Source organism: Dama dama (assembly GCF_033118175.1). Lineage (NCBI taxonomy): Eukaryota > Metazoa > Chordata > Mammalia > Artiodactyla > Cervidae > Dama > Dama dama. Next base: position 74,415,584 of record NC_083693.1, read on the forward strand.
ATTCGTGCCTGGAGAATCCCACGGTCAGAGGAGCCTGGCATGCTACAGTTCATGGGATCACAAAGAGTCAGACATGACTGAAGCAACTTAGCATTAGTCCACCATGAAAAGACTCTAGCCAATCATCAAAATGAAAGAATCCAAGACAGTGACGTGAGCATAAGAAACAGAGGCAGCTACATATGACCCAGAAGCAGCAAAGGAAGTTAGGAAGAAGTCCAGGCACTCTTCAACACCAGCACCTGGATGACCCTCTCGCTCAAGACACAGGATAGGCGCCTTCTCTCTGGGTCCAGTCACACAGCTGGGTTTCACAGTGAATAACAGTTACATACCTATAACTATTTTAAATTCTATTTATTAGTTTCCAAATCGTACAACCAACTTAGACAAAACAAAAAAGATTTCTGTAAGTTACAACATAACATAAATGCTATAAACTCTAACAACATAAAATTGGTGAAAGTGAAGTGAAAGTGAAAGTCGCTCAGTCGTGTCCAACTCTTTGCAACCCCATGGACTATGTACAGTCCATGGAATTCTCCAGGCCAGAATACTGGAGTGGGTAGCCTTTCCCTTCTCCAGGAGATCTTCCCAACCCAGGGATTAAACCCAGGTCTCCCGCATTGCAGGTGGATTCTTTACCAGCTGAGCCACAAGGGAAGCCATATTCCAACACTAATTTCTTATGAAACATTTTAAATAAATATAAACATATTTTGATATTAAAAAAAAACCTTTCAAATCAATATTCAATTTCAATGGAAATTCTAGATTATGCTCTAAAATCTAAAAAGAAGTTATAATACAACTAGAGGGAAGAAGACTTTTTCCTCTGTGACATACCCTTCTATACTGCTTGAATTCACTAAATCAGGAGCATACGTCATTTTTTATAATTTTAACACTACTTAAAATAAAAACAGTACTGGCCAAATACAATTTCTGTGACACAGGTGCTGACATTTTTAATGCTTGGTACAAAGGACAATCCTAAATGACAAAGAACTGTGACTTGGACCATCTGTGACCACCCTCCATGAACTATAACAGAATTCAACATTAAGGGAAACAAGCAGTGGATTTAGAAAAATCAATCATTCTCTCTGGAGAATTTTAAAAGCCAAAACAATTTCTGGTAGTAGCACTCTTCATTAATAGCCCCAAGCTGGATAGCTGAGATGTACACTGAATGAATGGATAAACCGTGGGGAAGGAATTCAGTGGAATACAGCAACCAGAAAGAACTAGCTGTTGTTACCTACACTCAATAACACGGATGGATCTCAATCACTTTCATTTGCAATTACTTTTTTGTTAGGGTAAAAGATATATAACATAAAATTTTCCATTTTAATCATTTTTAAAAAATAAAAAAGAGATTCAAATGGCTAAAACTGAAAGAAGGATATTACTGTAGATCTTACAGAAATAAAAGGATTAAGAAATACTACAAACAACTGTATGCCAACTAACCTGAACAAAATGAACAAATTCCTAAAAAGACAAAACCTACCAAACTGACTCAAGAAGAAACAGAAAATGTGAACAGATGTAAAAGTACAGAGACTGAATTAGTAATTAAAAGACTAATCGCAAAGAAAGCCCAGCTGGCTTCATAGCTGACTTTTATCAAACACAGAAAAAAGCATAATTAATGGTGAAAGACTTAAGATGCTTTCTCCCTAAGATTATGAATAAGAATGTCCATGCTTGCCACTTCTATTCCACCCTGTCCTAGAGGTTTTAGTCAGGACAAATAGGCAACAAAAATAAGCAAAAGGCATCCAAACCGGAAAGGAAGGAATAAAAAAACCGCTATTCACAGGTAACATGAATTTGTGTATAAAAATCCTAAGAAATCCACTTAAAAAAACCATTAGAACTAATAAAAAAGTTAAGCAATTTTGCAGTATACAGAATCGCTATTTAAAAAAAAAACAATTGTATGTGTATAAATTTGCAATAAACAATCCAAAAATGCGATTAAGAAAACAATTCTGCTTACAATAGAATTTTTAAAAAGACATTTGGGAATAATTTAACAAAATAAGTACAAATCTGACATTTTGCATTGTGAATGAAATTAATGCAGCTAAATGAACACTTAAAAAGCTAAAATGGCAAATTTTGTATCATATATATTTTACCACAATAAAAAAGTAAAAAGAAGTTAAACTCTGAAAACTACAAAATATATATACACACACACACACACACACATTTCAATTTGGAGATCTAAATAAGCAGAAAGCCATATCATAATCATGCACAGCAAAACCTAATACTGTAAGATGGCAATACTCCCCCAAAGTGACCTAGAGATTCAGCGTGGTCCCTCTCGGGATGCCAGACAGCTTCCTTATAGAAACTGGCACACTGGTCCTAAAATGCACATGAAAAGTCAGCGAGCCCAGAACAGCAAAACCATCCTAGAAGAGAACAAAGGTGGAGAACTCAAACTCCCTGATTTCAACACTTAGCAGAAAGCAACAGTAATCACGAGAGGATGGTAGTATATAGTACAAAGACAGGCATATACATCAATAGAACATAACTGAGAGCCCAGAAATAACACATTTATGGTCAAGGGGGCCAAGACTATTCAATGGTGGGCGGGGGGGGGGGGGGGGGGGGGAGTCTCTTCAACAAATGCTGCTGGGAGATCAGGACAGCTACATGAAAAAGAATGAATTAGAACTTCCCATCTCGCACCTTATTTCTAAAAAAAAAATAAAATCATTGTGACCTTGGATTTAACAAATTCTTAGATATGACACCAAATGCAACAAAAGTTAAATTGGATTTCATCAAAATAAATAACTTGGGCCTCAGAGGAAACCTGTAAGAACGTGAAATGACAACCTACAGGAGAAAATATCTGTCAATCACAGGTCTGATGTAGGATCTGCATCCAGAAGGTACATAACTTACAACAACAGAAAAACAGACAGACAACACAATTAAAAAATGAGCAAAGAACCGGAACAGACATTTCTCCAAAGAACATATACAAACGGCCAATAACAAAACAATAAACAAGATACTCAACATCATTAGCAAAACAAAACCACAGCGAAACACCACTTCACACACACCAGGACGGCTAGAATAAGAAAGACAAATAACGACAAGCATCTGTGAGGATGAGGAGAAGCGGGAACCCCACCGCTGCCGGCGAGAATGTGAACTGGGACAGCTGTTACGGAAAACCACCTGGCAGGTCTTCAAAATGCTGAGCATAGTGTTACCAAAGGACCTACCAACTCCACTTCCAGGCACATGCTCAAGGGAAATGAAAACACACGTCACGTAGAAACCTGTACGCTAACGTTCACAGCAGCGTTACTCCGAACAGCTCAAAGGGAGAAAGAACCCAAACGCCCATCAACCGAGCAATGTGTCAACAAAATGTGGAGTATCCATCCAATGGAACATTATTCAGCAATAAAAAGGAATGGAACACAGATATACCCTTGAAAACATTACACTAAGTGAAAAGAATGCAATCACAAAACACCACGTATTACATGACTCCATCTGTAGGAAATGGCCAGAATGTGCAAATATATAATAAAACTAGATGTTTGGCTGCCTGGGGGTGGTGTGGGAAAGGAGGAGTTAGGACCGATAGCTAAAGGGTTTAGGATTTCTTTTTAAGGTGATGAAAATATTTGGAAATAAATAACACAGATAGCTACCCAATTCTGTGAAATACTAAAACTACTGAACTCTACAATTTAAACAGGTAATTTGCATGTGGATTATATCTCAATAAAACTGTTACAAACAAAAGAAATCATTTGGTAACTGTAAATGGCAGAGAAATCTTCCTTTTTCACTAAAATAATCAGTTAGCTGTACAGTTCAATTCAAGCTTCATATTGTCGACAGACCTCTGGTTTCTGTTCAGTAACCTTCTTAACATATCATTTCACAAAGATTATCAAAACTTCATGAACACAAATCTTGCTTTTTTAAAATATATATATATATTTGTAGAAGAAAATTTATCCAGGCTTATCACTTTGATTACATCAAACCACAATAATGCATGATGTCTTGAGAACATTTTTTATGTCCTAATACAGTCTAACACAAGTGCTACCCTTGACAGCTTAATTGGTGAAACTGGCATAGAGCATTCTCAATAATTTCCCAATCTGCTGCCAATTAGACAATAGATCCTACATATTTGAAAGCTATACCTCATCAGCATTCTCCCAGATTCATCTGAAAGATGATTTGTTAATATACTTAAAGATGTTTCAACAATCTGATTTCAAATACTCAGGGCTAAAAAAGAAATAAATCTGAGCTGCAAAATTATTTTTTTAAGAATTGCTGCAAAAAAAAAAAAAAGAATTGCTGCAAACCCATTAATTATAAAATCAACATCTTTCTCAACAAAGAATCAATACAGATGCTATTTCAAGTTAAAAATAGTAAGTTAAAAAATTAAATTAACCCCCCTAATTTAAATTTTTTAAACAAAAAAGAGAGAAACTCAGTGTTTTCAATTGAATTCTTTCATATGAATGGGGTAAAGTACAAGAGAACAACAGTCTTAAAAATGCAGTTTGGGTGTCATGGTTAATTAAGGGAGGTCTGTCTACCTTTGGATTTCATTTATTTATGGTTTTAAAAAACCATGACTGGCAAGAGCATTTCTTATTCTATTCTTTCTTTTAAATTAGTGATTTCTTCCTACGTACCAAAAGCCTCGGAGTTAAACAGAACCAGTCTGTGTCACCTCAAGAAAGATCAAGTTCATGCACAGGGTCCCTGAGGCAGGAAGCGGCCAGTTCAGACGCCACCCCTGCCTCGCCCCCAGTCCACCCAGGGTGCTGCCCCAGCATCCCTCCTGCCACTTTCAGCTCTCAAAACATCCAAGTCCCCCGTTTTCACGCCCTTTTACCCATTCTCCTTTCTCTCTCTTCCAATGCTGTGCAATTACTGGGAAAAAACGCTGCCCTCCCGCATTTGCATTTCTCCCTTCTACTTACAGGGGAAGCTTTCTAATACATGAGTAAATGTAACAGAAACACAATCCAGCCAAAAAAACTAAAATGGTAATTGTACACCCTGACTTCATTTAGAGATGAAAACCAGGGTACCTTTCAGTTACCTCTCGCGTATAGAACAGCCTTATCTCTGCACCATCTGGAAGCTCTACTAAAATGATATCATGGATTACAATGGGACGTAGCCTCAAGGATAACATGAGCTCCAGAGAACAGGAATTCTGTTCACCTCTGCAGTGCCTGGGCACTTCTTAAGTCCTGAAGAGTACTTGCTGAATCAATGACAGACGATGACAGCAAACTAGAAAAGTCAACACAATTTTGCACAGAGGAAATGGACAAGCAGCAACTAATTCAACAAAGAAAAGCGGAAGTTAACTATGTGAGGGAGGGATAAGAAACAGGGATCACCAGCAGCACCAGTATCTTGCAAACTAAACAGAAATGAGTGTCTCCAGGTGGCACAAGAATCCACCTGCCAACTCAGGAGACACAAAGAGACGTGGGTTCAACTCCCGGGTGGGGAAGATCCCTGGGGGAGGGAATGGCTACCCACTCCAGTATTCTTGCCTGGAGAATTCCATGGACAGAGGAGCCTCACGGGCTACAGTGGGTCAGACAGGACTGAGTGACTCAACACGCATGCAAACAGTAAGGGTCAGAGAACAGAACGGGCTTTAAGTCTGCACGAGAAGCAGTTACCCTCCAGATATCCCCACCCCATCCCGTTGCCCCCCCACCCCAGCTCACCCCACCTTCCCAGGATGCTGGCAGCGGGGACTGTACCACACTCGCCACCATCCAGGCTGCAGACCAGAAGCCCTGCTCTGGGAAAACCGACGGGCCCAGAGGAGGAACTACTCTAGCAACTCTGCTAGGGCCCCTCAAATGGGCCAGGGCCCCACCCTATTTCCTAATGGTGAGGCTCACATGTAAAGTTTATGCACACAGAAGAGTTTCCAACCAGTCCGCTCATAACTGTGGAAGACAGCCAATAATCACCAGGCATAAGGACTCAGAAGAGACAGAAGACAACAGAGGAAACAAAAGAAAACGCCTGCATAACTCCAACATGCGCATGTGCAGAGTACGTCATGCGCAATGCTGGGCTGGATGAATCACAAGCTGGAATCAGGACTGCCAGGAGAAATATCAACGTCCTCAGATATGCAGATGACACACTTCAATGGCAGAAAGTGAAGAGGAACTAAAGAGCCTCCTGATGAAGGTGAAAGAATGAAAAAGCTGGCTTAAAACTCAACATTAAAAAAACTAATATCATGGCATCCGGTCCCATCACTTCATGGCAAACAGATGGGGAAACAATGGAAACAGTGTCAGACTTTATTTTCTTGGGCTCCAAAATCACTGCGGATGGTGACTGCAGCCACAAAATTAAAAGATGCCTGCTCTTTGGAAGAATAGCTATGACCAACCTAGACAGCATATTAAAAAGCAGAGACATCACTTTGACGACAAAGGTCCATCTAGTTAAAAGCTATGGTTTTTCCAGTAGTCGTCTATGGGTGTGAGAGTTGGACTATAAAGAAAGCTGGGTGCCGAAGAATTGATGTTTTTGAACTGTGTTGTTGGAGAAGACTCTTGCAAGTCCCTTGGACAGCAAGGAGATCAAACCAGTCAATCCCCAAGGAAATCAGTCCTGAATATTCATTGGAAGGACTGGTGCTGAACCTGAAGCTCCAATACTTTGGCGATCCAATCCAAGAGCTGACTCACTGGAAAAGACCTTGATGCTGGGAAAGACTGAGGGCAAGAGGAGAAGGGGGCAACAGAAGATGAGAAGGTTGGATGCCATCACTGACACAATGGACATGAGTCTGAGCAAACTCTGGGAGATACTGAAGGAAAGGGAGGCCTGGCATGCTGCAGTCCATGGGGTTACAAAGAGTCGGACAGGACCTAGCCACTGAACAACAAAGAGAAATGGTTTTTAAGATGACTGCCTTCATGAAACAGAAACAAGATGTTATAAAAAAGGAATACTAGGGACAAAAACACTTAGAAATGAAAGATATGATGATGGCAGAAAGAAAAATGGAATGGACGGACTAGAAGATAAACTTGGAGATCTCTCCCAGAAAAAGAAGGATAAAAGGTCAACAACTAGAAAAAAATAGGAGAAAGGAAATTAACAGAAAACTCATAAGATCTGACATATGAATAACAGGCAATCAAAAAGGCTAGAATAAAGAAATCAGAGCTCATAGAGAAATAATACAGGAACGTTTTGGAGAGCCGAAGGATCCAAGTGCCACCCCCAAAAAGGACCCCCAAGGAACACTGGGGATGAACAAATCTCACCAAGGTGTGGGGATCACAATGGTCTCGGGCTTCCCCTTGCAACAAAAGCCAGCAGACATCCGAGTCCGGCCTTCCAACTTCTGCAGGAAAATGACTTTTAACCTAGAATTCAATACCCAGGTAAACTACCATTCAAATACAAAGGAAGAAAAGGCATCTTCAGACAGTTTAGTTCTCAAAAATATCTCTCTGATGAACTCTTTCCAGGGAAGCCACCAGAACATAAGACACGGGGTCCCGGAATTCCCATTCAACAGAGGAAGAGGCACAGAAAGAATTCCCATAAGGAATGAAGAGAAATCCCAGGATGGCAGCTAAGCAGCAGGCCTAGAGAAGACACAGCCTCAAGTGGAACAGGAGAATGAAAGGCTCTACAAGGACTGAAAAGTGAGAGCTCACTCGACGTGGCTGACTGCACCGGGGAGTTCTAGTTAAAACCTGCGCTGAATTCATTACTATACATTTGCATCCACGCTAAGAGAGAGAAAAAATAATTCATTCCAATTAACACAAAAATAATTCCTTGTCTTAGTAGACTGGGAGGGAATTAACTGCATCCTATGTGGCTTAGCCGTTAAGATGTTTACCCAATGGTAATAAACACTGACTATCAATTTAAACTAATTATTATATAGCCAGATTTGGAAAAATGAAGAAGGAAGGGTGTATGTGTCTCAGCAATGCAGGGCAGTAGACACTTAAAGTTCTACGGTCTTCTCTTCCACAGAGAAAGTTAAAAGATAACATATAAAATGGAAAATCAGAAATAAGCAGCATAAGCATGCTACAGAGACACATGAAATTTGAGGCAGGAATTGCTAAGTAAGTAATCATCAGCGCCAAAGACCGGATGCTTTCAAATTGTGGTGCTAAAGAAGACTTGAGAGTCCCTTGGATAGCAAGATCAAACCAGTCAGTCCTAAAGAAAATCAACCCTGAACACTCACTAGAAGGACTGATGCTGAAGCTTCAATACTTCAGCCACCTGATTCGAAGAGCCGACTCACTGGAAAAGACCCTGATGCTGGGAAAGATTGAGGGCAGGAGGGGAAGGGGACGACAGAGGATGAGATGGTCGGATGGCATCACTGACTTGATGGACGTGAACTCGGGCAAAAACCAGGAGACAGTGAGGGACAGGGAAGCCTGGCGTGCGGCAGTCCATGGGGCTGCAAAGAGTCGGACACAACTTAGCGACTCAAGAACCCCACCATCAGCACCCAAGGTTCTTCTCCCATCCACTTAATGGCGCCTTCGCCCTCTGCCTGGAATGCAGCTAAGAGGGTCACCCTCAGACCAGACAGCAGACTGGGCAGGAGAGGGCAGGTCCCTGAAGACTTCTTAGAATGAGGCTGTCAAACCAGCCCTGGACTGCTCACAAGTCTCATGAAATGCAAATCAACCTTGATTTTGTTTGAAGTGAGTGAAACGTGCTCAGTCATGTCCGACTCTTTGCGCCTCCATGGACTATACCGTCCATGGAGTTCTCCAGGCCAGAATACTGGAGTGGGTAGCCCTTCCAGTCTCGGGGCATCTTCCCAACCCAGGGATCAAACCTAGGTCTCCCACATTGCAGGCTGATTCTTTACCAACTGAGCTATCAGGGAAGCCCTGATTTTGTTTAGGTCACTGTTATCTGATTCTCTGTCACTGGCAGCGTAAGCTGATTATAAGGAGAAACAGAAGGGTTAAAACTGGTTGCTTCTGAGAAGTGAGAACCCAGAGCAGGCTGGCTGGTAAAGGGACTTTGGTCTTTCATCCTAACTCTGTAGAACTACTTCACTTTTAAAACTGAGTAAATGCATTACTTTGATAAAAGTAAAATTACATTTAAAGAAAATCACTCCACAGGGTATGGTCAGATGTGCCGCTCATCTCAGCCTCTAAAACTAGGCTGAGCTGTATCTTTTTAGGTCTTTATTCTTTTCTCTTCTTTCTTTTTCTGTCGTGCTGTGCGGTGTGCAGGATCTTAGTTTCCTGACCAGGAATGGAACCCATGCCCTGCCCTGGGGAGTACCTTCATCACTGAACCAGGGAAATCTCTCAGGTAAGTTTTATTTATTTACTTTGAAAGAGCAATGTTCATTCATTTTTTTTTTTTTGGCTGCAGCAGGTATTAGCTGCGACACGTAGGATCGTCGTTGAGTCTGCAGCATCTTCTGCTGCGGCTCACGGGCTCCAATTTGGGGCGTGCAGACTCAGCAGTTACGGCCACGGGCTAGGCCACCCCACAGCACATGGGATCTCGGTTCCCTGAGCAGGGATGGAATGCAAGGTCCTGGCGTTGCAAGGGGATTCCTAACCTCTGGATGACCAAGGAAGTCCCCTTTAGGTCAATTTTAAATTCCAACGTTGGACCGCAGAGTTCAGATCTGATTTTTCTCAAGGCAACAGAATCCAAAGTCATGGCAGACATTTTGAAAAGGGGAGGGATGAAATGCAAGGCAGTGTTGAAGACTAATCAGGCAGAGATGTTGAAATCTTCAAGGGAGAAAGGCTTTCACTTAGTTCTTGAGACCTTCAGCTAGGCCAGTGAGGATGGGAATGAAGGGAAAAAAAGGTTAAAATAAAACTGAGATATTACATAGCAGGTGCCGGCAAGGCGGCCCATGGCTGACCAGGAGCCCATGGAGGAGAGGAACCCTGGCTGGAGGGCTAGCTGCTCAGAAACGATCAGGGGAAAAGTCCAGAGCCTGGTTTATCCTGTTGGATAAACAGGGGAGATGGGGGTGGAGGACAGACCATGCGCTCTCTCAAATTCCCAAAAGTTTTCGAACCCACAACTTGGAAGCAAGAGGAAGCATCATCACGTCAGTAATGTCAGCAGTCCCCTTAGAAGAGTAAATCTTATGTCTTCAAAGATGCTCCAGTATAAGAAATTATATAATTCAAAATTTTCTTCAAATCTCTAATTCTTTCCTAAAGATAACAAAATATCCAAGTCTATTATATTACATAACTGATCCTTTTCACAAAGTTTTAATCTGAAAACAATTTTGTTGCCAGTTACCTACCACTCAATAACACTGACCAAATATCTAACATGGAACACATTTAAAATCATACTATAACGTGTGACCTTCATCTCATACATAGTACCTGTTTTATTGTCTTAACAAAATTTCTCTGATAGATTTTAAGCCTAAATAAAACCTTCAAAAATTACCGTATGAAGTTTATATTGGCCAAACACTCATGATTTTATGTTTTTTTAAATTTTTAGCTACACCCCCAAGGACCATGGGACCTCAGTTCCCCAACCAGGGGTCAGTCTCCACCCCCTGCAATGGAAGGTGGAGTCTTAACCACTGGACCTCCAGGGAAGTCCCCAAATACTTATGATTTTAAATCTAAGGAAAGTGTATTTTCCTCTCATGCATTTTCATTATTAAGAGAGCTTCTCACACAAATTTCAGATGACGCTAACATACTGTCATTTGGAACTTAAGAATCAAATTCAGGGCAGGGACTAAAAGATGTCATATTATGGGGGTTGGGGTGAGGGAATTACAGGGGGGTTTGTCTTTTTAATTCTTTCAAAATCTTCTTTACTTGCATTTTATCACCTTTTTGATGAGGGGGGAAAAAAAAGGGTAAAAATATGTATTTGGTTTCTTCCAGCATGATCCTTTTACTTCATTACTCTCAAAAAAATACATTTTGCCTCTTTACCAGGAAAAGAGTTCAATGGTTTTGTTGTACTTAATACAGTTTGGAATTAACAGTCCTGTCTGCGCGCATGTTTGTCCGGCATCACCGACGTCAGCACAGACAGGACCAGACTTCCAAGGGCGCCAGCTGCCACAACAGGAGGCGGGGCAAAGCCAAGGGGTGCTCCTGTCCACACTGGTGGACCTTATGTGCATTTACAATTGAAGAGCAATGCACCGCACCTCCTAAGCTCTTTCAGGCAGTGGTATCTTCAAGTGAGGGCAACTCACTCCAACTCCAGTTTCATTTACCGCAGGTCTAGACTTAACAGAGACACCGCTGTCTATTTCAAAGCCCAACTGTCAATGGAGGAGGTTTCAAGAGAGAAAAGGTAAGGCTGGATGGTTAATGTTTAATGGTTTCAGCTGTTCCGTCACAGTGCCATAATCAATATCACTCTGCACTTCAAATAGCTATTTACAAATCCAAATTGTGTTAACCTAATTTTTATTACACAATCCCAGTATTCCTCTACTAAGTTACATCTTATTATTCAAAAGATCTGTTTCTTAAAATGTTACTTAAAAAAAAAAAAAGTGTTCCCATGTCATGCAAAAATTCTCTCTCGAGAAGCCACTAAGATTAAAATGTATGTTGAGCTATTTAGTACCATCAGTTAAGCCCCGAACACATTCAGTTTGGTAGAAACATCCCACTCACACTGGGCGCTGAGCATCCCCGTGCCAAAAGCTACAGGAATTCACACAGATGAGAGAGAACTCCAGACAAGGTAATGCTTCATTCCTAAGAAAAATCACCAATGAGGAAATTAAACAGAGGGCTACAGAGATGAATTCTACCACTTCCAGAGGAAGTATGGTGGCACAGAGTGAGAAGTGGGCCTGGACTGGGAATCGGGGAACCAGGCTGAGGTCTGCCTCCCGCCTGGTCTGCAAGCCACATGGGGGCCGGGGCAGAGGACCACTGTGGTCCATCTAACGCCAATGGGCTGGAACTTCCAACATCAGCTCTGTCCAAACATAATACCCGTCATTATTTTTTTAAGTCAGGGGAAAAAATTTAACACATGTACAAGTATTTTTATATAATGAAGATGAAAGACAACTTCACTTCATTTAGTTGTCCATATTTGTTGCTGTTTACTTGTAGAAATTTCAAAGTGTTTCACATGCTCTGCTTCAAACAGTATCAAATTTGCATTTAAAAAATAGCTTAAAGAAATACACATGCAAAGCAGGGTACTTCCAACTTTTAATTAAAGTCCAGGATTTCATAGAGGAAACTAATCAAACCATAAACATAATCAAGGGAAAATTAAAGGCAAAACCTACAGTGAAGGCTAGGATGAATCTAGTCCCATGCAACCACTATGGAAAATTCTCTTAAAACTTAAAACTTTATTACTTATACCTTCCAAATTTCCTCAAAGTCCCCAATAATTCTCAAATCTGGGCTGCATCGGGTATTTTTCTTCACTGAGCTTTAAGACTTCTACATAACTGTCAGCAGATACTACCAAGGTTGGTCCTCTGCATGCCAGGACTCGACACATTAGAGGCTGCAAACATCATGCAGAGTGTAAATCAACAACTCGCAGTGTGACAGTCTATATATATGTTTCTTGAGTAGAGTAGAAGTAATTCCACTAGGAAGTCAGAGTACCTAATAATGCTCCACAAACAATTCCATTTGAAAGACCACTCTTTGCTTTCCAACACAGTAACTGGGCGTTCCAAGCAACACTAAATAATGACTGCCCACATCCTAACGAGTGATACACACTGGCGTTACAATGGTGCATGTGTTAACATACGCGACATTAAATGCCGCTTCTCAAATATATTACCATCCACGAAAAATGCCACCTAAATTAGAGTTCATTCTCTTATCTGTAATTTAAGCTCAGTGCAGACTGAATTCTTAGGAGGTAATGTCATTTATTTGTAATCATAATTTCCAAAGAGTCAAAATATTTCTATATTACAGCACACAGCTTCTATTTAGACTTGGGGAAAAGTCAAACCTCACAACATAAGACCGCCTCACATGCTGAGAGCTTCCTCCAATGAAACCCACCAGTTCAGAGTGGCTGGTACCGTTTGGTGTTAAGAGGGCTACAAGGGAACCCCTGGTGCGGCCTTGGGATGAGTAAGCCCCTCCTGGGCACTGCAGGTTCCCAGGCCAGAGGCCTGCCTCTGGGACCACACCTCACCTGCTAACTCAACCTTCCATCTGCTTCCTCCTTTCAGTCACACATTGACTCACATGCCAAGCACTGAGTTGAACCTGATTGTGAAACTGTCTGGATTCCAAGATCAAATGCTCAGCAAGGAAGAGCAAACAGGATCCTCAGAAGGCTGGGATGTAAGAGGCCCCAAAGACTTCCCTTTCAAAGCAACTGTGAAGTCAGGTTAATTATTCAGCTGGCCATCACATCACTAATAAATGACACCAGAAGATGAACAGTACTCTCATTTTATTGATACTGTATGTAACCAGGAAGGGTGGTCAGCACCAAAATGAAGCCCAAAACAAAGCGAAACAGGTTGTCTTGGAGCTGTGGGCCTCCTTTTCCTGCTGCTCTCACAAGACTTCAAAATTTCGCTCAGGAGGGAAGAAGAGAAAGCTCTCTAAAAAATGTAACAACATAAGTTTTATTTGGTAAACAAAATCCCAAATTCCAATTACCATCTTGGCAGACCAGGGGTCCTAACTACAGAACACATTCATTTCTTTATGTAAAAAAGTCAGCTTTATCAGCCCCAAAGGTTAGAAATTACTGGTTCAAACGGCAGAGTCTGAGCCCAACGACACAAAAAACCCAAGGATAAGATTTCCATAGATTTGACCTGAACCGAAGCGTCTCATCTTCCTTCCAGGTAGTTTTAAACGAGGCTGAGGGTCTTGACAAGATGCCCAAGTTAGAGAGAAAGATAAGATATCGCTTTACACGTGTAGTTGTTTCTGGGGTTCTAACCATTACACAGCTTAATCAAATTTCTGTCCTAGTAGAACATAATAATTTAGCTGACCAATGATTAAAAAGCATGCAGAGGTCTGATGAAGAAAGTTTTACAGTGACTTCCATAGACTAACAGTTCCAGCTGCCCTCCCCTCCGCCCCCCAAGCATTACCAGGGTCTGGCAAAATTACAATGAAAAAAAATTAACCGACTCTCGAATGGCGTTTCACTACAAGGCTTTCGACTTGAAAATTCCCTTGGAGGTGGTACAGTAAAATGGATGTTCAGGCCCTGGACACCAAGGGATGCGGACAGGCTGTCACCTAGGAGGGGCTCGCAGGAGACGCGCGGGGGTGGGGAGGCGGATGCAGAAGGCACGCGCCGCTGCCCAAACGACCCAGCAGGGCGAGTTTGGGGGGCGGGGGGGCGAGGAACTCGACGCGGACTCGAGACCCCAAAGGCGGGGGCCGGGGGCGGATATCCCGGGGAGGGCTGCAGGAAACGATATCCAGGCTCGGGGAGGGTGGATCTAGGAAGCGGCCGGGGCGCGGGGCGGTGGGGGCGGGGGTGGGAACGGAGGATGTGGCTCCGAGGGGCAGGATGAGGGGGCGGGACGGCCCAGCGCGGACGTGCGAAGGCCGGGGAGGAGGGCAGGGCCGGGCCGAGAGCCGCGAAGGGGCGCGAGGAGCGGCCGGGCGGGCCCGGGAGCGGTGACGAGGCGGGGCGGGCGGCCGCCCGAGGACAGGGAGGGCGCGCCGGGGCGGGGGTCGCAGGGCCGCCGGTCACTTACCCCACTCGAGGAACTCGGCCACGTACTTGTCGCGGCGCAGGGCCGAGTGGCTGCACTCGGTGTACAGGCAGACGAGCACGTCGAGCAGCGTCTCCACGCTCAGGGCGCTCTCGTTGCGCCAGGGCCCGTCCAGGAGCAGCTGCTCCAGCTTCTTGAGCCGCACCTTCGCCGACATGGTGCCGCGCGGCCCGCTCCCAACGCGCCGGGCCTCTCGCCGGCCCGCTCCGGCCGGTCCGTCAGGGCGCGCCCGCGGGGGCCCGGCGGCCGCGAGCCCCGGCAGCCGCGGCGCCTCGCCGCCGCCCCGTCCGCGTCGTCGCGCCCCGGCCTAGGCCGACCTCCTGGGCTCGGGCCCGGCGGCGCAGCGTCTGGGGCGCCGGGCCCCGCGGGTCCATGGGCCGCTCCCCTCCCCTCGGCGCCGCCGCCCGCCCCGCCCGGCGCCGCTCGCCTCGCCCCCGCCGCGCGCCCCGCGGCCCCCCCGCGGCCGCGCCCTCCCCGCCGCCCGCCGCCGCCGCTCGCCGTCTGCTTGAAGCAGCACGGAGCCCAGCGCTACTGCGCAAAGCCCGGCCGGCGCCCGAGCCCCGACCCCAGGCCCCGACCTGGCGGCCCAGCCCCGCGGCCCGCAGCCAACCAGGGCGCGGCCAGCGCGGGCGCAGCCAACCACGGCGGGGCCGGCCGCCGCCGCCGCGCTGACCTCAGCGCGCCGCCCCGCCCCGCGCTCCCGGCTCCCGGCTCCCGGCGGGGCCGGACCTCGCCGCTTGCCGTAGCGGGGCCGGGATGCTGGGAAGGCCGGGCGGGCGGGGTCGGCGGGCAGCACCGCCCGGCGAGGGCGGGCCGAGCGAGCGGTCAGCGCGCCGCCGAGATTGCGGGGCCGGCGCGCGCGCAGGGGGCGGCCGAGCGGCGCGCGCGAGCGTGTGGTGCGGGACCCGGCCTCTGTGTGCGGGGCCCGCGCTCCCGCCGCGCGCGCGCGCGACGCAGTTCCAGGAGGGGACCCCGAGGCTCGAGGCGACGCCCGCGGGCTCTGGCCTGCCCGGGGGCTTCGGGGTTGGTGCGCTGAGGCGAGCGTCAAGGCTGCCCCGCTGCCGCAGTGCTGGCGACCTCGACCGCACGACGGGGTGTTTTAAAGCCGG